>NC_137787.1:188225892-188571829 GCF_963383645.1 Muscardinus avellanarius
TAGATAATACAGTAATTCTATTTTTCCTCTTCATCCCAGTTATTTGTTTAGGCTTATCATACGTGTATTATAATCTCGTGTCTTAATGTAGTTTAGAGTAATCGGGACACACATGCACACAGCACTTGGTGAGCTTCCCGCTGCTCCCTCTCCATGACCTCCCTTTCCCATATCTGATGTTGAGATCGACATTGGTACTCTCACATATGCAGAGAGCATCAATGGAAGTGTTTTGTTCATTAATTCTCCCTCGACCCCCACAAGTGTCTCAACTTCCTCCATCACTCCACTGGGGTTTCTCCACCATTATCTGAAGTTCCTCTTGTATCCTGATTACTGCCTAGATTCCATATATGAGACAAAACATAAGAACTTCACTTCCTGTGACCGGCTAATCTCATTTAACTTAATGTTCTCTAGCTCCGCTCATTTTCCTGGAAATGACATGATTTCGTCCTTTATTGCTAAGTAGAATTGCATTGTGTGTATATCCCATAGTTCTATAATTCATCTATGGATAGACACTTAGGTTGGTTCCATAATTTGGTTATTATAAATTGTGTTGCTATAAACATGGAATCACATTTTACTTATTTTCTTTCAATACTGGGGAACTGATTCCAGAGCTTCCTGCATGCTAAGGCAAGCACTCTGCCACTTAGCTGCATCCCCAGCCCAACCTCAGTTCATTTTTACTGCTGTATACTATTTCATTATAGAACTGTGTCACAATTTATTATGATTTGTTCTGTTAGCATTTGTATTGTTTCCAGTGTGGAAGTAGTAATAACAATACTGACAAAAACATCCTTCCACACACATTTTGATAAATGTGCCTGTTGAAAAAGAAGACTAAGAAATGAAATGGCTAGGTGATTGGGTGTACACAGGATCAGTTTTATTATACATTGTCTAATGGTTTTCCAAAGTGGCCATTCCATCTGCAGACCCAACTACATCCTTACTGACACTTGGAGTTTGTGGTTTGCATTTTTTTCTTTTTAGCCCCACTCTGGTTGGGCAAATGACAAATTTTCAAATGGCTAACATTTAAATTTCTCTGATTACTACTGACATTAAAAATCTTTTTTGGCAGGGGCTGGAAGGAACACTGGGGATTGAATTCAGGGACACTTCATCACTGAGCTTCACTCTCAGCCCTTTTTAATTCCTAAGTTTTTTTTTAAACAGTATCTCGCTAAGTTGTTGAGGCTGTGTCAAATGTGTGATCCTCCTGTCTTGCCTTCTCAAATACTGAGATTCCAGATGTGCACCACCACCTCCTACTGAGTATCTGGATATTGTCTGTGGGAAAGTGCCAGTTGGGATCCTTTGTCCTTTTCTATCACGTGGTCTGGCATCGCTTGCTATCATTGTACTAGTTTTTTGAGTTGTGGACAAGAGTCCTCTGGTGTCTTCCAACAACCTTTCTCACTCTGCAGCCATCATTGTCCTCTTTGAACATGTCCTTTAGTCACCAAAAAATTTTTAATTTCCAAGTAGTTTTATTTATTTTTAGAATTTGTTACAGTTACTATTTAGTATATTACACATAAAAATTGTTTTGTCTTACCAGAGTCCTGAGGATATAGCTTTTATGTTTCTCTAGAATTATTGTGTAAACATTAGCAGTTTAGCATTTACATATATATAGTTTACCTGAAATTAATTTTATATCAACATTAGTATAGATGAAAATTCACTTCTCCCCTGTGGATAGTGTGTGTGTGTGTGTGTGTGTGTGTGTGTGTGTGTGTGTGTGTGTGTGTGTTGATGGGGATTGAACCCTGGGGTATAATACCTCCAAGCTAAGTCTCCAACCCCTTTTTTAAAAAATTGAAACAAGGTCTCCCTAAATTGCTTAGGGTCTCACTAAGTTGCTGAGGCTAACCTTGAACCTGGGATCCTCCTGTGTCAGCTTCCCAAGTATTAGGATTACAAGCATACACCACCACACCTGGCCTGTGGAGGACTTTTGAAAGAAATTAGATAGCATGGAAGTCAGAGTTTAGGAACTAGGAGATGTAGCCAAACATATTATTAACATTTTAAAATAGAAATGGCAAACATTTTATATATCACTTATGTACAAATATTGCCCTGAACACCTTACATATGTAATTAATTTCATGCACTGTGGAATATATACTATTATTATGATGCCCATTTAAACACACTAAGCTAAGACTTGGAAACTAAGATTCGGGGAGGTCAAGCAATTTGCCTAAGGTCACACAGCTAGTGAAAGAAAAGCATTCTGGCTCTGGAACTAGCTCTCCTAATCATAAGGTCGTCTCTCAACAAAACTTAGATGGTTTATGGTCCATTGTTATATAAGTGGGGTTACAACGTCTATATTTGTACAACCTATTCACACAGTGCAAATTACATGGTATATTAGAGACATCAAATTTCTTTAAAAAAAAAAAAGAAAAACATGTGTAGCTGTGGGTCATAAGCTGTGTTTTCCTTTCTGCCCTCTCATTTTCTTCTGATTTTAGTACCTCCACTTACGTTTTGGGCAGCCAGAACTACTCTGGGAGCAATTTTTCTTTAATTTCAGAGTGTGCCGTTATCTTATTCTCCAGTACACCAGGCATGCTAAAAATGAAACACCGAGGTCCACTTCCCCATTCTATACCTCTCCCTCGGCAGTCGCTGAGATTTCACCAGGAGCTTGGAGCGCAGTTTCCATCCCGACTTGCCGCGTTTCTGTGGCTTGCAGCCAGCCCTTTAAAATCAATTTTGCTTGCCCTTGACTCTAGCGGTTGAATTTCTATTTGATTTCTATTTCTTATTCTTTCTTTTATTTAAATCCTGGCTTTCATCCAAAATGGGAGGAGAAATGAGCCTAGACCTTGGAATACTCACAGCACTGCCGCATCCACCAGGGCCCCGCGCAAAGCGTGCCCAGACTCACCGATGGCCGCCGTTGTCACCTCCCTCGATTGCAACACACGCCTTGACCATTAAGCAAAGAGAAGGGACCGAGCAGTAGTGTGTGGTTTGGGGCTTTTAGGAAAAAATGCATGGTGAGATGAAATCAGCCAGCGGAGCTGGCAAGACGAGTTCAAACCGTGGTCCTTTTCAAGCAGTTCAGCAGCCTGCCTCACGCAAGAGCCACGCAGATGTTTTGGGGGGAGCAACTCTATTGTACCTCGCAGCCATAATTAGGCTCCAAATCCAGTAGCCCATGGGACTAAATGGTTTATATATAGAACTTCAGACATGGAACACCGAAGTACAAAGCCTAAGTCATGACTGAATGCATTCAATTTAATTAAAGTTATTTGAGGCGGTGTTGAGGGAATTGCCTCAGCTTAGGTACCCGGAGAGTCAATTTCTGGTACTAACTTTGAAGCAAAGACTTCAAAATGCACTTGTGTTGCAGAAAAATCTCTATACTGAGTGTTGGGGGATAGAAGACGCCATTGAAGAGTTTCAGAAAATCTCCACAAAGGAAGAGGGGAAAGCAAAATTTAGAGTAAAATGTCCATAAAAATTATCAGGCATTTATCATTTTTGCTGGTGCGCCTGTTAGAGGTCTGACAGTGTTTCGAGGCCCTGCCCATTCTGTGGTTCATGAGTTCCAGTTTTCCTGAGCCCCTTGGAGAAGAAAGACCTTTGGTAGAACCCATAGACTCTGCTCTGAACTAGCCTCTCAGCATTGATGAGAACTTGAGGAAGTCGTGGACCACTCTCTTGGATTTATAAGTTTCCCATCAGCAGAAAGGTATGTCTTACTAAGCATGATCTCTAGCAATTATCACTTAGATTCGTTTCATGAATGGAGGGAAAAAATGAAAAAGATATTGCTGAGTGATATCTAAGTTTTCTTTTACCTTAATATTTTGTTTCTACATTCAAGAATATTTTATACAAGCAGTTCAAGGATATTATAAATATGTTTATGTACTCAAACCAGTTACAAAAGAAGTAAGGGTAAGAAGATAGAATGATGTACCCTGGAAGGGAGGATTATTTTAACATCGATATATATATATATATATATATATATATTGGTTCTTGGGGATGATGCCTCTGAGCTACACACCCAGCCCTAGTTTTTATTTTTTATTTTGAAACAGGGTCTCACTGAGTTGCAAAAGGCCTCACTAAGCAGCTGAGGCTGTCCACGAACCGTGATTCTCTGGTCTCAGCTTCTGGATTGGAGCTTACAAGCGTGTACCACCACACCCAGCTTTCAATATGGTTTAAGATAGTAACCACAGAGTATAATAAAGTCAATGGTTTTATGTTGATTTTCCTATTGCCTTAAAATTGTTGACCCCTTGTAACTCACCCTGCAATTGACAGCTCCATCCAGCCCAGTGTTTTCCATTCCAGTGACTCTAGCTTCTTATCTTTCCTAACTCAACATCACAAACTATTAATTTATTTCCATAATGGCTTTCCTGACAACAGTTAACTAGCTGAGGCAAGAGAAAGCCACCGAATATAATGGTTTCCAGTGGTCTGAGCAGATGATCAAATAATCAACATATACAATTGCAGAACAAATGTATACCAAAAATGGTTCCTCCCTGGAATATCACCAGAAGAGCTAAATGACAAGGTCACTGGAAATTCCCAGAATGGTAATGTGCTATACACAGCACATTTTTGTAAGCAGCAGCTATGTAAGGAGAAGACACGAGGACATTTCAACCATGAAATCTTAGTTTAAGTAAATTAGCCCCTCCTGAGTTCTGTAGACTGCCGTAGCTGAGTTCTTTCACTATATGCTCCAATGATGTAGCTCAGCTTTGGCTGCCCTAGTCTTTCATTCCCTCTGATGCTCCCACCACCAGCAGCTATCAATCACAGATTTTTCATATTTCCTTTCAGGGTAATCAGATACTGTTCTGATTAATTTCAGCAAAGAAATTAAAGAAGTTGTGTTGATTTGGGGAGGGGAAGATATTTTGCTTTACTGATTGAGTTTCTTTTTTTTTCTTTTTCTTTTTGGTACTGAGAATTAAACCCAGGGACATTCTACCTCTGAGCTATGCCCACAGACCTTTTTATTCTAAAACAGGGTCTTCCTAGGTTACTGAGAGCCTAAGTCTCTGAAGCTAGCCTTGAACCTGCAATCCTCCTGTCTCAGCCTCCCAAGTACTGTGTACCATTTTTGTCTTTTCTAAAGTTCTCTCATTTTGCTTGCTCTCTCAGAAGAATATTGCAAGGGGCCAATGGCTTCCAAGGTCTAGCTAGCCTGTGTGGGGTTACAGAATCACAGCGAGGCGCACTGCCTTGTTGTAACCTCCTGGTTCCTGTGTTCTCCAGCACCCAATGACTCTACATTCCCTCCCATGCCCACTTCTGGGGAAAAAATTCTGCCAAGGGCATCAGGAAGGCTGCACAGAGGTGGTCAGTATATGAGCCGAGTCTTGAAGAACAATAAATCCACTGGAAGAAGTGAATCACTCCAGCAGGAACAAATTTACTACTTTGTTTGATGAGCTGGTCACTATCTACTGTCACTTGGCAGAGTCCCAAGTTCAAAGCATTGGACATGGGTGAGATGTGCTGGAGGTAAAATTGAGCGTTCATGGAGGTAGCTTGCGGCTCTTCTGGTGGTGAAAGGGTAAGAGAGAGTGGGTAAGCTTGCAGGTGACAGGGGGACTTCTGCCTTTCCCATCCAAGACCCCACATGCTTCATGTCTGTCTTTGGGTTGACCCTTTTGGAAACACGGTTACTTATATTACAAGGCTCAAATGGTTCCTTCAAAGAGCAAATGGTTTTAGATATTTTGTTTTTATAGATTTATATCAACATTTCACATTAATGGAATCAAATAATATTTAACCTTTGTGCTTGGCTTCTTTCACTTAGCATGATATTTTTGAAGTTTATCCATAATACTGCATTTACCAGTCCTTTCTTATTTTTTATGGCTGAGTCACATTCTAATATATATATATATTTCAGTTTTGTCTACTCATCCACTGACAGAAATTGGGTTCTTTTCACCTCTTGGTTATGTGAATAATGCTCCTATGAATATTAATGTAAATTAAATTTTGTAAATGGATTTGTTTTCAATTCTTTGGGGTATTACCTATTGGAAGATTCCAGGGTCATAGAATAATTCTATATTTAAGCTTTGAGGAGGTACCAAATCCTTTTCCACAACAGTGGCACCATTTAACATTCCCTTCAACAAAGCACCAGGATCTTTTTATTGGGTTAATTATCTTCTTATTAGTCAGTTGTGAAAGTTCTCTTTATATTCTGGACACTAGGCCCTTATCACTTTCCTCATAATGTACTCTGTTGTGTAAAAGTTTTTTTTTGTGTGTGTGGTACTGGGGATTGAACTCAGAGACATTCTACTTCTAAGTTACACCCCCAGCCCTATTTTTTTTCTTCTTTATTTTGAAACAGGTTCTTGCTAAGTTGCGGACCTCACTAAGAAGCCAAGGCTGGCTGCAAACCTGTGATCCTCCTGTCTCAGCCTCTCAAGTACTGTATTACATGTGTGTGCCACTAAGTCTGGGTACAAGTTTTTAACTTCTCTTTCTTCCTTTCTTTCTTTCTTTCTTTCTTTCTTTCTTTCTTTTCCTTCCTTCCTTCCTTTCTTCCTTGCTTCTTTTTCTTTCTTTCCTTCTTTCTCTCTTCCTTTTTTTCTTTCTTTCTTTTGTGCTGAAGTTTGAACCCAGAGGCACTCTATCTCCTCTGAGCTATACCAGCTGTATTTTAATTTGTGTTTTGAAAACAGGATCTTAGTTGCTGAGACGAGCCTCAAACCTGTGATTCGCCTGTCTCAGCTGCCCAAGTACTGGAATTACAATTGTGCCGGTTGTGCAGCACCAGGCCTGGAAAGCTTTTACTTTGATGAGATCCAATCTATCTGTATTTCTCATTTCTTTTGATTTTTGTGTTAGACCTAAGTATCTATTGCCACATCCCAGGTCATAAAAAATGACCCCTATGTTTTCTTCTTAGAGTTTTATGCTTTGAGCTATTATATTGAGGCCACTGATCCATTCTAAATTAATTATTTATTTGCATGTGGGTATTTAGTTGTTCTGGAGACATTTGTTGAGAAGACAGTTGGCCGCAGATGAGTACATTTACGTGTACACTCTTAATTCTTGCACCTCTCTATTTTTATAAAACTTCCTTGATAAAGAGCTCAGCCTTAGTAAGTTCCACTAGATCTACTAGAATTTTTGCTAGAAAGTGTGTGGACATATAATTTCACCTTTATTTTTTTCTTTTTTATACTCTAAATTATTCTTGACCTCTTTTCTATTGTTGTGCATGAGAATAAAAATAATACTTTTGAAAATATCAGCCACTGTGATAATGCAGAACTTTCAATGCGAAGCCCAGGATGAAGGGCGGCCCTCACAAGGTCTTACATTTTTCTCTTGAGCTCCCTTGAAAGGCAGCCATTTGTTAGAACTTAGCTCATTCTCCCTTCAAAGCTCCTCTTCTGACAAGATTTTATTTTCACGAAATGTCACTTCTGTAGCTTTCCCCTTACATTTACTCCACCTGTGATATCACATGTTTTGCTACACATTTGAAGTCTGTTGATCCAGGCTCTCAGACTGATTATTTACCTGTTGAAATATTTACATTGACTCTTTGAGGCCACAGCTGCTCATGGCAGAATTACTGTCAAGCCCCAACGGGCCAGTCTCTGAACTTTTCCAATTGAAAAGGTCAGGTAGTTATGGGAACTGGCAATTTTTAATTTTGCAACCTCTGTGGAAAGCTAGATGGGTCGGACTTGAACAAATAAATTAGTGTGAGCTGAGCAGGAAACCCACTGGAAGCTAAAGAAGAGGGAATTGAACCCTAGTAAACAAAGAGGGCGCTGGGTGTTCCTGTGACCGTGTCAAGCCATGTCATTATGTGGACGGAGGGAAGTTTGAGTTATTAAGCCCTTAAATCTCCTGCAGGTCACGTCCACTTAGCTCTCAGCTGAGGTTCACTCACTTAATTTTGATTCGAAGAAGATTACTTGCTGATTTATGATGGCTCAGAAATATTGATGTTGGGATGACAAAGAAATTCTGTTCCAAGCAGGATATTCACGAACTTTGCAAACTTTTCAATGTCTTGACCACAGAAAGACATTTACTGGATTTTTTTCTTGCTATAGCCTCTTCCTTCTACTACAATAAAAGAAACCTTTCCATGTGTGTCCCAAGATACTGGGACAGAATTTAGTCACCATGATTCTTGAATCCTTGCTGTGCACAGTAGGAAAGGAATCTAAGAGACCCAGCCCTAGGACACTGAGACAAAGTCCTCTCTAATCAGACTTTCCCATTAGCCTTAGGAAGAAGTTTGATTCTTTGGAACTCCCCCACAATAAGACTCTTGGGATTTATAGAAAAAGTTGTACAGAAGTGTCATGAGAAGGAAGTCACAGAACACTCAAACTACTACTTCCAGCACATCCAGACTCAAGAAATACAGAAGTGGAGAATGCCTTCTAGTCTTTCTTCAGTGCCAGTTTTTTCTAGTATTTTCTAAAATCAGGCTCTTACCCCTGTAGCCTACTCTTCCACCAGAGCGGGATTCTCAAGGATTATATGCTGGCTAAACCTTCCCTTGAGCTAGCTTGAGCTTCCCAACCCTAACCTCCACTATCATTCCCAAATCTCTGGCCTCTTTTGAGTCTCAAATCACCCATCTCCTCTGCTTCTCTTCCTTCTTCAATTAATTTTCTTGGTTCTTTTATGGTTTTCTCACCTTTTGTCCTCGAGTGGGACACTGTTCTAAGCTGCATCTTCTCTGTGTCTCCTCCTGCACATTCTTTTCATGCAATCCCCCTCTCTGCCTGTGGCTTTAGTTGCCATGCAAATTCTGATGCTTCTCCAAACTGTTGTTTTCACCTGGCTCTGAAACTTCAGGCACATTTTCTGGACACTTTCAAAGGAGGCCCCTAGAGAACTAGAAAACGCTCATTTTTAGTATATCTGCAACACCCCTTTTGGAATCTACAAACAAAATTCTTATTCTCTATGTCTCTCCTTGGTTAAAAGTCGTCAACTCTATTACCAGCTTTACCCACACCCAACTTTAAGCATCCTGGTACTTGCACTTACAAAACACTTTTACGCATTGCCTCTGCAGACCTATCATCATGGTGCCACTTAAGGCCACAGTGATCTAGCAGTTTCCTGGTCCATACTCAGCAGGACCTTGTGTGCGTTTTGCTCACTGTGTACTTCCAGCACATAGCATAGCACCTGACACATTATAGATGATTTATAAACTCTATAGATAAGAAATTTTACCCCTAGGTTCCCTCCATTTCACTCTTTCTAATAGCAATATATAATATTGGAATTAATAATCAAAATAAATACACGATGTTATTAGCACATCCAGACTCCCCTGGGCTATAAAATTAAAGCCATCGTATCTGGTTGAAACATCCAAGACCATCAGCAGAGAGTCCCTGATTTACTTCCTACCACTCTCTGCTAGCACCCCGCCCACTGGACAGATGAGACTGTCTCCACTCCTTTAATGTGTCAAAAGTGCTCCAATTCTGTCTTTCTTTGCACCTTCTGATCATGCTTCCAGAAATACCCTTCTTTCTTTTGTCTTTGAAGTGAGATGGTCTTTGTCTTTGAGGTGAGATGGTCTTTAGTTGATGATCTGACTTTTGATAGTCAGAAATTAGTAGTAGGTAAAATGAAGTTAATAAGATTTGGGAGTACAGTTTAATTTAAGGAAGAGACAAAAAGACTGCCATCCTGAGTCTCCATCTTTAACTATTATCCTTCTTGCTTCTCCCATCCTTGAACCAAAGCTTCCTCCCATCCAGCTCTGCCGGCCCAACAGGAGGGGACAAGTGCTCACACCTCCCTTCTAAAGTGTCTGAAATGGAGAAACTGTGAGGAAGGGCAGCAAGAGTGTAATGGAGACCAGGGTACCAAGGCACAAGAAGGTTTAAAGAAAGCAGAGTTTGGCACAGGGATGTAAAAGAAAGATCTCACAAGACTCACCAGAGCAAGGTGAAGTCCACATGCAGGTGGAGGCTCCAGGTGATGGGGCAATAAAAACCCAAGTCAGACATAGACACAGGACTGTGTGTGCAGAAAAGACCCCTGCCAGTCTCTCTGCCCAGTGGACTACCACTGAGAGCAGAACAAAGCACTGTGTGTGTGTGTGTGTGTATGTGTGTGTGTGTGTGTGTGTGTGTGTGAGCACGCACACAGTATCCATGTACCATAAAAAGATGGAGAAGAGATCATCTCAACCACTCTCTTAAACTACCTATAAGCACTTAGGAGTACTCATGACAGACATTAAGAACTAATGAAGAAAAAACAGAGGTTTACCCAACAAGCTAACCTGAAACACTGATTTTACCAACTACCTCTGGAATCCCTCCCCTGCAACCCCCAAGACATGAAGCCTTCAGGTACACACCTTGATATTTTCTTCTCATGCCTCCTCAAGAGTTTATTCTCCTCTTGCCCCATCCAACACACCATTGATGGTTTTTTTTCTCTGGCTCCTGCACCCTATCCTGGACCTCTCTTCTGCTCAACTAAATCCTGAGCTCATGCAGAGCAACAGGTCAACATCTGTGGAGCCTTGCTTGGGGTCTTGTGCCTAGTGGCCACTCAATAAACAGTACTGACTTGGCTTCTACAGATGCTGTAACTATGGCCCACAGCAACTAAATGGCTTTCCAGGGCTCTGCGACTTGTTAGTGGCAGAGCCAGGATCAGGTGGCAGCTTTTACTTTCAGAGAGAAAGCTCACTGTCTTCAGTCTAAAAAAAATCCAATTATTTGCATATATTTACCTAGAAGGGAATTACAGAATGTTCACAGTGCTCATTTCCTTTTACCATACTATAATCTAAAAAGCAGTTTTCAAACACGAGGTGTAGTGAATAGAAGCACAGCCCTCTGGATGCTTAGGGGCAAGACCCATGCTCCAGAACTAGCTTCCCTCCCCCAGGGGAAGAGGATGCGTGTACACATAGCCCAGAGATGCTGCAGGAGGGAACAGGACAG
This sequence comes from Muscardinus avellanarius, assembly GCF_963383645.1. Lineage (NCBI taxonomy): Eukaryota > Metazoa > Chordata > Mammalia > Rodentia > Gliridae > Muscardinus > Muscardinus avellanarius. Next base: position 188,236,893 of record NC_137787.1, read on the forward strand.
AAGGAGGCCTACCCGTAGCTACTTTTCAAGTACATCCACTCTATTTTCTTTTTTACATGAAAATTTGCCATAATAAGAAATCACAACAAATTACAAATTATAAAAGGTAAAATCTTATCTCGTTTCACCCATTTTCTTGCAAATGACATAATTTTGTTCTCCTTTATGGCTGAGTAAAATTGCATTGTGTGTTTATAGACCGCATTTTCTTTATCCATTCATCGGCTGATGGACACCTAGATTGGTTCCATAATTTAGCTATTATGAATTGTTCTGCTATTAGCTTGGATATGCATGTATCACTGTAGTACTCTGACTTTGATTCAGTTGGAAAGTTACCGAAAAAAGCTCAGAAAAGTCAAAGGTTATGTGTTGTCTCTCATATATGGAAACGAGAAAGAAAATAGGAAACAAAAAGAACTCCAGAAAAACTAGGAAAGAGACCAGTGGAAAGGTAGAAGGTGGATGGGGGAGGGAGGTGTGGAGATGAAAAAAGATAATTGATAAAGAAAACTACTCAAATAATGCTATTCCAAATATGAAGGTACCATCACCAATCTCCCTAACATATATGGAAAAGAAGATGGGTTGGAATTCAGAGAAAAACACACCAAGTGCTGTGTATGTGCGTGTATGTTTGTAGTACTTTGAACCTCGCTCGGATGTATAAATAGAATGCATCAACAAAAGTAGTCTTTAAAAACAGCTAAAGCTTACCTCAAACCAGGCATGGTGGCACATGCCTGTAATCCCAGTACTCAGAAGGCTGAAACAGGAGGATTGCAGGTTCAAGGCCAGCCTCCGCAACTTAGCAAAACTCTTTCAAAAATAAATGAGTAGTTTTTTTCAAAATGGCGACTGAGGGACACAGTACTCCTCAGTAGCTGAAGCAAATAAAACTTCAGATACTTAGAAAGCTGTGTCTTAATCAACAATAAAAAATACATACCAGGAACCAAAACAAATCCTGGTACCTCGGGGGAACTCTGAACTTGAAGAAGAAGAAGAACATAGACCCGGACACCGGACCAGCTGCAAATGCTGATCGGCGGCCGCGGGCTGCTTTCGCGGGCCCGCGGAGCTGCCTGCCCGATAGCCCCGATAGTCCCGCAGCAAGATAATCCGGGACTGAAAACAGCGAGCAGCTCCCACGTCAGAATTTTGTGTGCCCACCAGCGACTGGATCACAACAGCATAGAGACTCCCACGAATCCTGGACCAAGAAAGACAGGTACCTGCGGGCAACGGGAAGTGCGGACCCTAGCGTGCGCTGCACTCCAACCCCCCAGCACGCCCAAGCCTCAGACCCGAGCACTCCCCTCTGCGCACCTTGTCGGCGCCCCGGTTCCCTGCTAGCAGTCATTGCCTGTCCAACTCTCTCCACTAAATTGGAGCCTACCTGGGTGTCTAGCTCCCCCCCCCCCCCGCCACCTTGCCAGAGACTGCCTTCAAGGCTGCGAAAGCCCTGTGTAAACTGGAAATCTCCTTGGGGCACCCCCAGTTTCTACGTCCCGCGGGAGGCAGAGGCCTTTACTGGGCACCACGCACTGGATCCTTGAGCACCTATCCTGCACTCCTGGCCCACCGCTGGGTGTTCCCACCCTCCTGCTAGCCAGAGGCTTAATTCTAAGCGAGAACGAGAACTCAGCTCAATACACCTTGGAAGAGCATACCAGCAGCAACAGACAGCTGCATCCACTCACTCCTGGTTCCAGTAAAAGCAGCACACCCAGCCTGCACCCTTGGAATAGGCAGAGCTCTGGCAGCAAGCGTGGGCACCCAGGAACCAGCACCCATTTGCCCAGGGTACATCTTGGGACCACACCGGCTAACCCAGCTGGAATTTCCAGAGACACAGGAAAATCCATCGGGCCACAATATCTGCACAGGACCTCAGGGGGAGGTTCTAATTATACCTTGGTCATGCTCCACCCGTGTCGTAGGGAAGCACAGGCTGGAGTCTAGGGTGGTGAGTGCAGAGGTACTGACCACAGGTTAGAATTTCGCAGAACCTGTGAATTGTATAGAATCAAATAACAGTGAAACCAGACATCCGGACACATAAACCTAAAGCAGCTAAAGGAGAGAAGGTGTCCAAACACCCAGAGTGACCTAAGAAGATAAAAAAATAGAGTACAAAGAAAACTAAGAGACATTGGATGGTATTCTGAAAGTTACTAAAGCAATCATATACGCACATATTATATAGGCCTGACCCCATATGCGTAAATAAGGAGGACTGTTTATTTTACTTTTAATGTGGATGTTTTGTTTTATATTGCTTTTACAGTGCTTTTGTTTTGGTATGGTTATTGCTGTGTTATTTTTTTTCTTTCACCCCATACTTCTCTTACTTTCACATGTTGTTTTTTTATATATATATATATTGGATAGTTTGCCTTATTTTTTTATTTCACACAGCTGCTAGCTCCTTTTATTTTATTCTTGTTCTTTTGTCCTCTTTCTTCCTCTTTCCTTCCTTTATTTTCATTCTCCTCCTTTGATTGGTCTTCCTCCCTTTTTCTAGGATTACATAATAGTCTTGGTATCTTGTGTGGATTTTTTTTCTATTCTTTTTTTGTGTCTGTCTGCTCCTTCCATCACCCCTATTTACAAACCTTCCCACACTAACCCTACATACTTTTCCCCCCCAAAACTTTTCCACATAATATACCTCCTGGTCTAATACTCTAAGTATCTCTTACATTCATAATTACTCCACGAACGACAAGAGTCCTAGTAGTTAACTCTCTCTCATTCCTAGCAAGATTTCACCTTACGATACTCAAAGTCTTTCTCAACCTAAACATATCCTCTACCTAATCTGACTCCTTTACTAATCACCCCAGCTCCTCCCACATCACCCACCCTCAACACTGGAAAGGCTCTGCTGACTAGCCGATACCCCAACTCCTAATATTAAGATTTGACTAAGCATAATACTCACGAACGATGGGTAGAAACCAGAAAAACAGGACAGAGAACGCTACAAATATGAGAACCAGGAATTACGAAGAGACAGCAGAAATCACGAATACTGACCTACTAGAAATGCAAGAAGGGGAGTTCAGAATCTTGTTGTTCAATATGATGAAAGGATTCAAAACAAGTATAGAGGAGGTTAAAGGTGAATTAGAAACACTAAAAAAGAATCAGAAAGAGGTCTGGAATGAAATGAAAGAGGCAATAAGTGAAATGAAGACAGCAATTGAAAGAAACTCTGGAAGATTAGATGAAATGGAAAACAGAATATCAATATTAGAAGACAGTACATCCCAAACCGAAAACACAGTCAGCGATATACAGAAATCTTTACAGCAACAAAACCTAAACATCCAGCAATTATGGGATAATATGAAGCGCCCTAATCTACGGATAATAGGCATTGAGGAAGGGATAGAGGTACAGACCAAGGGCATCTGTAATATCTTCAAGGAAATAATCTCAGAGAATTTTCCAAATTTGGAAAGAGACTTTGATCTTCAAGTCCAGGAGGCATACAGAACTCCACTGAGACAGGACCAAAGAAAGACCACTCCACGCCACATAATAACCAAAATGACCAATATAGAGGCCAAGGAAGGAATCTTAAAAGCAGCGAGAACAAAAGGACGGGTGACATATAGAGGCAAAACAATAAGAATCACCCCAGACTATACAACCCAGGTCATGAATGCTAGGAGAGACTGGTATGATGTGATTCAGACCCTGGAAGAAAATAACTTCCAACCAAGGCTCATCTACCCAGCAAAACTACTATTCAAGATCAATGGTGAATCCAAAGTCTTTCACGATAAACAGAATCTCAAAAAATTCATGAATTCAAAGCCAACACTAGAGAAAATTCTTAAAGAAATAAACCATAAGGAAGAAAAAAGAAGCAGACTTCAGAATCAGAGAAGAGAGGAAGTTAATAAGTGGGCCACTTAAGTAAAGAAGAATGATCACACCACCCAAGAGTAGACAGAACACAAAATGGCAGAAAACAAAAATCATATATCAATAATATCTCTTAATGTCAAAGGACTTAACTCACCAATCAAAAGACATAGATTGGCAATGTGGATTAGGAAACATAATCCAAATATATGCTGTCTGCAAGAAACACACCTCACAGCCAAAGACATTCACAGGCTGAAGGTGAAAGGATGGAAAAAGATATACCATGCCACCAGTGACCAAAAAAGAGCAGGGGTAGCAACCCTAATATCCGACAAAACAGACTTTAAACTAAAACACATCAAAAGAGACAAATCAGGGCACCTCCTTTTACTAAAAGGAACACTATACCAAGAAGATATAATGATAGTAAATATTTATGCCCCAAATATGGGTTCAACCACATTTGTAAAACAAACCCTTCTGGACATAAGATCCCAAGTAGACCCAAATACAATAATTCTGGGAGACTTTAATACGCCTCTCACACCACTGGATCGATCTTCAAGGCAAAAGATGAGTAAAGACGTTTTAGAACTAAGGGAAACCATAAACCAAATGGACCTAATAGACATTTTCAGAGTATTTCAACCAGGAACTACAGAATACACTTTCTTCTCAGCAGCCCATGGAACCTTCTCCAAAATTGATCACATCCTGGGACACAAAGAAAATACCAGCAAATTCAAAAAATGTAATATAATTCCTTGCATCTTTTCAGACCACAACGGAATAAAAGTAGAAATCAACAACAGGAAACTCGAAAGAAAGTATTCAAATTCATGGAGAATGAATGATACACTATTGAATGACGAATGGGTAAGAGCAGAAATTAGGGAAGAAATAAAGAAATTTATGGAAACAAACGAAAACAGAGACACAACCTACCAAAACCTATGGGACACCATGAAGGCAGTACTAAGAGGAAAGTTTATTGCATTGAGTGCCCACATAAAAAGGACGGAGAACCACCAAGTAAAGATCCTAATGACACAGCTCAAGGATCTAGAAATTCTGCAACAGTCTATTCCCAAAGCCAGCAGAAGGCAAGAAATCATCAAAATTAGAGCAGAAATAAACGAAATAGAGAACAAAAAAACAATTCAGAGAATCAATAAAACAAAAAGTTGGTTCTTTGAAAAGATTAATAGAATTGATAAACCCCTGGCCAACCTAACCAAAAGAAAAAGAGAATCAACTCAAATTATCAAAATTAGAAATGAAAAAGGAGATATCACCACAGATAGTGAAGAAATTCAAAATATTATTAGAAACTACTTTAAAAATTTATACTCCAATAGACTTGAAAACCTGGAAGAAATTGATAGATTTCTAAGCACAGTTAACCTTCCTACACTTAGCCAAGAGGACATAGCAAGCCTAAACCAACCAATAACAACCAAAGAAATAGAAATGGCAATAAAAATTCTTCCACCAAAGAAAAGCCCAGGCCCAGATGGGTTCCCAGCTGAATTCTACAAAACCTTCAGTGAACAACTAATACCAATACTGCATAACATGTTCCGGGAAATTGAAAGAGATGGAACTCTTCCAAATTCCTTCTATGAGGCCAGTATCACATTAATCCCCAAACCAAATAAAGATACCTCAAGAAAGGAAAACTACAGACCAATATCCTTAATGAACATAGACGCAAAAATTCTAAACAAAATACTAGCTATACGCATTCAAAACTATATCAAGAAAATAATACATCATGACCAAGTCGGTTTCATCCCAGAAAAACAAGGCTGGTTCAACATACGCAAATCAATACATGTTATTCACCACATAAATAGAACCAAGAACAAAAACCACATCATCATAGCAATAGATGCTGAAAAAGCATTCGACAAAATCCAACACCCATTTATGTTAAAAACACTGCAAAAAATTGGGATAGAAGGAAAGTACTTCAACATCATTAAGGCAATATACTGCAAACCCAAAGCCAACATTATATTGAATGGGGAAAAACTGCAAGAATTTCCGCTACAGTCAGGAACAAGACAAGGATGCCCACTATCACCACTCCTTTTCAATATAGTCCTTGAGACTCTTGCTGCAGCAATCAGACAAGAGAAGGAAATCAAAGGAATTCACATAGGAAGAGAGGAATTAAAATTATCCTTATTCGCAGATGACATGATCCTTTATCTGGAAGACCCAAAGAACTCAACCAAAAGACTTCTGGACCTGATTGACAAATTCAGCAAAGTCGCAGGTTACAAAATCAACCTAAAGAAATCAGTGGCTTTTCTTTATGCCAACAACGAATCCACAATGAAAGAAATAAAAACAACAATTCCATTCACTATAACCTCAAAACCAATAAAATACCTAGGAATAAACCTAACCCAAGATGTAAAAGACCTCTACAACAAAAACTATAAAACATTAAAGAAAGAAATTGAAGAAGACCTTGGAAGATGGAAAGATCTCCCGTGCTCATGGATAGGCAGAATAAATATCATCAAAATGGCCATTCTGCCAAAACTGATCTATAGGTTCAATGCAATTCCCATTAAAATACCAGTGACATTCTTCAGAGACCTAGAAAAATCAATCATGAATTTCATATGGAGAAAGAAAAGACCTAGAATAGCCAAAGCAATTCTCAATAACAAGAAACACGCAGGAGGCATTACAATCCCAGACTTCAAACTATACTATAGAGCAATAGTAGTAAAAACAGCATGGTACTGGCACAAAAACAGATATACTGACCAGTGGATTAGAATAGAAGATACAGAAACAAACCCACACATCTTTAGTCAATTAATCTTTGACAAAGGGGCCAAACACATACGCTGGAGAAAAGACAGCCTTTTCAACAAGTGGTGCTGGGAGAACTGGCTAACCATTTGTAAAAAGATGAATCTAAACCCCTATATCTCACCAAACACAGGAATCAACTCAAGATGGATCAAAGACTTAGAAATTAGACCTGAGACTGTGAAGCTAGTAGAGGAAAGCATAGGTTCAACACTACAACATATTGGCACAGGCAGTAACTTTCTCAACAAAACCTCCAAAGCTCAGGAAATTAAAGCAAGAATAAACAAGTGGGATAACATCAAACTAAAAAGTTTCTTCTCATCAAAGGAAACTATCAATAACCTAAAGAGGAAGCCTACAGAATGGGAAAGGATCTTTACCAGCCACCATTCTGATAGGGGGCTAATATCCAGAGTATACAAAGAGCTCAAAAAACTCTACACTAGCAAAACAAACAACCCAATCAAGAAATGGGCAAATGAACTAAATAGACACTTCACAAAAGAAGAGACACAAAGGGCTAATAGATACATGAAAAGATGTTCTTCATCACTGGCCATCAGGGAGATGCAAATCAAAACTACACTGAGATTCCATCTAACCCCAGTCAGAGTAGCAAGCATAAAGAAATCAAATAACAACAAATGCTGGCGAGGATGTGGGGAAAGAGGAACTCTTTTACACTGTTGGTGGGAATGCAAACTAGTTCAACCACTATGGAGATCTGTGTGGAGATTCCTAAGAAAGGTGGGAATAGATCCACCATATGACCCAGCTATACCACTCCTGGGTATCTTTCCAAAGGAGTTGAATTCAGAGAACTACAGCAACATATGCATACCTATGTTCATAGCAGCACAATTTGTAATAGCCAAAATATGGAACCAACCCAGATCACCATCAACAGATGAATGGATAGCAAAACTATGGGAAATACACACAATGGAATTCTATTCAGCCATAAAGAAGAACAAAATTATATCATTTGAAAGAAGATGGAAAGCCCTGGAGAACATTATGTTAAGTGAGATCAGCCAAGCACAGAAGAAGAAGATACATATGTTTCCTCTAATATGCCCAAACTAGGAAACACAAAGAATACCAGAGGGACTCCAGATATTGAAGGGGAAATACTAGCTAAGTTTGGATGGTAAGATAGGAGAGGAGGAAGGCCGGTCTCGATTAATAAAGGTCTACACTTGAACATGTGTAAAATTATGAATAAGACATGGTTAACCTGGACAACCATTGGTGTGTGTGGGGGGGGGAAATGTGGGCGGGGGGGGGAGGGCACCAAATACAGTGTAAATGTATACTATTTATGTTCAATAAAAAAATTGTTATATAAAAAAAAATAAATAAATGAGTAAATAAATGGCTGTAGGTGTAGCTCAGAAATAGAATGCCCTTGGGTTCAACTGCCAGTACCAAAAAATATTCCCATTACTGTATTTATGTTAACACCCTCACATACCTTTATATAATACCTTTGCCCGCACATTTTAGCTACACACCTTTTCTAAAAGTTTTTTATTGTGATAAAAAATATGTATCATACAATTTACCATTTTAACCATCTTTTTGGTGTGCAGTTTCGTGGCATTAAATACATTCACATGTGTGCATTCATTCCTACCATCTATTTTCCTAATGGCGCCTGGGAGAGCTATTCACTTAAACACGATGTGAATGATTCCCCCGAGCTCTGCAGCACCAAGGCTCACAACATGCTACCTTCTCCTCCCTCCAACGACTTCTCCCTCTGCCACATATTTCAAATCCATCTTCCTCCTGTCCTTTGAGATCTCTACTTTCTTCTCAGTTTCAGCCTACATAGACATGGGGAGCCCTTAGGGAAACCCCCAAACTGGATCCCGTGCCCTTCCCCTCTGCTTCTGCCCCAGACTTACTAGGTTATTGTTTCCACAGGATTCTACCCCTGCGGGCCTTTCTGCCCTTGTAGAGTGTGACCAGATCCAGGATATGATCTATAGTTTGTTCACCACACAAATTCCCCATGCTAGTGACTGACTCAGTAGGAATATTTTATACAGATGAAGAAGCTAATGAACTAGCCAGTCACCTGCCAATTCTTATTTAAAGGCTAAATGGAAATTTCCTTTACCCAGATGACGTTCCTCAAATCCATCCATCCATTCTTTCATTCATTCTTCCTTTCAACAAATGTTTACTAAGCATCTCCTCTATGATATTAGATATCAGATACTGATATTAGACCCTAAGTCTACTGCAGAAGGTAAGAAACAAAAATCAAGGGTATTGCAGAGTTTACACTGTGATCAGGGAATAGAAGAGAATATAAGAAATGCAAAATAAATGAAGCGCTGGGGTGGAGCTCAGTGGTAGAGTGCTTTGCCTGGCCTGCAGAAGGCCGCGGTTCAATATTCAATACTGAAGAAGGAAGGAAGGAAGGAAGGAAGGAAGGAAGGAAGGAAGGAAGGAAGGAAGGAAGGCAGGCTCATTGGCAATAGCAAATATGTTTTAAAAATTCAAATATAAATCTCAAGATATGAGGGTGAAGGGAGAGAGAACTACAGGAGTTATGTATTTCTAATGGAAAGTTGGGCATATGGGGAGGCTGTCTGAGTGGGAGATATGGGGTTTTGAGAGAGAACTGGGTATCCTCCCTACAGCTGGTAGCAAAGGAGAAGTGAAAAGGGCAGAGAAATGGAGACAAAGTGCTGAAGCCAGTTGGGAAGACCGTTCTGGAGCTGGGCAGGGGGAGGCAGGGGAGGGGGAGGCCTGAGGAGTGAGGCCAGTGGGCTGATTCCCTACGGAACTCAAGGAAGCAGCCAAAGATGCCCCTCTGACAGTTGTTAGCCCATCAGACCTCTAATCTTTCCCAGCTGCAGAATAAATGGAACATGAAGTATAAGTCTTTAACTGTTAAGAGCAGTTGGGAGGAGGAGGAGCACAGCCTTCCAGGAGATGTGTCAGCTATTGTCATAGAACTAGTACTTTAATTTGAACTATAGAATTAAATATCTCGCCAGGCATGGTAGCACATGCCTAGAATCCCTGTACTTGGGAAGTTGAGACAGAATAAGGAGGAGGTTTGAGGGCAGCCTCAGCAACATAGTGAGACCCTCAGGAACTTAATGAGATCCTGTTTCAAAATAATAAAAATAAAATAGAGCTGCTGGTATAGCTCAGAAGTACCCGGATTCAATCCTGAGTACCAGAATCAACTTATATCAAAATAATCACTTCTGAACACCTGCATAGGACAGACTCTGAGCTGTTTGAAAACAGGGTAGCATTTCCAATCTCTCTCCCCCCACACTCCAACCCAACAGGCCAACCTGGGCAATAAAAGCCTAGAAAGAGAAGAAAAAATATGTTAATAAGACTTCATTTGGAATTACCTCGCCTTTGCACTCTTTTTATTTGGGAGATTTAATTTTTTAAATTTATTATAACATTTTTCTCATTATAAAGCAACATATTTACATTTTTTTTTTACATATAGAATGCTTGGAAAAGAGGTAAGCTGTTTCTTGAGGTTACACAACTCAAAAGCCTAGTAACAATAAAAGCTCATATTTCACTGGTTCTTTCTTTCTTCCTAATGCAAGTCCCCAGTTCCCTGAATGGCTAGCATCTTTTCACACCTCCTCCCTTTCTAGACTATTTTATTTTATTTTATGTTATTTTATTTTATTTTATTTTTTTTTTTTTTTGGTGGTACTGGGGGTGGAACCCAGAGGCTTTCTACCTCCGGGCTATACTCTCAGACCTTTTTCATATTTTATTTGGAAACAGGGTCTCACTAAGTTGCTGAAAGCCTCACTAAGTAGCTGAGACTGGCTTCGAACCCGTGTGATCCTCCTGTCTCAGCCTCCCAAGTACGGGGATTACAAGCGTGAGCCACCACGCCTGGCTAGACTATTTTAGAAATCTGTATTAGTCAGGGCTACCAGCAGAAACAACCAATGGGAATTAGCTTCTACAGTGATGGTGGCTGAGTCCTCAGTCTGTCGTCAGCAAGATGGTGACCCAGAAAAGCAGATGACAGAACACAGACTGAACCAGCCTGAAAACCAGAAAGCCAGCCGTGTGAAGACCGGCCAAGGCCAGAGAACCAGTATTCCAACTGAAGCAGATAAGTGAGAAGAAAAACAGTGAAATCTTTTCCTTTCTCTGCCTTCTGTTCAGAAGCCCTCAGTGATATGGGTGACACCCGCCCACACGGGGATGCAGTCTATTACCTCCACTGCTCCAGTGCTAACCCCACCCAGAAACACCCTCATGGACATGCCCAGAAATGATATTTATCCTAAATGGCTGTGGCCTAATCAAGTTCATATGAAATTTACCATTTCAGAATACAGGGATCCAGATAACATGACTTTGGCTCACTATAAAATTTGACCTATTTCACCTCCAGAGTTCTATCGCCCTTCAATTCCATAGCTGCTTCCAAAGTCAGTGACAGGAGCCTGGGACTTTCTTTATATGATCACCTAGAGTCTCCTTTCCCAAGAAACTGAAGCTCTGGAGAGCTTTGGTATCCAAACCACCCTGATGTAAATAAAGTTCTGAGAGTGTACCTCCTGACTGAGGCACCAAAGAGGAGGGCCTGTCTTCCCATGTGGCTTCTCCCTCCCATGGTGGCCTGAGCTTCATGACCACAGGCTGGATCTACAGAGTCAGTTTTCTACCCCTCCCATGCCAGAGTGCTGGGCTTTTTCTTCCCATGACAGGGTTTCTCCAAACAACTTTTAACTCACCCACTTCTCATGGTTTGAATGTTTGTGTCTGCTCAAAATTCACACTAAAACCTAATCATCAATGTGATGGAATTAGAAGGCATGAAATGTTTAGTTCCTGAGGTTGAAACCCTCATAAGTGGAATTAATGCCCTTATAAGTGGCTCAGAATTCTGCCTTATCCCTTATACCATGACAGGGCACTGTGAGGAAATGCCTCCAAGAGCCAGAAAACAGACTCTTGCCAGACACTGACTGCCAGAACCTTGATCTTGGATATCCCAGACTCCAGACTGTAAGAAGTCAACTTCTGTCGCTTCTTAGTGGCTCAGCATATGGCCTTTGGCTTCAGCAGCCTGAATGGGCTGACACCACCTTATCCATCACCACCCCATCCCTTCCTTGTGCAAAAACATTTTTAGACAGCAACAGTGGGCATAGTACAAAAAAGGCAACTGACCAATCATCATTTGGAGATCTTCTTTTTTAGCAAGTTCATATATTTAATTCCTCCCAATGTTTCTCTGCATATTTAACACAAAGTTGAGACTACATTGGTTAGTGTGTGTGTGTGTGTGTTTAACTTCTCTCTCTCTGTCTCTGTCTCTGTCTCTTTCTCTCTTTCTCTCTCTCTCTCCCTCCCTCCCTCCCTCTGTCTCTGTCTCTGTCTCTCTTTCTCTCTAAATCTCAGGTACAGATCACTGAATGTAACAAGCCTTTTTGTTGCAGAATACTTCATCATTGACCACCAATCTAAGAAAGCCCTTTTCTATTATAATTATAAACAGGACAATAGCTATTATTTTCCACTCTGAGGAAGCTATTTCTTTAATGATTCTGATATATGCAATGTGTCCGAAGGTATATTTGCCATTTTCATATATACAGTATGTTGTGTTCTTTCGTGTTTGCGTCCTTTAACATGAGTATGTTTTAAAAATCACGTTCCATTTTGTCCGTACTTTTATTCAGAGTTTCTGGTGCTTAGTCTTTCGTGTTTGATGTTCTAATGTTTGTCATTGTAGAGATCGTTTTATATATTGCTTATTCTTTCCTCCAATGTTGAACATGTCAGTTACTCCAATGTCTCTCTGTCACATGAGTATCATGGCAAATGACTCCTACACATTCCCACAGACCTGTGCCAGAAGGTCTCTGTGGTACGTTTCTAAGAGAAGAAACATGGGTCCTGGGCCCTCAACCTCTCCAAGTATCATCATGATTTCAGGCTTCTTTGCCTTCATCTTCCCACATTCTTATAGACACCTTGAATTATATGCTCTCCTACTTTTTGCTATTATGATGCCCATCAGTTAGTGGATCATTTTATTGTTACTTGTGTTTTGTGAGTGCTATGGAGTTTTGACATATTTTTATAGAGTTGTAAGCCTCCAAGGCTTCTTCTGTGGAATGTATATTCATAGCTTTACACATTGATCCTATTTTTACACTTAACATTATATCTTAAATATATTCTCATAGTCTTCATGAACATTATTTTAATGGGATTATAATATTCCATAATCTACCATATGTTGTTTAACCATTGCTCTTTTTATCATCAAACCCTTAAGTGGTTTCTAATTTTTGCTAACTCTGATAAACATCCCTGTGCATCAATATGTGATTATTTCCTTTGGACCATTGTTGGGGAAACAATGGTTGATTCAAAACATATGAACATTTTAAGTCATCTAGTACACACTGCTAAACTGCTCCCCTAAAAGATAACACCATTTGTAGTTCCATTAACAGTGCATTAAAGCGTCTCATCATATGTGCACATTTTTCCAACCTGTCACCCACCTGAGGCATGAAAATCTCTCTCTCAGTTTTGCTTTGTTGATCACTAGTGATGCTGGAACCTATTTAGTGTAAATTAGAGATTTTAATATCTTCTTTATTAACATTCTCTCTTTGTTCTCCCTGCTCAGCTTCTCGGCTGCTTGCATTTTATTGTTGATTTGCAAAAGCTCTTTATATAAAGAGTATGCCATATTGTTTTCCATAGCTGAGGCATATGATGATGGTTCTAATACTTGAAAAGATAGTTATGTGGAGATTGTCTTTTGTTAGCATCTAAAAACAGTGGGTTGAAAGAAATATCAAATGTCAAAAAAAAAAAATCTCTAAGTAGGGAAGGAGCTTCAGATGTTTTCCTGCAGCGAAATGACGTAAGGCTAGCTGTGAACCAGCAAGTCAACCAGGAGGGCTACCTGTGACTTCGTGGTAGGAAGATCCCAAGAACTCCCTTTGCTTTATTTTACCCGTGCCCGGTCATCCCGTTTAATGTGGTTTCTAAATCATATCTGTCATACTATGAACCTGTTTGTAATTCTCAAGAAGCTAATAACACAGCACCTTGTTCTGTGCTGTGTCAAATTTTGCTGAAAGTCAGTGCATTAACCTCCAGAGAACTCCTAAACGGGTGTGACCAGCACTCCTGTTTGCACCTGAGGCTGAACATGTGTAAGGCTAATCACAAAACCATGTAACCGTCATGCTGCAAGGGACACCAGAAGCCCCCTCCATCTCTGCTTTACTTCAGGGAGGTCTTACCTTTTCTCCTCAAAGAGGAGAGTACATGGAGTCATTTAGCCTGTAATTATTTGCTAAAAGGCTACAGAAATATAGCTCTACTACTAAATATTGCTTCATATTTTGTTTTTTGAACCAAATCTTTAAGTAGGCATATTTCTACCCAGTTCCAAACCTTTCTTTATTGGATGCATCCCACGAAACAGAGCCTACACAGGTGCTCTTTAATTTACAATGGGTTACATCCATATGAACCTATCATAAGTTGAAAATATTGGGATTCAAAAAAGCACTTAAAACACTAACGAACATCAAAGCTTAGTCTAGCCTATCTCAAACACGCTCAGAACATTTACATTAGCCTACAGTTGAGCAAAACCATCTAACGGAAAGACAGCCATCTTATAATAAAGTATTGATAATCTCATGTAATTTGTATCTGAAAATCACCAGCAACACCATCCACTGTGGAGTAGCAGTTGTTCCCTGGTGGATGCACAGCTCTCTGGCAGGTGCAGCTGCTGCTGCTGCTGCTGCTACCCAGTATCATAGGAGACGTCCATGCTGCACATGACGAGTCCAGGAAAAGATCAAAATTCAGAATTTGAAGTACAGTTTCTATGAAATGAAATCCCTTTGTAGTATCATAAAACTGAAAAGTTCTAAGTTGAGCTATCTTTAGGGGATTGTGTGTACACAAACCTCTGAACATTTTAAAAAGATAAATGTTTGCTATTGGGCAAAGTAATTTTTACTTCTTGTGCACACATTCTTATGTGTACCAGAGGGAAGACGCTTATGTGTCTCAGATAGCTAGACGAGATATCCATGTGTCCCATTCCTATGCCCCTCCTGTGCCCACGCCTGCACATTTTTATTCTATTACTGCTTATCTTTATAGGTGAAAAGTGAGGATGCTTTCACTAATCATATTTTTCAATTGTAGAGTTATAAAATTTTTTCTTTTGAAACAGGATCTTGCCAAGTTTCTAAGGCTGACCTTGAACCTGCGATCCTCCTATCTCAGTGTCCCAATTACTGGGAGTACAGATCTGCGGCACCATACCTGGTTCTAAAATGCTCAGGTTTTAAGTGTCTGAGAATTTTGACAAATGTGTAATCTGTATAGCTACCACTCCACCCAAGATCCAGGGTACTTCTCGGGCCCCTTCTGGCCATCCAGTAGCTCAGTCTCTGCTTCCAAGGTTCTGTAACTATAGATTCATTTCCATTGTTCTGGAACTTCAGATAAGTGGAGGTGAATTGCTTTGTATCTGCTTTCCTTTACTCAATACAATGGTTTTGAGAATTAATCTATGTTGTTGTATGTATTGGCATTGAATTGATATTGCTTAGTGGTAGTCATGTGAAAAATAACAATTCTTTTCTCAAGTAAATTGTTGATAGACATTGGGCTTGTTTCTAGATTGGGTTTTGTTTGTTAGTTTGTTTTGTTTTTGGTTTTGTTTTGCCATACTAGGCATTGAGCCCAGGGGCATTCTACTTCCGAGCTATATCCCCAGGTGTAGCTTAGAGGTACAATGCCCCTGGGTTCCTTCCCCAGTACTACCAAAAAAAAAAAAAAAAGAACTTCCGGGAAGATGGCGACCGAGAAAAGCGGGGCTTAAGAGTCCCGCTAACAACCAATCTCCATTACCACAAAAAGAGCGCCTTTCATAGCCAGAAAACACCATCACCAGAAAAACAAAAAAACCACCAGGCTCCAGAGAGAAAGCGGACTGAGAACAGAGCTCAGGGCCACAGAGGAGACACACGCGCCCGAGGACGCGGCAGCAGCGCCATACTGCCGGCGGCAGCGGCGAACTCAGCGGACGGCTACAGCAAGCCGAGGTGAGCCGATGCGGAACAGCCAGGCGGGATCTTTCGGCGCAGACAGCATTTAAAGCTCCCAGTGGCTGAGCTCAGCACACGCTGCAGGGATTCAGCGTGGAAATCAAAACCAGAGAAGAAAAAATACGCCAGCCTCATGGCCGAGGGCGTGGCAGAGGCGCCATATTGCCACCGGCGGCGGCAGCAGCAGTGAATTCACCGAGTCCAGTACAGCTACATCTACGTACTCAAGAACAGTGAGTCAAATTGCGGGCCACAGAGGAGAAATCCCAGTATTGTGCCTCCTGGGACTTGACCCAGTGAGGGAGTGGTGGTGGCAGAGATATCACACCATAGGAGAGCGTGCAACCTGGCACCCCCCATAGTTTAAAGCAGCCTCTATCGACTCCCTGGGTCGGAGACTCTGTGATACAACCCAGTAAAGGAGTAGTAGGGTCTGAGATAATACAGACTCGAGATCCAGAGCACCTTAAGTGAAGCCATAGTGACCCAAGGGAAGAACCCAGAGAAGGCACAAACCTCCGAAATCATGGGAAAGAGGAATAACACTGAAGTAATGAATGTGCACAACCCCACAACATCAGAACCTGATAAAACAGAAAATCAGAGATTTCTAGAAGATCAAATCAGGAAAATAACTGTAGAAATAATAGAGGTGCTTCGAAAAGAACTCAGAGAGAGCCAAAAAGAGATAAAGGATGCAATTAATGAAGTAAAGGCCTCAATTCAAAGCACAAACAACCGATTAGACCACATGGAGAACAGAATCTCGCTCTTAGAAGATGAGCAATCCAAAAATGAATGCATAGTTTCTAATCTAGAAAAAGATATCCAACAGCAGGAATCTGACATTGAAGAAATATGGGCCCATCTTAAGAGAGCTAACCTAAGAATAATTGGAATAGAGGAGGGAAAAGAAAGTGATACCAAAGGGATCAACAATCTCTTCAAGGAAGTAATAGCAGAAAATTTTCCAAATATAGAGCAAGAGGTTGATACACAGATCCAGGAAACTTATAGAACTCCCTTTAGACAGGATCCGAGAAGAGGATCCCCACGCCATATAATTGTCAAAATGACCAATGTGGAAGCCAAGCAGAGAATCTTAAAGGCAACAAAAACAAAGGGCCAAGTGACATTCAGAGGCAAACCAATTAGAATCACTCCAGACTTCCCAAACCAAGTCATGAGAGCCAGAAGGGCTTGGAGTAACATATTCCAAACTCTGAAAGAAAACAACTTCCAGCCAAAAATTTCCTATCCAGCAAAACTTTCTATCAAATTAGATGGAGAAATAAGAAGCTTCCATGACAAACAGAAACTGAAGGAATTTATGTCTTCAAAACCAGCGCTAGAGAAAATACTCAAAGAGATTAACTACAAAGAAGAAATAGGTAACACTCACCAGAACCAGAGAAACAAGAGTTTCCATCCAACAGACAACTAAGATTGGTTATCTGTGGAGATTCATTATTTATGTTAGTCTTTTACCTATCTCTAAATTGTATTGTTTGCCTTTATTGTTGTTAATTTTTAGGATTTCTAGTTGGAATATTAATATACCTTTAGATATAGCATTTGGAAATATTTTATCCAATTCTATTAGTAACTTTTAACTCTGTTTACATTGTCTTTGGATATACAATATTTTCTTTTATTTTTTAGGGAGTTTGTATATTCTTCTGTTGCCTGTGCCATTGAAATCATATCCAAGAAATCACTGCCAATTTCAATGTTGTGAGGTTTTATGACCCAGATTTTCTCCTAAAAGTTTATAGTCTTAAGATTTATATTTAGGTCTTTTATCTAGTTTGAGTTAATACTTGTATGTGGGATTAGGTAAGGGTCCAATTTTATTCTTTTCCATGTAATTATTATTTTTCAACAATATTTAGTTAAAAGATTATTATTTCCACCACCAAATCTTCGTGGAAACCTTGTCAAAAATAACTTGACAATATAGGGAAGAAGTTAGCTCTAGGCTTGTATTTAACTCCAATGGTCTATATATCTGCCTTTAGAACAGTACTACACTGTTTCAATTATTGTAGCTTTATATGGTTTGAAATCAGAAAATATACATCTTCTAGCTTTGTTTTTGCTTCGAGATTGTTTTGGGTATCTAGAGTCCATATTCCATATCAGGATAGATTTTTTTCTGAAAAATAAATATATGATAGTTTCACCTAAAAAAAAGAAAAAAATATTCTCTGGTAAGAAAGAAAGCAAAAAGAAATATTGAAATGTTATCTTTAAGTCATCAAAAGCTTGGTATCAGACAAATGAAACTGTTATGTGAGATTATCATTTTTAATTTTGGATAAATTGCTATAATACTAGATGTCAACCACTAAGCCAAGCATGGGAGGGAGGGATGGGGAGAGAATGGGATGGGGATCGGGTGGGGGCTGACTGGGCGATGTGTGCATGTATGTCTACAAAAGTTTGTATCCCACTATGATGTATGAATACAGTGCACCAATAAAATAAAATTAAAAAAAAAAAAAAGACATGTCAAGAGCCAGGTGTGGTGGCCCATGCTTGTAATTCCAGTTCTTGGGAGGCTGAGACAGGAGGATTGCAGGTTCTTGGCCAGCCTCAGCTACTTAATGAGGCCTCCGCAACTTAGTAAGACTCCATTTTAAAATAAAGAATAAAAAATAGGGCTGGGGGTATAGCTCGGAGGTAGAATGCCACTGGGTTCAATCCTCAGTTCCATACACACACACACAAAGACATGTCAAGAGTGGGAAAGGCAAGTTGCTGACCGAGAGAGGATAGTTGCAAGACACAGAAGTCTCATACTGAGAATATACAAATGCCTTTTGCAATTTATTTATTTATTTATTGCAGCTCTGAGGATGGAACCCAGGACATTCTACCTCTGAGCTACACCCCCTGCACTACTTTTTATTCTTTATTTAGAAACAGGGTCTCACTGAGTTGCAAAGGTCCTCACTAAGTAGCTGAGGCTGACTGTGAACTGCGATCCTCCTGTCTTAGCCCTCCAGAATGCTGGGATTACAAGCGTGTGCCACCATGCCCCGCTCAATTTCATTTCTTTTGAAGAAATATCTAGGTGTGAAATTTCTATGCCGTAGGTTAAGAACTGTTTGCCTTTATTAAAAAATAAATAAAGCCGGGCGTGGTGGCGCACGCTTGTAATCCCCGCGCTTGGGAGGCGGAGACAGGAGGATCGCGCAGGTTCGAAGCCAGCCGTGCTGGCGTAAGAGACCCTGTTTCAAAAATATAAAATAGGTCTGGGAGTGTAGCCCGGAGGAAGAAGGGCTTCCAGGAACCCCAGTACCACCAAAAAATAAAAATAAATAAATAAATAAATAAATAAATAAATAAATAAAACTACTGGATTGCTTTCCCAAGTGGTTATACTGTTTTGCCATTAGCGTTATTTGAAAGTCCATGGTGCCCCACATCTTGACCAACAGTTGGTATCATATATAATTTTAACCATTCTAGTGCATACATGGTAGTATCTTTATTTTCATTTTTATTTGCATTTCCCTGATAACTAAAGTGTTGAGCACCTTTTTATTTGTTTATTGCCTACCTCTCTATTTTTCTTTTGGTTGTCTGTTTAAGTCTTTTGTATACTTTTCAGAGCTGGTCATTGTTGATAATTCAGTTGTAAGAGTTCCCACATATTCTGAATAAAGGATCTTTGTTGAATATATATACTGCAAATATCTTCTCCTAACATGTTTTATTTGTCTAATTTCTTAATAGAGTCCTTTGATGAAGAGAATTTTTTATTGTGATGACTTCCAATCATCATTTTTTACCACTAAGTGTTTTCTATGGCCTGTCCAATAAATTATCTAATTGTATATTGTAAAGAAAATTCTTACTTTCTTTCTTTCTTTGGTATTTTCTTTTGAAAGCATTGTACATTTAAGCTTATTGGAGATGTTAAATTTATTCTTGTGGATGCTGCAAAGTGATAATTGAGATTCTTTTCTTTTTTCCATATGTAATGTAATTTCTCCAAGTAACTCTGTTGAAAAGATTTTTCCTTTCCGCATTGAATTACCTTAGTGAATTTGTTGGGAGCCTATCGATCGAGTGTACATCTATTTCTTTATTCTCTATTCTGTTCCGCTGAATCTATTTCTATCTTTATGCCAATACCATGCTCTCTTGATTAATGTAGCTTTACAGTAAGTCTTGTGATGAGGTAATGTATACCTCTAACTTTGTTCTTCTTTGTCAAATTGTTTGGGCTTTTGCACAGGCTTTGAATTTTCATATATATTTTAGAATCCTCTTGTCAATTTCTACAGAAATATTTGTAGGAGCTTTGCAATAGCATTGAATCAAGTTGGAAAGAACTGACATCTTAATATATTGAGTTTTGACAACTGCATATGAATGGTGAATCTCTTTAGCTATTCTTTAATTTTCCTTTGCAATATTTTAGTTTTCAGTGCAAAGTTTTGCATAACTTTTGTTAAATTTGTCCCCAGGTACCTTTTGATTTTTAATAAATTTTACTTAAGAATAATTTTCCAGTTATTCATTTCTGTTCTATAGGAACAGGGTAACAGAATATTATATACAGAATATGTATAGAATATTATATATATACATATATGTATACATATATATTATATCCTTTCTTGCTGAAATCATTGGTTAAATTTAATAGCCATTGTCTATATTTCTTCTGATTTTCTATGTATAATGGTAATGTTACCTGTAAACAAAGAAAGTTAATTATTTCATCCAAT
The DNA here is from genome assembly GCF_963383645.1 of Muscardinus avellanarius. Lineage (NCBI taxonomy): Eukaryota > Metazoa > Chordata > Mammalia > Rodentia > Gliridae > Muscardinus > Muscardinus avellanarius. Next base: position 188,257,474 of record NC_137787.1, read on the forward strand.
ATTCATGCTTTTATTTCTTTGGGGTTTTTGTTTAAATTTTAAAAAATTTTTTTATCGCTGCATTGTAGTCATACATCTTCATAGGGAACAAGATGGTGGACACATACATGCACACAGCACCCAATTAGCCCTTACGCAATTCCCGCCCCATTCCCTCCCCCTCCTTTCTTCCCATATTTGGCTTAGTGATTGATATGTTTGTTAAAGTTCATCATGTGCATTCGAGAATTTCCCTCTTCCCCCTCCCATCCCCTCAGTTAGGTCACCTTATTTGCTCATCTATAGAATCTCCTTCTTATCTTGATTGCTGGCAGTGACCAGTAACTCTTGTAAAATCATGAACAGAGTATTGGAAGCACCCACTAAACCATCATTGAGTCTGATCATAGCTCTGTGGTTTTTATAGAGCTTCCTTGTCATATTAAGATGTTTCTACTCCTCGCTCCCCTGAGGCTTTTTCTTCCCCATAATTACGATATATGAATTTTGTCAAGCACTATTCCATACCCGCTGGGGTGCTCCTGAATGGGTCAACGCCAGTGATAAGAGGGCTCAGGCTGAGTTCAGCGTCACCTTGCTTCCTCCCATGCACGCACTGATCAGTACTCAGCTGAAATTCAAAGGGAAACTTCTATAGATTTCTTGGCTTTCACGCTCTGTAGCCAGCTGTCTCCTCCTCATTTCTCTTCCCTGTGAGTCCTGGCTACTTTATGCTCCTCAAACCATCGCCTCGACTGAGCAATGCTGTCAAGGCACCTCTTGCTTTGCACACTGTGATTGTCTCAAGGCACTAACTGGCACCATTTGAGGCTTTATTTCTTGCCCTTCTCGCAGGAATAACTGTACTGAACTATTATTGTCCAAAGTCTAAAAAAGATTATTTTATATATTTCCCTCATTAAAAGTGTTTTAAAGTAGAAAGATTAATTTGGTCCTTTCACTCCTATGGACAAAGAAGAAATCTTTAATTTGATTGTTGTTTGTTTGTTTGTTTGTTTGGTACTGGGGATTAAGCCCGGGGACATTCAACCTTCAAACATACCCCCAGCCTTTTCTTATATTTTCTTTTGAAACAGGATGTCACTAGGTTGTTGAGAGTCTTAATATATTGCTGAGACTTTGCTACCATGCCTGGCTCTGAATTTGATTTTATAAAATCTAATGTTTAAATTGTTTATTTCTGCCAGGCATGGTGGCACATGCTTGTAATCCCTGCGCTTGGGAGGCAGAGACAGGAGGATCGCACAGGTTCGAAGCCAGCCTCACTGGCTTAGGAGACCCTGTTTCCAAATAAAACATATTTTTAAAAAGTCTGGGAGTGTAGCTGGAAGGTAGGATTCCATCCCCAGTATCACCAAAAATAAATAAATAAATAAATAAATAAATAAATAAATAAATAGTTTATTTCTTTTTTTCTTATGTGTGGTACTGGAGATTAAAGCTAGTGTCCTTCTATCTCTTACCTATACCACCATCCCTATTTTATTTTTTATTTTTATTTTTTAAAGTACTAACTATGCCATCATGCCTAGATTAAATCTTTTAATATTTATTTATTTTATTTTTTTAATTGAAAGTAAATGTTATACACTTAATCTGTATTTGGTGCCCTCTCCCCCACGCCTCGTTTCCCTTCCCCACTCCCGATACTTAATACCCAGACTAACCTTGCTATATTCGTACTTTTACACCTATTTGGAAATAGCCGCTCATCAATCAAGTTCAGCCTCCTTTCTCTCTTAGTTTCCCATTCAAACTTTGCTGAGATTTCCCTTCCATTATCTGGAGTCCCTCTGGTATCCCCAATGCTCACTAGTTTGGGCATATTAGAGGAAACATATGTCCCTTCTCTTTCTGTGTTTGGCCGATCTCACTTAACATAATGCTTTCCAGCCCTTTCCATCTTCTTACGAATGACGTGATTTTGTTCTTCTTTATAGATGAATAGAATTCCATTGTGTGTAATTCCCATAACTTTGCAAACCATTCATCTGTTGATGGGGGCCTAGGTTGTTTCCAAATTTTGGCTATTACAAATGGTGCTGCTATGAACATAGGTATGCATATGTTGCTATAGTTCTCTGTTTTCAACCCCTTTGGAAAAATACCCAGGAGTGGTAAAGCTGGATCATTGGTGGATCTATTCCCAGTTTTCTAAGGAATTTCCACATAGATCTCCATAGTGGCTGAACTAGTTTGCACTCCCACCAACAATGTAAAAGAGTTCCTCTTTCCCCACATCCTCACCAGCATTTATTATTGTTTGATTTCTTTATGCTTGCCAATCTGACTGGGGTTAGATGGAATCTCAGTGGAGTTTTGATTTGCATCTCCCTGATGGCTAATGATGAAGAACATCTTTTCATGAATCTATTGGCCATTTGTATCTCTTCTTTTGTAAAGTGTCTATTCAATTAGATTTCCCATTTCTTGATTGGGTTGTTTGTTTTGCTAGTGCAGAGTCTTTTGAGCTCTTTGTATATTCTGGATATTAGCCCCCTATCGGAGTGGTGACTGGTAAAGATCTTCTCCCATTCTTTAGGCTTCCTCTTTAGGTTCTTGATGGTTTCCTTTGACAAGAAGAAGCTTTTTAGTTTGATGATATCCCACTTGTTAATTCTTGCTTTAATTTCCTGATCTTTGGAGGTTTTGTTGAGAAAGTTACTGCCTGTGCCCATATGTTGTAGTGATGAGCCTATGTTCTCCTCTAATAACTTCACAGTCTCAGGTCTGATTTCTAAGTCTTTGATCCATCTCGAGTTGATTCCTGTGCATGGTGAGATATAGGGGTTTAGTTTCATCTTTCTACAAATGGATAGCCAGTTCTCCCAGCACCATTTGTTGAAAAGCCTGTTTTTTCTCCAGCATATGAGTTTGGCCCCTTTGTCAAAGATTAATTGTCTGTAGGTGTGTGAATTTGTATCTGTATCTTCTATTCTTTTCCACTGGTCAGTGTACCTGTTATTGTGCCAGTACCATGCTGTTTTTACTACTATTGATCTATAGTATAGTTTGAAGTCTGGGATTGTGATGCCTCCTGCGTGATTCTTGTTGCTGAGAATTGCTTTGGCTATTCTGGGTCTTTTCTTTCTCCATATAAAGTTCATGATTGATTTTTCTAGGTCTGTGAAGAATGTAGTTGGTATTTTAATGGGAATTGCATTGAATCTATAAATCATTTTTGGCAGACTGGCCATTTTGATGATATTTATTCTGCCTATCCACGAGCACGGGAGGTCTTTCCATTTTCCAAGGTCTTCTTCAATTTCTTTCTTTAATGTTTTATAGTTTTTGTTGCAGAGGTCTTTTACATCTTTGGTTAGGTTTATTCCTAGGTATTTTATTGGTTTTGAGGTTATAGTGAATGGAATTGATTGTTTTATTTCTTTCATTGTGGATTCATTGTTGGTATAAAGAAAAGCCTCTGATTTCTTTAGGTTGATTTTGTATCCTGCAACTTTGATGAATTTTTAAATTAACTCCAGAAGTCTTTTGGTTGAGTTCTCAGGTTCTTCTAGGTAAAGGATCATGTCATCTGCAAACAAGGATAATTTTAATTCCTCTCTTCCTATTTGAATTCCTTTGATTTCCTTCTCTTGTCTTATTGCTGTGGCAAGAGTATCAAGGACTATATTGAAGAGGAGTGGTGATAGTGAACATCCCTGTCTTGTTGCCAATTTTAGGGGAAATTCTTGCAGTTTTTCCCCATTCAGTATAATGTTGGCTTTGGGTTTCCTGTATATTGCCTTAATGATGTTGAGGTATGTTCCTTTTATTCCAATTTTCTGTAGTGTTTTTAACATAAATGGGTGTTGGATTTTGTCGAAGGCTTTTTCAGCATCTATTGCTATGATGATGTGGTTTTTATTCTTGATTCTATTTATGTGGTGGATGACATGTATTGATTTCGTATGTTGAACCAACCTTGCTTTTCCGGGATGAAACCAACTTGGTCATGGTGTATCATTCTCTTGATATGGTTTTGAATGCGTATGGCTAATATTTTGTTTAGGATTTTTGCATCTATGTTCATTAAAGATATTGGTCTGTAGTTTTCCTTTTTTGAGGTATCTTTATTTGGTTTGGGGATTAATGTGATACTGGCCTCGTAGAAGGAATTTGGGAGCGTTCCATCTCTTTCAATCTCCTGGAATAAGTTATGAAGTATTGGTATTAGTTCTTTACTGAAGGCTTTGTAGAATTCAGCTGGAAACCCATCTGGGCCTGGGCTTTTCTTTAATGGAAGAATTTTTATTGCCATTTCTATTTCATTGTTTTCTATTGGTTGGTTTAGGCTTGCTATGTCCTCTTGGTTCAGTTTAGGTAGATTAACTGTATTTAGGAATCTATCGATTTCTTCCATTTTTTCTTGTCTATTGGAGTAAAAATTTTTAAAGTAGTTTCTGATAATCCTTTGAATTTCTTCACTATCTGTGGTGATGTCTCCTTTTTCTTTTCTGATTTTAGTAATTTGCATTGATTCTCTTTTTCTTTTGGTTAAGTTGGCCAGGGGTTTATCAATTCTATTAACCTTTTCAAAGAACCAGCTTTTTGTTTTATTGATTCTTTGAATTGGTTTTTTTTGTTATCTATTTCATTTATTTCTGCTTGAATTTTAATAATTTCCTGTCTTCTGCTGGCTTTGGGGTTGGACTGTTGCAGTCTTTCTAGGTCCTTGAGTAGTGACAATAGGGTCTGAACTTGGTGATTCTGTGTCCTTCTTATGTGGGCACTCAATGCCATAAACTTTCCTCTTAATACTGCCTTCATAGTGTCCCAGAGATTTTGGTAAGTTGTGTCTCTGTTTTCATTTATTTCCAAAAATTTCTTTATTTCTTCCCTAATTTCTGTTCTTACCCATTCATCATTCAATAGTGTATCATTCAGTCTCCATGTATTTGCATAGTTTCTTTTGAGTTTCCTGTTGTTGATTTCTACTTTAATTCCATTATGGTCTGAAAAGATGCAAGGAATTATATTACATCTTTTGAATTTGCTGGTGCTTTCTTTGTGTACCAGAATGTGATCTATTTTGGAGAAGGTTTCATGGGCTGATGAGAAGAATGTGTATTCTGTAGTTTCTGGATGAAATGTTCTGCATATGTCTATTAGGTCCATTTGGTTTATAGTTTTTTTTAGTTCTGAAGAGTCTTTATTCATTTTTTGCCTTGAAGATCGATCCAGTGGTGTGAGAGGCATATTGAAGTCTCCCAGAATTATTGTATTTGGGTCTATTTGAGATCCGATGTCCTGAAGGGTTTGTTTTACAAACGTGGTTGCATTCACATTTGGAGCATAAATGTTTACTATCATTATATCATCTTGGTGTATATAAATAAAAGGAAGTGCCCTGATTTGTCTCTTCTGATGTGTCTTAGTTTAAAGTCTGTTTTGTTGAATATCAGGATTGCTACCCCTGCCCTTTTTTGTTCTCCAGTAGCATGGTATATCTTTTTCTATCCTTTCACTTTCAGTCTGTGAGTGTCTTTGGCTGTTAGGTGAGTTTCTTGCAAACAGCATATATTTGGGTTATGTTTTTTGATCCACATTGCCAAGCTATGTCTTTTGATTGGTGAGTTAAGTCCTCAGATGTTAAGAGTTATTATTGAAATATGATTTTTGTTTTCTGTCATTTTGTGTTCTGTCATCTGTTTGGTAGCTTTTTCTTTCTTCCTTACTTAGAAGCCCCTCTGATCACTTTCCTCTCTTCTCTGGTTCTGAAGTCTGCTTCTTTTGTCTTCTTTATGGTTTATTTATTTAAGTATTTTATCTAGTGTTGGCTTTGAATTCATAATTTTTTTTGAGATTTTGTTTATCTTGAAACACTTATTTCGCCGTCGACTTTGAATAATAGTTTTGCTTGATAGAGCAGCTTCGGTTGGAAGTTATTTTCTTTCAAGGTCTGGATCACGTCATACCAGTCTCTCCTGGCATTCATGAACTGGGTTGTATAGTCTGGGGTGATTCTTAGTGTTTTGCCTCTGTATGTCACCCGACCTTCTGTTCTCACTGCTTTTAAGATCTTTTCCTTGGCCTCTATGTTGGTCATTTTGACTATTATGTTGCGTGGGGAGGTTCTTCTTTAATCTTGTCTTAATGGTGTTCTGTATGTCTCTTGAACATGAAGATCTGTCTCTCGTTCCATGTTTGGGAAATTCTCCAAAATTATTTCTGTGAAGAGATTACAGATGTCCCTGGTCTGTACCTCTATCCCTTCTTCAATGCCTTTTATCCATAAATTAGGGCATTTCATCTTGTCCCAAATTTGCTGTATGTTTAGGTTTTGTTGCTGTAATGACTTCTGCATACTATTGACTGTGTTTTCAGTGTTGGATGAACTGTCTTCTAACAGTGATATTCTACTTTCCATTTCCTCTAATCTTCCAGAATTTCTTTCTATTGCTGACTTCATTTCATTTATTGACTCTTTCATTTCATTCCAAACCTCTTTCTGGTTCTTTTATAGTGTTTCTAACTCATCTTTCATCTCCTCTAAACTTGTTTTAAATCCTTTCATCATATTGTAGATCAAGATTCAGAACTCCCCTTCTTGCATTTCTTATAGGTCAGTATTCGTGATTTCTGTCATTTCTCCATTATTCCTAGTTCTTATATTTTCAGAGATCTCAGGTCTGGTTTTCTGCTGTCTTCCCATCATTAATGGGTATTATTTTTAGCCCAGTCTTTGTATTAGGACTTTAGAAAAGACTTATCCCCCCAGAAAAAAAAAAAAAAAAAACTTATCCCCCCAGAAAACCAAAAACCAAAACAAACCCAAAGACCCAAAAAGTAAAACAAACAATACCAAACCACAATAGTAAAAAATAAAATATAAAAGGATAGAAACTAGTAAAAAAAATAAAAATAAAAAATAAAAGAGATAACAGTCCTACTATGTTGCCGATATATGGCAAATCTTGTATTTGCTTGGAGTGTCCCCTTGTGGCCCCATGCAGGTATCATGCCTTAAGCGCTCTTCTTTGGTCCCGGAGTTGAATTGGCCCACTTTGCGCACACTGGCACTCACATATATCGTACTCACCGTGTGCTCGCCGGGTCCGTGGCTCCTCTGAATTCACGTTGGCAGTCCAATCTGTGGCTCTGAAGCTCTGGCAGCTCTCCCGTATCTTGCTGACTTTTCGCTCCCGCGGTGAGCAGGTCTACTTCCCGGTCCCTGCCCATCTCCGGGCGTGTCTGCGGGGCCACCTTTGTTGAGTGTGGCTCAGGAGCTCCAGCTAGCTAGCAACTTCAGGTATTGGAACTCTCTGGTCACTTTCAGACTTTAGAGCTTCTCTGGGAATGTTAAAGACCCAAAAGTCCCGTTTGGGCCAGCAGCCCTGAGGCCCCTGTGCCTGCGCCTGCACTCCGCCGGCCGCCGAGTCTTCAGCTCACTATCTGCTTTCTTTCTGTGTTGTGGGGAATCTTGCAGTTCAGTTGCTGGATTTTTTCTGCCGTACTCCCCAAGTCTGTTTTGGATCGTACGTTTAATTTTTTCTTTATTAAGACACTTCTGTCTCAGTAGTTGAACTTAATTTGCTTCAGCTAGTGAGGGACACTGCGTCTCTCCGTCGCCATCTTGGAAATACTCCTTTATTTTTTATTTTGAAACAGGGTCTTGCTAAGTTATGAAGGGCTTCACAAAGTTGCTGATGCTAGCTTTGAACATGCAAACCTCCCAAAGACTGGGATCACATGCCACTATACCTGGCTAAAATCTAATTTTTATAAAAAACAAATTTCTTTTAAAACACTTTCTTGTTTATTTGTTTGTTATTTGTGGTACTGGGGATTGAACCCAAGTGCATTCTACGTCTGAGCTATATAGCCAGCCCTATTTTATTTTATTTTGTTTTGTTTTGTTTTTGTTCTAAAACAGAGTCTCAGCCAGGTGTGGTGGCCCACACTTGTAATCCCAGCATTTGGGAGGCTGAGACCAGAGGATTGCACTTTGTGGACAGCCTCAACTACTAAGTGAGGCCCTCCGCAACTTAGTGAGACCCTGTTTCAAAATAAAGAATAAAAAATAGGGCATGAGGTGTAGCTCGGAGGCCAAATGCCCCTGGGTTTCATCCCCAGACCCACAGAATAAAATAAAATAAAAAACAGAGTCTTACTAAAATGCAGAGGGCCTTACTAATTCACTGAGGCTGGCAGTAAACTTGTGATGCTCCTGTCTCAGGCTCCCAAGTATTGGATTCTAGGCCTGTGCTACCATGTCCAGCCACAAGTGTGTGTGTGTGTGTGTGTGTGTGTGTGTGTGTGTGACTAATATGTGCCAAGTACTGTTTTAAATGTGGAAAATGCATCACTGAACAAGGACAGATAATCATCCCAAATTGCTCATATTGTAGAAAATCAATTGATGAAAAAACAAATACAGTCAACAGATGGGAATGCCAGATGACCTGTGTGCTAAATAGTAAATCGGGGCAGGAAAAGTAAGTGCTGAGTGCAGACGGTGAGAAGGGAGTGTAATGTAAAATAGAATGAACAGAGCCAATACCACAGAAGTCAGATATTGACAGCAAAGACCTAGAGGTGGCTAAGGAGCGAGGCCTGGTGATGACTGGGATGCAGAGTAGAGGAGCAGAAAGCACAGAAGCCCAGGCAAAAGCATGCCTTGGTGTTTAAGGGATGCTCAGAGGCCATTGTGGGAGCGATGGGAGGGAGATGAGGTCAAACCGGTCGTGGCTGGGTGGAGGAGAGGCCAATCTTGCAAGATCTTGAAGCCCATCATAAGCTGTTGGGGTCTTATTTCTAAAATCTAGAGGTGTGGAACGTCCCCGTGTCTGCTTTTGCAGGACCCCTTTAGCTACTGTGTTGAGAACAGAAAGTGAAGATACCAGAGTGGATGTTTGAAGGCCTTTGGGATAACTCAGGGAAGAGAAGATGGTGTTTAGGGCCAAAGGGGGCAGAAGGAGCTCTGAGAAGCAGCGAGGTATAAGATACATTCTGATGGTAGAGTTGACAGAATTTGCTATTCTGAGGCCTTATACATCAGCCATCCTCATTCCCCTGCTCCATCAGGGTTCCATATTTTCTTGTTGTACTAAAATAAAGGAGCTGGAAGGTCACACTCTTTATGCTAGTCTATTACGCGAGGCTGAAGCCCTGTGGGCGAGTTCAGAGTGTTCGGAAACAGGGACAGAAGCAGCCTTTAATGAGCTTCCCCAAGCAACATAAATCTGTCACTGGGTTCGCTTTCTCTTAACACAGATCGCACATGAAGTGTGTTTTGTCACACTTTTGACTACCTGGAACAGTAAGAAGACTACTCTTTTTAATTAATGTGCAAATGAAGAGTTTATGTTGTCTTCTGAATTTGACCTTAATTATTTGTTACAAACACTGAGGTGGTATTTTAAAACCGTCAAAAAAAAAATGTGTTCTTAAAAGTAGTCAGTGTACTTAAGCGTTTGGGGCTTTTTCTGGCTTTTTCCTTTTTAACCCATCTGCATCCAAGAACATTTTATTGGAGTTTCAAAAAAACAATGATTAATGTGCTGCCTTTGGTTTACTAAGCCAGATATGGCTGGTTTCAAGAGCACTTCTGAAGACTTGATCTCTTCTTTTTATTTATTTATTCATTCATTCACTCACTACACAGACATTTGTTAGGTGACTACTTTTACGATGCCCTGTGCTGTGTGGTCAGAGGTGGGCTATGTCTTACCTATATATTACAAAACCTTTATCTCTGAGGAACATATTAATATACATGAGACATGTAATGTGGTAAACGTTAGAATAGTTAGTATAAACTCAGTATCTGGTTGGGAAAATTTAGGAGGATCTTTTGTTCTAGCTTTGGGAATGTGAGTTTCCCAGCAAAGGGATTTGGAGGCGTAGAGGGAAGGAAGGAGGGAAGTGTGGATGTTTGCAGTGGCAGCAATATGCATGAAGTCTGCAAGGGTGTGGGAAATCTCGATTCACTGGGACCCGAGAGTACTTCGGGAGGCCTGGAGCTCTCCCTGAGACTATCCAGCAATGATACGAGAGAGTCAGACACAGGACAGATTGTAAAACTCCAAGCTATGGATTTTACATTTTAATTGTACAGCAAGGGGAACCATGGACAATTTATCTTAGCACCAGAGTGGTATTATGCTGAGAAAGGTCACTCTGGGTATCAAGTAAAGAATGGATCAGAGTACAGCAAGATCAGAGACAAGGAGACCTGTTAGTGGGATGCTGCTAAGAGTCTAGGAGAATGATGTTAATAGCCTGAAATAAGCTACTGCCAGAAGTCAAATTGGAAAATTTCAAAAAATAGCAAGAAAGAATCTAAAGAATCGGTGCAATTGGATGTGGCTTGCAGGGGGGAAAAAAGGTAAAAAAAAAAAAAAAAAGAAAGAAAGAAAGAAAGAATCCAGGTCTTCTAACTGAGACATGGGGGAAATAGCAGTACCATTGATTGAGACATCAAGTCCAGCTAGACATAGGTTCGGATGACTTGTGATGAATCCAGATGGTACCCATGGAGCTGAAGCTGTCTGTGTACCCGTCTGACAGTGTCCACTGGTAATTATCCGTGGAGGTCTGAATCCCAGGAGAGCCATCCTCACAATGAAACACATTTGAGGGTAGAAGATACAGGTCGTAGCTGGAACGTTGAGGGCAGAAGAGATCCCAGAGGAGAGAAGCTGGGCTGCTGAACAAGGCTAGCGTTTGAAGAGATTGTCAAAGAAAGAGGAGCCTGAAAAGGAGCCTGTGGTATAGGAGCTGGTGAAGTAGAAAGAAAACCAGGACATCATGGTGTGACAAGGATGGAGAGAGGGGGAGTCTGAAGGGGTTACGCACTTCCAGAAGTCAGGATAGGCTGGCAGCAATTCACCCAGGATGAAGGTGCCGGAGAGAAGAAGCCTACAAAGTTGCTGCTCTAGCAAACAGCAAGTCATCTGCTGTTCTAACAAGAGGAGTTTCAGAGAAGTGACGAGGAGGGAGGCCGGGAGGCAGCACATGGAGGAAAGAGGAGGTAAGCACGTGGAGATGGATGAGGTGGTTGGTCATAAAGGGAAAGGGAGGGCGGGGACTGAGCTAAAATGGGATGCCAGATACATGGAAGGCCTTGATGTTGCCAGTGTTGCCTGAGATGGGAGACAGGTGTGTTTATTGAAATGCTGGATGGAAAGAGTCAGTATAGAAGGAGCAGTTGTATTTACTGAAAAGAGAGGTGCACTTCACTGCAGTGTTCTCAAGGAGGCCAGAATGGTTGGACTACAAAGTATCTATGAAGGGAGTAGCCACACACAAGAGAAAAAGCACTTGTAAAAACAGCAGGCATGGGGTAAAGATGGATATCCGTTATGGGATGAATTATGCCCCAACTTCACATTAAAATCCTGATCCCCAGTGCCTTAGAATGTGACCTCATTTTGAAACAGCAGATGTAATTCAGTAGAGTAAGATGAGAATATGCTCAAATGAGGTGAACGACGTCAGGTGATAAGAATGATACCATAGCATCCAGGGAACACCAAAGATTCCCAGCAAACTGCCAGAAACTAAGACTGTGCACGGAACAGATCCTCTCTGAGCCTCTTCAGAAGGAACCTGTTCTTGACCTCACACATCTCACCTTTAACACTGTGGAGCGATGCACTTCTGGTTCTTATGCAACATATTCTGGAGTATAGTAGTACCCAATTATTTGTGGGAATATGCTCTAAGATCCCCTAATGGATGCTTGAAATCATAGATAGTCTGAACCCTATCTAAGTCCCTGTAATACTGAGACAGTTGATCTGGTAACTAAAAAAAATCCACTAAGTAGCTAATGGACAGGTGGTGTATATAGTGTATATGCCTGACAAAGAGATAATTCTCATCCAGGGCCAAAAGGTGCAGAACAGTTAGAGATTTAGTCATGCTGCTCAGAATAACCTACAGTTTAAAGCTGATTATTTCTGGATCTTTCCACTAAATTTTCAGACTATGGTGAAATGTAGTTAACTAAAGCCACACAATCTAAAGCCACACGTAAGGAGGTCAATACTGTGCATTTGGTATAGTAGCCCTAGCAAACTAATACAGTACTAGTCAAAGTAAGTTTCTCGGTTGAGGGAAAGAAGTTCTGACCTGCATTACGTTTATCATGAACTTGGACTCAAGGTCATCTGTGGGGAGTCAGTGGGAAAGCTGGTGTAGGGTGCCTAAAGATAAGCAGAGACTAGAAATAGCCATTTCAAACAATGGAAGGCTACAGTCTAAAGGGAAGAATAAGGCTGCTGGGCAGTACTGAGGGCCCAGTTGAGTTTAGGTTTTGGTAATTTACAGCATGCATGTTTTTTGGAGTTTTTTTTTTTCTTCCTGTGTTTTGAAGAGTCATCTAGAGGCATTGCTTTGCTCAGTGCAATTATTTTGGGAATTTATTTTCCGCCACTGAAGTCAAAGCCAACTATTTCTGCCCTTCCTGCCTTCTTTTAGACCCTTGTCCTGAGCAGAGGTACAAAGCAATAAAACTGTTTTATTCTTGGGAAAGGTCATTAAAATTATTCAGCAGGCTGTTTGCCAATGTGCCTCTCGCCTTCTTCCACCACCAAGAACTAGTCCCTAGGGTTTAGCATATAAAATCCATGACTAAAATATGTTTTTGTCTTTCATCATCAGCTTCCTCACAGATTTGGTGGCTCCGAGCTGTACTCTGGCACTGGAATGTCTCCTCCTGGCATTTTTATTCGCCCTTAAGTTCAAGGATGTCTTGAGAGGCTTGTTTTCTCTTACCATGAATATGAATCAAGCCTCAGCAGGCTCTGTAACTAACTGATCCTAAAAAAGAAAAGTGCAGTAACATGGCTGATGTAGGAAAATTTACCACTGAGAATTTTGCTAAGGGGCATTTTTCTTTCACCTGAAGCATGGATTTCTTGGGACAAAATATGGCAACTCATGTGAATCTCATAAAACTTAAGAAACACAGAGAGAACAGGAGATTGGTGTATGTAAAATGCATATTATTCCCACTGTTAAGTAAGCCAGTCTGTGCCATAAAGTGAAATTGTCTCAAAAGGTGATTCATGTTTCAGGAATCTGGCCAGAGAGTTGTATCTGCTGGGCAACAGTCTCTAGGGAAACGGCAAAGAGGACTGGAGCCTGTGGAAACTTCAGGAAGAAAGCAGGAGCCATGATCAGAGCTGGAAAGGAGTGGTGGTTTGGGCTGGCCTGAGAGGGTCACATGGGTGTTGTGGTAACATTCCCATGAGTAACCCGCCCCGAATGAGGAAGCCGAGGAGCTCAAGGCTTCCATGGCTCATTAGAGAGAAAGCCAGCCAATTAGAAGGCATTTCATGGTAGATGTGATGTCTACCTAATTCCATCCTCAGTGCAAGAGGCTCCAAGCCCACGGCAGGAATCACTCATAACTGCCATATGCAGAATGCAATTCTTGACTCTCATTCTTTACTGGTGATCCTGTGTGCTTATACACATACCTCTAACTCTTGGCTTCTGTTCTGCCCATCCTACACTCCCCAGCCTCTAGATTGATCATGGGGATGAAACCTCCAAGGTATACATGGAATCAAAGAATAGTAAAGCTACAATCTAATTTAGAGACAATCTAGTCATCCCACCCTCACCCATCCCTTCCCTCCATATAGACCCATCACCCTCACTCTCATTATCATTATTTATAGAAAAAAAATTTCCAAGACTTATATGTATTCTTCCTGGAGAAGCTAATATTAAATCTGAATATTTTTATTCTGTATCCAATGGTCTTTCTACTACACCATGCCAAAGGGTCCAGAGCCCAGAGATGAGCCATCAGAAAGAAGGTACTGCTACGCCGGACATGGAGTGCATATGCCTGCAATACCAGCAGTTGAGAGACTAAGAAGTATCACAGGTTCTGGGACAGCCTCTGCATCTTAACAAGACCATGTTTCAAAAATAAAAATAAACATGGCTCAGTGGTCGAATACTCCTGGGTTCAATCCCCAATACAAAAAGAATAATAAAGCCACTAAAATAAAATAACCACATTTTGATATTGTGACAACAGGGCTGATCTGCATGTCTCTTATTTTTCAGTCTTTTCTAATCTAGTCAATTTCCACTAACGTGTGTTTAAGAAGATGAATATACATGTACTGCTATGGTATTTTGACTTTAATTCATTTGGAAAGATACCGAGGAATGGTATATGCACACGATGGAATTCTACTCAGCCATGAAGAAAAACAAACTTATATTGTTTACAGGAAAATGGATTAAACTGGAGAACACTGAGCTCAGTAAGATCAGTCAGTTTCAGACAGTCAAAGATTATACGTTTCTCTCGTACGTAGAAGCTAGAGAGAAAAATAGGAAACATAAAGGACTTTAAATAATGCAGAAAGAGACCTGTAGAGTAGTAAAAGGAGATTATTGAAGGGACACAGGGAAGATTGAAGAAGTAAACTGTTCAAATAATACCCTGGCAACATGTAAAGGTACTACTGCCAACCTCAATAGCACATGCGGGGAGGGAGGATGAGGTGGGTTATACACCAAGGGCCGGTGCCCGTAGGTGTCTATCACATTGACCCTCACTATGATATAAAATTGCAATGCACTAATAAAATACTAAAGAAGCAGATGCTTTTCATTTTTTCTATACTTCATATTTTATTTCAAACTTTCCTAAACTGAATTTCATTTAATATTTACAAAATACAACTGTAAGAGAGAAAGAGGAGTTTGGTATTATTCAGCATTATCATCTACAATTTAGAGAGGAGGAAAATGAAGGTCAGATAGAAATGGTAGGCCTAAGTTCAAAAGACTCATAGCTACTAGAACTCAGATTGGATCTCCATATTCGCTTCATTGACTTCTGGTCCAGTATTTCTCTACTACTGAACAGACAACCACTAAACTCTCACTCTATATCATGACCTACCTGCACCAGAGGCCAGACTAGTAGATATCTAACTTGAAAATGTCAGAGTTCAAGGCTTTAGAAACTAAGTAGAAAACAAAGCAAATAAACGAGTGAATTATGTTGAGTAAAAAAATAATTACTGATATCCACCGAAGAAGTCACTTGGTTACTCTGATCCTCCGTTTCCTCATTTGCAATAATAACTTATTTTCAGAGTTATGTAAAAATACATACAATGATATGTAAAAATTTCATCTTAATGTGCACAATATAATAGAGGAGTTCTGTAAGCAGGAGCAAGATGGTAACATTTGGGGGCGGTGAGCAAGAGTTCCAGGCAAAACTGCTCCGACAAACAGAAATTTGTTTCACTGAACTTAGAAGAACCAACTTCCCGCTGATTTCTACAATGCCCCCTAAGCCCCTGTAATTTTGGGGGGTAGGGACCAAAGCCGGCAGGGTGCCCCCGCACAGCATAATAGATCTTAGATGTCTGTATTCTGACTTGAAATTTGCTCACATGCGGAATGAATCAGAATACATTGCTTACTTTCTCTGATTTGGAGCCCCTGAGGGGTAGAAAAGCATAATTATCCCAATAAATAACATGGCATTATGAGTCAATAATGGGATGGCACCTTCCTGGCAGCTAGACTGTAATCGCATGAATTCAGACCTTGAGTTTGCCAAGGTGCTTGTTACTGTGGGGGTTACCATGGGCTTATTACATTCTTTTGGTCTTGAGCATGACTGTAGCTGCAGCTGAGTTCATTAGGTAAACAGCTGGCGTAATTGATAGTGTGAATACCACTTCATTTCCTGCTGCTCTAAGAGAATTTGCTTTGAGGTGGGAGAAAATGACCAGTTCCGCTCCTGTGAGTTCCAGCCAGTTTTTCTTAAGGAGCTTACTTGAGACTGTGTCTACAAATTGTCTCCTTTTCTTTAGGAGAAAAGATCTTGAGGGGGGGCGGCTATCAGTTGCTCTCTTTCTCGCAGCAGGATGGAAGTTCCAAGGTCAGATCTCGCTTGGCTAGGAAGAAAAATTTTTAGACCTCCTTGGCAAGGCTTGGCGATGTCAGAAGAAATGAGTGGATCCAAGAGGAAGAAGAAAGAGGGACCTTTTACTGCCTTCTGCCTTGAGTCTGGGATTTCTGAATGTGGAGGAAATGGTCTCCTGGATTAAAAGGGCTTGAAGCACATTCCATTGAGAGGTTGGTGGTCTTTGAGGGAACAAAGGAATAACATGTCCACTGGATCAGAAGAAATATGTTAATGTGTAAATTAACCTATTAATTTAAAAACAATTCCAATGAAAACTTCAGATGGCCTTGGTTAGTTTGACAAAATTATTCTACAAAATATCCAAAAAATGTGACAAAATAATAGTCCAATTTAGAATAATCAAAACAATATGACATGGCTTACACTTGCTGAAAATCAAATATACTGTCAAGCAACAGTTATTTATTATACAATATGTTTCTGGGGCCAGAATAGTCACATGTTAACAAATACCTCAAATGAAAAGAAATCTCAATTCATATAGGAAATACAGCTCTTGAAAGAGTTTCCTTCTCCCCTCCTCCCATCCCCACAGTTAGGTTGCCTTATTTGCTCCAGCTCAAATAATGTTACTTTAAGTCAGAAATCACTATCTTCCTTTGTCTTCCTGCATCTGGGTTTGGGGGAGGGACAGTGGTATGATGGGTAATTCATGTCAGCCACTATGTAATATCCTCTTTAGCCCTTCAGTAGCATAGAATGCCTGGAAGAAACTTCGGAATTACTACTCTTTCTTCTATTTTTTTTTCCTTTAGTGGAATGAAGAAGGCATTTTTAAGAATGATACTAAAGTAAAAATTTTATAAATGTTCTCACACACCATACGCACAAAATTGGAAATCTGAATTTCAACTTAAAAATAATTTGAAAGTTTTTTCAAACTGGGGGAAATATTTGTAATATATATTGTAAAAGATTAATGCCCCTAATATGCAAAAAATATAAAAGCACAAATATTCATTGTGAGTGTCGTTTTGTTTTTGTGATGTTAGGGACTGAACCCAGGAGCATCCTACATCTTTAGCTTTACAAAGTGACACATAGTAAGCAACAATGGCATTATTTTTGCTTATCAAGTTGGCAAGCATAAAACGTACTTTTTATAGTCATTGTTAAGGAAGCAGCAAAATGCACATCTGATTGACGTATAAACTGATACATTTATGGATGGCAATATGTTGGAAATCTGGAAAATGTTTAAGCCTTTTAACCCAGCAAGCTGACTGCTTGGCATTTATTCTGTGCAGACTATTACAGATGATCACAAAGATTTATGTGTAAGTATTTGCCACACACTGTTCATAAGTTAGAAACAATAAAAAGGTCTATCAATATAGGACTGGTTATGTAGTGCAGTGTAATACAATGGAAAACCATGTAACAATTGAAAAGCAGGGTAAAGAAGTGTATTTAATGATATGGAAAATACTCTTAGAAAATTACTTGAAAAAAGTTTATACACCTACATGATTACAATAATTTTCTTTAGGTAGTGAGATTACTGTGATTGTTTTTCTTTTTATGCATCCCTGCACTTTCTAAATGTCAACAGTGAACATTTAATAGTGTTCAAATTTAGAAATTGAGCTGGGTGATGGCACATACTTGTAATCCCAGTACTTGGGAGGCTGAGACAGGAGGATCACAGATTCAAGGGTAGCCTCACAACTTAATGAGATGCTCAGGAACCTAGCAAGAATCTGTTTCAAAACAAAACGAAACAAAAATTTAAAAAGGACTAAGGGATTCAATTTCTAGTACTTGGAAAAAAAGGAAAAAAATTAGAAATCATGATGTCTTATTATATTTGCTTTCTAGAAACCTAGTGCAGAAAAAGTAAAAGTGTATGACAGTGCCTGAAGTAAGCATGTATGTGTTTTATCATGGTGATGGTGGCAGCCATTGGGCCTGCCCACAGCTAGTCCCAGCACTGCAGAGTATGTCTCGTAGATACTATTCCATTCACAGCTGCCAGGATAGACTTAGACCTGTGGCCTTGGCCTGGACCACAGATTTCCAAAAGTCAGTGATACCACCTGGAGAGATGCTAAAATAACCCAGGATGGTAGCAGTAGATTTGGATACAACTGAGGGACTTTTAATAAAAATAGGGGGACCGTGGAAGCAACTGGGAGAGCTGAGTAATTTTTTTTTTTTCTGATAAGAGAGAAGCCAATAAGTTGGGGAATATATGATCCTGGACCATCAGAACATTCTTTTCCTTGGCCAGAGAGTTGGGTCTTGGACAGGCCAGGGAGAGACACCAGGCCTTCAGGTCTCACTGGGTCATTTTAGAATTGCTTGGTTGACTAGAAAAAAGGTGTTTGTTTTCTTTTTTGTTCCATTGAGCATGGAGTTATGAACTATCTCTAGTAGCCACTGAAATAAATCCTTCCAAAAATGAGGCTGATGGGGAGCAATGCAGAAGGAGGGAAGAGAACCAGCACCCCCCCCCAACACACCAGATATTTCCTGAGTCTCTGGATCAATTCATGCCTGAAATTCTATTGACTCTTCCTCCACAGCAATAGTAAAGCAAAACTAACTTTTTTAAGTAAAAAAAGAACAAAAACAAAAACAAAAAAAAGCGACTTTTATAATGACCGGGGCCTGGTTTTGAGTTAAGAGTCCATTACTTACAAGTAGAAGTAATCTAATAATCAACACAGAAACCAGAGTGCATAACTGTTTGCTCAGAAGTGGACCTGGGAAGTGCTCAAGGGCTGGGATAAGGAAGTGTCCTGAGTGAGGACAGTTCACTGTCACCGTCCACTTCTAAGCTGAAGCATACCACCCAGCTGGAAGGGCTTGGCTGGTTGGCTCCCTGGCAGCTTTGCCTCCACGTAATTAGTTCTAATAGTATGAACAAGGAACACTCACCAAAAATGATCAGAGATCTCCAAAGCTCCCTACAACATTCCTTGAAGAGCGCATGCCTCATTTAAATAGACCCGCTAAAAATGAATTCTCATAGCCATAATCTAAAGACCTGGCCATGCCACTTAGAGGAAAGATTAATTTTCTCGTGTTTTCAGGTTCAGTCCATGTGAGGCTGGGGACCATGGATCTCAGGTCATAGCGGCAGATGGTGGAGAGACAGAGACAGAGACAGAGACAGACAGCACAATGAGCTGTGCTCACATCATGGAGACTGGGAACAAAAGCAAGCAGGGGGAAGAGGAACCAAAAATAATCCCCAAGGCCCCACCCTCAGGAACCCACCTCTAGCTACACCCTATCGATATACCAGGTACTGCCCAGGTCAACTGATTAAAATGGATTTATCCACTGCTGGAATTATGACCCTTAAGGCTCAGTTATGTCAATTCCCAACACCAATTTACAAACTCTTCAAGGGACCATCCTATATCAGACCACAACAGCAAGGGACTCTGCTTCACTTATACCTTGCTCATCTCTTGCAAATTTCCTTAGGGACAATTCTCTTGTTGTTTAATTCTGTTTCGTTTGGGGGAAGATTGGAAAACACTTTTGATATCATTAAATTAAACTCATTTTATCTCTTTTTTTCTAGTACTTTTATCAGTGGAATGTTATGATGCATCATGAAGTTCAAAGTGATATAAACATCCATCACACGGGACTTGGTGTGTTTCCCTTCAGTTCTCTATGACCCTCCCCTCCCGGTACATATTAGTGAAATTGGTAGCGATACCTTCACAGGTGACCATAGAATTATTTCAACTGTTTCCTTCATCAGTTCTTTTCGACCTACCCTTATCCAGTCCCACTGTTCTAGTAGCTCCTCTCCTCAATTATCTAACACCCCTTTTCTTTCCTATTTTCTATCTAGCTTCCACTTACGACAGAAAACACGCAAGCCTTGACTTTCTGAGACTGGCAGGCCTCACTTAGCATATGATTCTCCAGTTCCATCCATTTTCCTGCAAATGGCCTAATTTTGCTCCTCCTTATGGCTGAACAAAATCCCATTGTGTGTATATACCACATTCCCATTATCCATTCATCTGTTGAGGGACACGGAGGTTGGCTTAGGGCCAATTCTATTTTGTGATCCTACCAGAAAGGGATCCTGGGAAAGTTAGTTCCAGCCTCCAAAGTGGACTCCTATAGAACTGGTGCAAATGCAGAGACAGTCCACCTGGAGACCGCTGTGAGTGGAGATCTGACCCGATGGCTCTGGGCAGGGACCTGGCAGTGCATTTCTAACAAGCTCTGCTGCTTCAAAGGCTGCAGGTTGCCAGAATGCACTCTGAATAGTGGGAGTTGGTCCCTTTGAGGAAAGCAAAAAAATAAAACATACATTAATCATCATTGGAGCAAGGAAGAGAGCTCTTGCTAAGCCTCATTTTATTTTCTTCTTAAAATAATAAACACCACATAAGCAGGCCTCATGAGAAAGTAGGAAACTGGCTCATTTGTGAGATACAAAGGGCATGTTTTGAAAATTTCTTCATCTTTTGCTTGGTGCTGCATTAAAGGAGACTATGGCAACCGTCCTTCTCCACTCAGGACCGGGCGTTTGGATTTGTCTTTGATCCAAATGACCCTTTACCACCTGGCATTACATCAGTTCTTTGTAGGGTGCTTATTTCCATCTTCCTCCCTCGATCAGAAGCAATAAGGCCAAACGCAGAAACCTGCTGGTCGCAGTGAAAGGAGATTTCTTTGTGTGTGTACATTTCATCAACTGGCTTCTTTGTGGGAAGCTGCCCCAGATTTTGATTTGTGGAGCCCATGACCAAGTGACAAATTAGGGCACAGAGAACACATTATGTAAGAGATGAGTTATTGGAGTAATAAGCACATGTAAATAGCATTTACATATTTAATGATCATTTTATTCTATGGCAATTTCACATTAAATATTCAGAAATAATGTTCTCTTTACTCATATAAAAGCCTTCTCTCGAGCGCGTTATTATTACTCTGGGAAAAGAAACTCTATTATGCCATTATGTGGCACGTGATGGCATTTAAGTCCTCATTTCTATGTCAGTCACCTCGAAGTCCTCATCACTGCCAGCCTTTGGGTCACCTTTTACTGTAAAATGAAGCGTAGTGGCGGGAGCTTCATGCTCACGTGGCAAGGAAACCCCACTCCCAGTTTCTCATCCCTTCACCTACTGGTGGGGCTAAAGGGCTCCTGGTCTCTCCTGGCCTTTTTCTGCTTCTGTGCCTTTTTTTCGGTTGTGCGCTGAGTTTCCCCTACAGCTCACATTTTGTGACTATTCACTTTACTCCGCTATCAGTCCAAACACAGAAAACTGACCCCTTTGGGCTTTGATGTGGAAACTAGAAAAAAAGAAAAGAAAGGAGTCCTAATGAAAATTTAGGAGCGAAACCAACTGAGGAGTAGAAGGGAAGTGGGAGAGGGAAATAAAAGATATGGGGAAGGCCACAAAGTGATGTTAAGTGCATACAGGACATTATCACAATGTGCCTCACTACCATATACGGGGAGGAAGAGAGACAGGGAAAGAGGATATAGGGGAGGGGAAAAACAGAACAAATACAATTATGCACATATATGAATGTGCCACTGTGAACTCACTATCATGATGATTACAATGCACCAATTAATAAAAAAGAAAATAGAAAAGAAACTGTCATTCCCGGAAGCCATTTGTGTTTAGAGAGGTTTTTATTGACTGACTTAGTCGTCAAATTGAGTAGGGTGAGACTAGAGATGACAATGTAGCAAAGCACAGCCAATACTTTAAAACAGGGTGTCAGCCACACTCTTCTAAAGTGAGTTTCAACCTGGCCAATTTCACTCCTCAAGGCCCAAAGGCCCTTGCACTGTCTACAGCCTTCCTGTAAGTGTGCTCTTTCAAATCCATTCCCCAGCCGGGCATCTCACCCATCGTGGGACTTGCCAAAACTTACCAATGGTTCCTTCTTTAGGACTGCCTAACTATACCACACCCTGATGCTCACTCACTCAGACCAAAACGACTCATGAAGGTATCTTGCAGAGGAATTCTGTTACCAGCTGATGTATCATTTGTAGTTGTTATTGCTGCTGCTCCTGTTGCTATTGCTGTTGTTATTGTTGCTTTCCTGCTATATTCTCTTCTTAGCACTTAGCATCCTCTGCAAAGACATCTATCACTCAGATTTGGACCTCAGTCCCAACTCTGAGATGAATCCTTGGCAGTGAAGGATAGCAGTTAACCTATTATTAATCTGGGGAACCTAAATAATTGTTCATGCTGACCCCCAAGATAAAATGGTTTACATGCACCAAGCCATGTGTGTGTGTCGTTCATGTTTTACACAACATGTGCAGGGCATAACTGAGAAATTAATTTCTCACACTCCCCATGCAACTTCATTATTATTACAGCTCTTGTTTTCTCTTCCTTTCTTGGGAAACCTAGTTTCCTACTGGACTTCAGTTCCTTACTGCTTTTCTGTAAGGGAAAGATGTGTATTCAGCATCCCTTTGGTGGCAAGGCCTGGAGCCAGGAGCTCTCCTTGTTCAGAGCATCGCAGGCTCCTTCTATGCATGAAGCGATCCTGCCAGCATCTCCATTCAGACCAGGACAATGAGCCTGCCTTGGAAGCGCTGTCCAGCCAGCATTCCTCATTCAGAGTTCTGCATCCTCTCTCCATGCCCTTAGTCATAACCAGCCAGCTCTGGGACAGTGCTGAGTCCCCAAGCCCTGGGTAGCCTGCTTCCCACTCTCTTTTACCTCTTACTAGTTCCTAGCAGACCCTGGGTTTCTAAGTACAAGAGCACGGTTGCCCAGTGAGTTGCAGCTCTTCTATTTTTGTCCTCTTGCCTCACAGCTTTAGCAGAGTGGGCAGCACTCTGACTGGAGGTAAAGGGTGACACAGACTGTACCATCAGGGATGCCATCTCTGATTACTGATTTTACCCAGCGGCAGCAGCTCCCAGTTCCTATGTCCATGCTGACTCTGCTGTTCTGGGTCTTTTCTAAAAGCAGCCAATTCTCCAATTCTGACGCCCAGGCTCCTTCATCCTAATTCAATGTCTCTGACAAGAATACCTCAGGAATTCCTATAAATCTCTTGTTCTACCCCAGCTCATGTTGTTCCAAAGGGGTTCATATTAAAATAGCTGCAGAAATTCTTTGTTCTGTCTCCATGTTGGACCACCTCCCTCTGCTTCCCTTTGCAATAACCTCCCCTTAACGTGTGCATATCAATGCTTTTCTCCCTTTCTTTTGGTTATAGAGTCAATACTTATATCTAGGAGTCTTGACTATACCTCACCCTAACAAATATTTCCGGGCTGCAGGGCAAAAGTTTCATTGCAGTGAGGTATTTGCATTTCTATGCCCAAGACACGGATTCTCAGTATAAAGACTCCTCGCTTTTCCATCTCAGAGATGTGCCAGTGTCGTGGTATATGCCTGCTGTATTTCTCACCATGTTTCAACATTCTCTTCCTCAATTTCTGCCACTCTTAAGACAATCCTAAGATTGGGGTTACATGCGGTATGTATCAAGCAATTGAGTGCACTGGGGATCCTCTTCCAATCAGTTTGAAACCTTCTACTTTCAGAAAATAATCTTTTTTTCTCCTGTAAGAAATCCTGTATGTATAGATGTCGGCGTATACTTTTACACTGGAGGGATTTGCTGGCTATCTTCCTTCTTTGGAACTAATTGGGCTGCAGGTGTTGTCAAACAGAGCATCATCTATAAAGTTAGAGGATCAATGTCAGAGAAGTTTCCAAGTGTCCATCTCAGAGTTGGGACTAGGGTCAGAGGCACTTGCTTCAGGATGACCAGAGAGACCACAAAACATCAAAATAATCAAGATAAATAAAAGCCTTAATGAATTCTATTGAGTACATATGTCTGTGTGTGTGTGTGTGTGTGTGTGTGTGTGTGTGTGTGTGTGTGTGTATGATACTGAGGATTGAGCCCAGGGGCATTCTACCTTTGAACTATACCCCCAGTCCTATTTTATTTTTATTTTATCTACTTTTTTATTTATTTTTGTAGTACTGAGGATGGAATTCAGGGGCATTCTACCTCCGAGCTATACCCTCAGCCCTATTTTTTTTTTTTTTGAAACAGGTCTCACTGAGTTGCAAAGGGCCTCACTAAGTAGCTCAAACCATGTTCCTCCTGTCTCAGTCTCCCAAATGCTGGAATTACAAGCGTGTGCCACCACACCCAGCTCTTTGTTTTTATTTTGAAACAAGATCTTGCTAATTGATGAGAACAGCCTCACTACTTACAGAGGCTGTTCTCAAACCTGTGATCCTCCTCTCTCAGCCTCCCAAGTACTGGGATTACAAATGTGTGCCACCGTGCCCAGCCTAATGCAACATATTAAACAATAAAAATGAATGCAAGAGTCCACAGTGAATATAATCCATGGTAAACATAATAAAAGTTTTAAGTAAAGACAGGATAGCGTTACTGGTTTATCTTTATGCCTCGGGCTCCAGTTGGGCCAGGACAATATGGTGACTGACACTTCCATTGGTGCACTGTCATTAGACATCATGGGGAGATTCAGAGCTATGCAGACATGCACACAGCACGGTGTGATTCCCTCCAAATCTGGCCCTGCTCCCCTCCACCCAACATGCCAGTGACATTGGCAGCAATGCCTTCAGGTATGGACATAGCATTATTGATCTCCTTCTTTCATCAATTCTTCTTTCTCCTCTTGTCTCATGAATATTTTGGTAGTTCTCTTTTCATAATCAAAATACGAATTAGGGATCTTTTCTATCAAAAATGTGTTATTTCAGCCCGGCGCTTGGGAGGCGGAGACAGGAGGATCGCGCAGGTTCGAAGTCAGCCACACTGGCTTAAGAGACCCTGTTTCCAAAGTAAAAAAAAAAAAAAAAAAAAAAAAAAAAAAATAGGTCTGGCAGTGTAGCCCGGAGGTAGACGGGTTTCCAGGAACCTCAGTAACACACACACTAACACACACACACACACACACACACACACACACTGTGTTATTTCAGTTGCACGACTATAATCCCAGTATTCAGGAGGCCGAGACAGGAGGCTCGCATCTTCCAGGACAGCCTCAGCAATGCCGTGACTCTCAGCAACCTAACAAGGCCCTGTTTCAAAATAAAAATAAAAAAAGCTGGGGGTGTAGCTCAGAGGTAGAATCCCCACTGCTACAGAATAAAAAAGAAGGAAAAGAAAATATGTTATTTAATTAAGAAGAATTAGACAAGCAGTTTTTTGTTTTTTGGGTGGTACTAGGGTTCCTGGAACCCTTCTATCTACGGGTTATACTCCCAGACCTATTTTATATTTTATTTGGAAGTAGGGTCTCTTAAACCAGCAAGGCCGGCTTCGAACCAGCAAGATCCTACTGTCTCCACCTCCCAAGCATGGGGATTATAAGTGTGCACCACCACGCCCGGCTAGACAGGTAGTTTTTAAGCTAACATCTTTTTTACACTCTGCACCTTTGAAAAAGTTTGTGCCCGCCCACTAGTGGCAGACACTGGAA
Organism: Muscardinus avellanarius; assembly: GCF_963383645.1. Classification (NCBI taxonomy): domain Eukaryota; kingdom Metazoa; phylum Chordata; class Mammalia; order Rodentia; family Gliridae; genus Muscardinus; species Muscardinus avellanarius. The sequence continues at coordinate 188,282,847 of NC_137787.1, forward strand.
CTACAAAGATGAATAAAAGGCCTTGATGAATTGATAATTCAGCTCTGTGGTCCACAATCAGACTGCGCCAAAGTCCCAACCCAGACCAAGTAAGACTAGATCTCTGGAGTGAGTGCCCAACATCTGTACTGTGCTCAGGTTCCAAGCTAATGCGCAAGCACACGAGGGCAGAAGTCGCTGTTTCTTCCAGCTAATGGGCAGACAGAAATAATTGTTAAAGAATACAACCTGGCCTTCGTAGTGATGTATGTCTGTAATCCCAGTTCTTGAGGGGCTGAGACACTAGGATCAGGACTGCACGTTGAAGGTCAGCCTCAGCAACTTAGAAATTTAGTGAGATCCAAACAAAATAAAAATAAAATAAAATAGTCTTGGGGGTGTAGCTAAGTGGTGGATTGTGTCTGGGTTCACTCTCTGGAACTGTAACACACACACACACACACACACACACACACACGCTAAATGAAATGGGAACACGTGCAGGGAAGGATAATAAGTCGGCCTGGGTCGGGAAGGTCTTCATGGAGAATGTGACACTTGAATGAGACCTTAAACTGGTGAAAAGAAATTGCTAATCCACCACTCTGCACTCTGGGCAATGTAGAAGTATTTGTTTATTTCAGACAGAGCAAGGTGACTACATGAGTTAGGACCAAAATTATCCACCACTCATGTCATACAGAATGCCCAGGGAGTTGGGGCTGGGTGTGTGAATCTGTGGGCTGCCATCCCCATAATGGATGAATCACCTTCTATACCAGTACCTTGAAAACTCCAAGGTACACGTGAGTAATGATTTTGAGATAAAATCCATTTAACATTCATTTGGCCAAAATTCTCTTTCTGTTTTGGTCTGAGTTGTTTTCATCATATGCCTTAGCCTCCTAGAACTAACTAGTGTACCATGAAATACACTTAGGAAATACTGTCGGATATCAGGGATTCCCAATTGCTTCTCTGTAGAACAGCTGCTTCAGAATCAGATCGCATAGTAACCACAGCTGGAAAAATAAAAAGGAAGAAAGATCAACCCAACTTCCACCAGTGGACATGGATAGTTTTCTCTTCTCTTCTCTTCTCTTCTCTTCTCTTCTCTTCTCTTCTCTTCCCTCCCCTCCCCCTCCCCCTCCCCCTCCCCCTCCCCCTCCCCCTCCCCCTCCCCCTCCTCTCTTCTTCTTCTTCTTCTTCTTCTTCTTCTTCTTCTTCTTCTTCTTCTTCTTCTTCTTCTCTCTCTCTCTCTCTCTCTCTCTCTCTCTCTCTCTCTCTCTCTCTCTCTCTCTCTCCTCTCATTCTGGCCCATGTTACTATATTTTTTAATTTGTAATCAACTATACATGTTCATTTGTGTTCTTGATTTCTTAATAAAAATCTAGCTGTACATCTTTTACCATTTAGTTATTATTCTAATGATCCATCAAGAAAATAGCATAGTTTATATAGCATTCTCCTTTTGGGGCACTCAAGTTATCTCAATGGTCCCCGCAATTATAAACAATTTTACTGCAAAGGACAGGTAAAATTCTGTTTTCTTTCCTAGAATTATTTCTTTAGAATAAACTCCCCAAAGCATGATAACCTAGCGATGAGAGCTAAACATTATTATCCTGATGGAAATATTTGGTCTTGATGGAGTTAATAAGTTTGTCTCTCTGGAGTGAAGTAAGGAATAGATGAGATTCTCAAGACTTGTCAAGACACCTCCTTCATGATTTACCTGCTGGAATCAGATTTCCCAGTGGACAGACTAAAAAATGCAGAGAGTCCTCATACTGGGAAAGAATGGAGCCCTTCCTGCACTTTTTGAAAGGTTAATATCTGAATGTGCATAATTCTCATTCTGCCCATCTCATCCTGGCGTCCTCCTAGTCTCAAGTCCAGGAGCCCCTTGTTTCTGGCACTCAAATGCTGATACCCACTCCCCAACCATGGAACTAGAGATAGAGGCCAACTTGGAGTATTTTTATTAAGTGAGGGACTGCCTGTGGATGAAATATCTTGATAATTCTCCACTTTATAGCTGTTGAATTTCAGATTTTAATGTCCAAAAGGATAACCAAAATCAGAAAAAAACGTATATTTGCTTGTGAAAACCAAGCCCAGCTGGAAGGATGGAGGTGCCCTCTCCCTTTCTTGGTAGGGCTCACAGCTTTCAAATCTAAGAAATCAGGGTCCAGGCTTCATCGCTTGTTGTTGTAGACACTGATCCTGTAAAAGTAGGGAGCTCCCTAAGAAATCTGCTAAGTAGTCACAGTGTGTCTTGCCAGTCCTTCTTTTCTGAATATTGAATGTCCAGGCTCTGACTCAACCCCTAGTTCCCTCTTCAGTGTTATCTCCACCACTCTTAAACTCAGTTCTGTACGTGAGTCAAAATGACCTCTCAGTTTTTCCCTCCTGACCTCTGCTACCCTTCAGTAGAGAAACAACATTGTTCTGCTTCATCAACTGGTATCTATTATCCAAAAGAAAGTGAGTCTACTAAGCCTGTCCCCACTAAGCTGTGAATATTCCACATTCTCCACCTGCTGAGGCTTGGTTATAGATTCAGTGTGAGAGGTGATGGAATCTTTAAGATGTGAGACCAATGATGAACTCTAAGAATCTCATCCATTTCTTAGCATCACTCCAGAGAGACAAACTTTTAAATTCCACCAAGACAAAATACTTCCATCAGGATAATAATATAGAGGTCTCACAGCTTTGTTATCACACTTCTGGGAATTTATTCTAAGAAAACAATTCAAGGAAAGAAAATATAATCTTATGTGTTCTTTGAATCAAAGTCATTACTTCTTCGAAGAGGCTCTGCCTTGAGAGGGATTAAGGTAGTCCTCATGGGATGCCTGAAGGCTCATGAGACTAAGTTGTTTTAAGAGCAAGCCTGACCCTGGAACCACTCTTGGCCTACTGTTTGGTGATGTGATCTTTTTTCTCCATGCCTATTTCTGCTATTATGAAACCAATCACCATGAGGTCTTCATCAAACCCAGGTCAGTGCTGGTTACTTGAACTTGAATTCTCAGAAATGTGACCTGGAATATCTCTTTTCTTCATAAAATACCCAGCCTTGAGCATTTTGTTAAAGCAACAAAAGGCAGACTAGTACACCACTCTCAAATGACACAGAGGGCATTCATTAGCATAGGAGTAAATCAGACACAGAAAGACAAATATTGCATGATCTCACTCATACATGGGATCTAAACAAATCAAACTTATAGAAGTTAAAGGGAAATTTCCTAATGTACATGATATACATTCACAAACACATCAAAGTCCATAACCAAGCCAAACATGAGAAGAAGGGAGGGGGAAGGGAATTGGGTGAGAATTGGGGAAGGGCTAAATGAGTTATGTGTACATGCCACTGCCATCTGTACTCCATGAAGATGTGTGACTACAATGCACCAATAAATTTTTTTTAAAAAAAGGCAAATGACAGCTACCAAGGGTAATGGGGGAGAGTGTGGGAAATGGGGGGTGATGTTGGTCAAACAGAACAAAACATCAATTAGGATCAACAAGTTTTAGAGATGTAAAGCACAGCATGGTAACTAAGGTTAATAATAATATCTTGGAAATTCTAAATGTTATTACCAAAAATGATAGGGAACTGAGATAAATATTAATTAACTTGACTTAGATATTCATCAGTTCAACATATATTACATATTAAAATAACACATAGTACCCTATAAATATATACACACACAATTTGTTTGCAAATAAATAAGCTAAACTAATCTATGTTCTTACTAAGACCTGGAGGGGGAAAATATCACACTCTCCTTCTATAGAACTGTATTGAAGAGGAAGGTGGTTGGGCTAAGTGCTGCTTGAGTTAGCTGAACTTTGGGGATGATTTTGGGGACAGAATGGCCTTCCTGGTGACTTGCTGAAGAAGTGAGGAGGTCTTTTTGCTTCTTTCCTGTGGGGTCTCTGGAAATGGAAGCCATTGAACTTGAGACCACAGGGAAACTTTGAGGTTTTGCTATTCATCTACCTTACTTTATAGCTGAGAATAATGAAGCCCAGGAGTAAAATCCAATCACAGATAACTGTTTGGTGGCAGAGCCAAAGCAAAAATGTGTTTCTCTGACTCTTTCCAATGCTCTTTTTACTTCCAATGACATCTCTACTTCAAGGCCCCAGAGCTGCCATTTACCCAATCCTGATATCTTTTCCCTGCCCAGGACCCTAGAAAAATGTTTCCACAGACTTTTATATTTGGAAAAGTATTACATATCACATAATATGAAGAGATTTCTAGAAAATAATTTTAAATTATATCCTGAGTAGGTGAAAAGATGACTGCTTGTAACTCTTTCTGGTTTGCTTATATGTTTGTTTTCTTGATAGATAGATAGTAATAGATTCTCATCTGGTCTTACTACCTGATTACAAAGAGTATGTCATAAATGTCACTCCATGGAGACATTTATTAAATAAACTTTAAGTCACTGGGAAACATAGAATTTGCATAAAGTACTCCATAGTTCAGTGAAGTGCAAGTTCTAGTCTGACTTTGCAGAAGAGTTTCTTATGAGCCTGATACAACATTCCAGAGACAGTATTCTAGGACCTACAGTTAGCATCAGATAGCCAGAAATCCTGCTAGCTAAAGGTAGACAAAGGACCACTAGAGAGATCTCAGGTACCATGTCTAAGCATGCAGGCTACAGGCCCTGTTGGGTTTCCATACTTGGCTCATGTAAGAGATGAGAGATTGGGAAAGTTTCTCTACAGACTTTTTTCTCTGTTTTTTTTTTCTCTAAGCAATATAATTTCATAACTGTTTACATAATACCTATATTGTATTTGGTATCATAAGTAATCTAGAGATGATTTAAAGTATATGTGGAAATGTGTGCAGGTTATTTGCAAATATTGCATCACTTTATATGAGCATCCATGGATTTGGGCATCTGAGGAAGTCTTGAAACCAATTGTGAAGAATACTGAAGGGTGACTGTACCCCCACCACAGACCCCTGACGTCGGAGTACAAAACTAGAGATGTATACCTTCAATTTCAACTTCTCTCCTCTCCTGAAATGCAAAGACTTCCAAAGAGTAACGTTTGAGATTATTCAACGGAGGAGATAGATTCTGTGAGGTGTCTATGGGAGTGGCCAGAGAATCTTTCCTGCTACCCTGAAATCAAACTCTGTATTTACCTATTTCTCCAGCTTGCTTGTAAGATTCAACCTGATAAGGAAATAGAACTAAATCCTCTTACCCTGACACATCCAAATAACCTGTGATAAGGGATCAAAGGGAGTTCAGGTGGATTTGTACTCCACAGCTATAATATTTGCCTGGTCTGGTTTGTCATTTTGCACACCTGTGGGCTATTATTTGTATGGCTAGGGGAAGGGCAGGAGCCAAAGCTCTGGCTTAGAGTAAATAACATATTCCACAGTGATGGAAGAAGACATTAAGCGCTCATAAGCAGAGACTTGCTGCCTGCGAAGACCATCCTTGTGATTAACTGCACCAACACTCTCGTGCATAGCCCCTCCCATAATTGGAAGCCGACCCTTCTTAAAATAAGAAAACAGTGGTACTTTTATAGACACTTTATGTGGGATCCATGGTGTGTGAAAGTGCTCATTTGAAAGAAAGAGGCCTGGAAAAATGGCACTCCTGGCCCTCTGTGCTCAGCAGTGTGTTTATCTGCCCACGGCCCCGTGATGCTGAGTTCAGCAGCCATGTGCAGAGCTTGGGAGACCAGAAGGACCAATTCAGTTGACCCAGCCCAGATCCGTGCTCTTCTCTGGAGTAGAACGGCCCACTCACCATGGCCTACCCCAGAAATTCTAACTGGGTTTGTTTAACCAAGTTCAAGTCCAGGAGGGGCCCGGCTCGCCATCCTGCAGGGGGCCCTGGGATTATGAGATGTCTACCTGTGGCTGGAGGTGGAGGCATGCTCTGTGGGAAAAAAAAATAATTGCAAAGCAGTTAACACAGGGGACAATGCTCGAGGCAGCATTCTAGAAACGTCCCAGCTATGAACGCCTTTTAATCCTACGAAAATCCTGCCAAGTATATATTTTGCTAGAGGAGGAAACAGCATGGAGGGGCAGAGCTAGGCGGTGAGTGATAGGGAAAGGATTCAATTCTGGTTAGTCTGGCGACAGGGTCTGTGGTGGCCAGGCCAAGGGCTGGAGGCACCGGTGGCCAGTTTTCCTGCCCTATAAAGCTATCTCTACAGTGTTCAATGCCCAGTCTGTTGGTGACTGGGTAAATCTGGCAAAAAAAAAACCTTTAACAGCGGGAACCTTAAGCAAACCCTTGTAGTGGCTCAGGCAGTGGCCTCAAATAGTAATCACATTCTATCTCTGAGCTAAATCCCCAGTTTGATTTTTTTTTTCTTTTTTATTCTGAATCAGGGTCTCACTAAGTTACTAAGAACCTCAATAAGTTACTGAGGCTGGCCACAAACCTGATATCCTCCTGTCTCAGCCTTCCAAGTACTGGGATTATAAAAGCATGTGCCACCGTGCCCAGCTTAAAGTCTATTTTTAAATAAAATATCAAACACTATTAAATTAGCATTCAAAGTTCTAGTGAGTTATACAAGAAATAAGTATGGCCCTTCATATATATTACATTCAGGCCTACATTTATATAAAAATTATTAGTACTGCAAAAAATCCCTCAGTCACCCTTGTGCAACTGTAGAAACTTCTCAGGAATTCATGAGTATCTGCACAACCACGAACTGGAACTCTTAGAGACACAAGAAGATGAACACTTGGCATCTGTGAAGAAAAAAGTCTCTTTGTTATTCCAGAACTTACTGCACTTGCGCCGTGTGCGTGTGTGTGCGTGCATGCGTGTGTGTGTGTGTATGTGTGTGTGAGAGAGAGAGAGAGAGAGAGAGAGAGAGAGAGAGGGAGAGGGAGAGGGAGAGGGAGAGGGAGAGGGAGAGGGAGAGGGAGAGGGAGAGGGAGAGGGAGAGAGAGAGAGAGAGAGAGAGAGAGAGAGAGAGAGACAGGGGATAGAAAAAACCAGGGGCATTCTCTGGACTGAATAGCCACTCCCTCCCAAGATTCTTAGCACTGGGACCAGGACTGGAGGAGGCCAGAAAGTGACACTAAATGTTCTACTGAGAAGGGCAAATGACTCATAAGTGATGGTTTGGGGACAGAGAGAAGGAAGTGGCTGCATGTGTTTTCCATGCTGGTACAGTCACCCTATGACTTTCACTCTCTTTCCCTCATATACAAATACCTTCTATTTTCAGTAAGTTTAGGCTTGTGAGGGAGAATTTGATCATGAGTGTCAGGTTTTGCAAAGAAAAGTTAGATACCTAGAATCATCTACATCTAGATTAATAATTTCAAAGCACTTGACAAATCTCTTTATAAGGAGAAGTCAAAAACTTCAGTACAGTACTGTGTCACAATACAAGTGACCCTGGACACCTAGAGAGGCCGAGGAAGGGGAGCAGGAGGGAGTATCACCTCACAGAGAGGCCAAGGAAGCGTCCAGGAGAGGGGATGCTTTTGGTAAGCTGAGTGGTCTTAGCCAGGCATGTTACAACATGTCACAAAGAAAGATATCCAGGTAAGGACACATATAGATAAAGGAAAAGAGGCCATGTTCCTTCAAAGAAACATCTTGTGTGTGTTGGGGGGGGGGGTTACAGGAGATGAAACCCAGGGACATTCTACCTCTGAGCTACACCCCCAGCCCTATTTTTTATTCTTTTATTTTTGAAAGAGAGTCTCACTGAGTTGCTAAGGGCCTCACTAAGTAACTATCTACCAACAGTGATCCTCCTGCCTAAGCCTCCCAAATGTTGGGATTACAACATGTGCCACCATGCCTGGTCTCCAAGAAATTTCTATAGCTCAGGTTGTCACCCTTGAGAAAAAATTTCCAAAGCTGTCAGACTGTGTTTGCTCCCCTTTTGCTCTTGAGAAGCATGTATATTTATATGTCATACTGGAATCATTTTCGATATCTGTCTCTGCACACTTGGGATGTTCTGGATCATACCTGAAAGTTCTAGGATGCAGGAGACTGAGAATGGGTGCTTGGTGTCAGAGATACTTATTTGTCTACTATGTGGCTTAGGCCATCATCTGGAGGCACGTGTCTCCAGATTATTTTTAACTGAATAAATTTATTTGACTCCTTTGAATTTAGTTTCTTTGTGTATAGAATAAGGATGATGCCTACATGGTGGCGGGGAAATCAGTGAAGGGCGGATGGGATAATCTAGAGAAATAAGAGTGGAGGCTCAGGTTGACAGGGTGACATTATGGATGAAAAGAAGCAGGACATGTTCCAGAGGCAATGTTCTCAGAACTTTCTACTCTGCTGAAGATGAGGGAGAGGGAGGAAGCCAAACAAAATTGAATCTAGTTGTTGACCTTCAGCTCCACTATGGTTTACTGAATGGGAAAGACTAGAGATGTGTCACTGAGTCAAGACACCTAGTAAGAGTCTGGCTTGAAAAGAGCTCAGCATTCATAAATGTGAAGTTTATCATCCTATAGATGACATTTTATTTTATTTTTTCTTTCTTTTTTTTTTTTTTTGGTGGTACTGGGGGTGGAACCCAGAGGCTTTCTACCTCCGGGCTATACTCCCAGAACTTTTTTATATTTTATTTGGAAACAGGGTCTCACTAAGTTTCTGAAAGCCTCACTAAGTAGATGAGGCTGGTTTCGAACTCGTGCAATCCTCCTGTCTCAGCCTCCCAAGCGCAGGGATTACAAGCGTGCGCCACCACGCCCAGCTTATAGATGACATTTTAAATAGCATCCATAGAACTCCCTAGGAAGAGAATAGATTGGGAAGAGAACGGGTCCCAGGACATCTACAGACATCTCATTTCAAGGACAGAGATTGAGATTGAATGGCTTAGGAAGGTCTGTGGTCACATGAAGTAAAAGGAATGCCCGGAGACCAGGCTAACACAGAGGTTAAGAGGAAAAGTGTTTGCAGAAGGCATGAATGTCCAACGTTGTGTAATAGCAGTGAGAAATCTGGTAAGGCAAAAATAGAGCAGGAACTTGGCAAAGTGAAGGCCATCAGGAACTCCGCAGAGCAGTCAGTAGCATACTAGGGCGTAGCAGTAAGACAGAAACTCGAGACAACTCTTTGATGTTTACCTGGGAGGGATCAGGCAGAATGATGGATTTGTAGCTACAGGGAGAGATAACAAGAGAGACTTTGTGTTTTTGTTTTATATTAAAGATTGGAGGCACTTTTGTTTGACATTGGGTGATTTGGCACAAAGAGGAAGCTATACTAGAAGAGAGAAAGGATATTCACATGAGTGAAAATCTTGGAAAGGAAGGATAGAGGTGTTGATATGTGGGACAGAGGGCAGCAGGCAGAGTCTACCAGCCATAATTAAAAGGAAGGCGAAAAGTTCAAGTCCATGTTGACTTGGTGGGAGAAGGGGAGGGAATCCCCACTGGATTGCTCTCAATTTCCCTTAGAACATTAAGGCAAGGTTATCTGTTGAAAGAGAAGGGGAAGAGAAGGCTTGAGTAGAGAGGTCAAGGTGTTAAAAAGTCACTGAAGAGACGAGATAACAACTCTACTAGGGATCAATGAGAGCATTAGTGAGCAGCCGGGGTGTGCCCATCTGAAATACGTGCACATGCATTAAAGTGAGACAGACACATGGGATTGTGTGCTGGCTAAGCCGATGTTTGACCGCTCTGTTGCAGGAATGGAATCAGTGACATTTGGCTTGTCCAGGGTTGGTGCTGATGGGCCAGGAACGGAGGAGCAAAAGAATTACAAGTGTTTGTAAAGAAAGGGTCACTATAAGGAGGGTGTAAGGAGGGTGGTGGCCAGAACTGAATAAATGCCTGGTAAAGAAATGAAGGACTTAGGACAGTGAAAAACTAGAAAATGGAATTTTTGCATCAGGATTGAGTAATTGCTCTCCATATAAGTTTGTCTAACATGTGAGCAATGTATATCCTGCTGCCTGAAGCCTGAGAATTCTCAACTGCCCCTTCTTAGCGTGTACTTGTGAAAGATGCAGGCCTCATCTGGGTTGTGGTAACCACGGAGACCAAAATGGGTCCCCCACAAGGCTTGAGTGACATTTTCAGGATGCAATCCTGGCTTCTTCCTAGCATGCCTATGTAAATTATAGGTTGGGAAGGTCAAGGGGAGGTGTCAGTGTGTGAGGGAGCAAGGGGGATAAGAGAACACCCAGTATGGAAAGAATCAGAAGGAAGCACCAGAATGAGCTACCACTCCACTGTGATTCTTCCCACTGTTTGAATTTCCAGAGAAGTCCATCTGCTGCTCCTACCACATTCTCTGGGTCCCTTCCTTGGCCTCAGGACCCCAGGGATAATGGTTTAAGAACAGGTCTTTTTTTCTGATAATATCTTTTGGTACCCAACAGGCCTATTGGGTCCAGATGCCTATTGGGTCTAGAAATCTGCAATGGCCTTCTGAAATCAGTATTGCCTTTTATTGTCCTTGGATCATTTTGCATTCCTTTTAGAATAGGTATTTTCTTAAATTTCATTCTGCAGACAGGGCACTTGCAAATGAACCCAGTACGAGCATAGGCACCTGTGTCTCCACTTAGGAGATTACGGCTGGAAGGAGGATGCTCGCTGCCTGGGGCCCCCTTTCATTCCACTTAGCCTGACTACTGAACTGGCAAGCGCAGGTAACAGCTTTCCTGAAGAGTCTCTGAGCACCGCGACTGTGTAATGACAGCTGTGGTTGGAGGGCCCAAAGCTGCTACACAAATGCATCTGCCGTTCCCGAGGAAATGGGATGTGAATTGAGGTGTTTTGAGTCTAGGAAAGAGAAGGCTAAAAGGTGCTTTAATTTATAGTCTTCAAGTATATGAAATTGTGTATGTGTGTGTGTGTGTGTGTGTGTGTGTGTGTGTGTGTGTGTGTTTCTTTCTAAGGAGACTGAGAGCTTTTAATACACACCATGACATATGAGGTAGTAAACCTGCAGCAGGAGATCTTCCCATTAGGCACGAGAAAGCATCTCCTAGACATTATTCCTTGTGGAAACACTCAGACGTGCTACTGAACAGATTTGCCAGGTTGCTGTCTCTGGATAGAGTAAACAGAGTTCTTCACCTTTCAGAGAGCAGGAAGCAAGCGGTCTCTCTCTCTCTCTCTCTCTCTCTCTCTCTCTCTCTCTCTCTCTCTCTCTCTCTCCCTCTCTTGCTCTTTCCCTCATTCTCTCTCTCACTCTGAAGATTCCTCTCAGTGCCCCTTACCAAACGCTCCTAATATCTTGAGCCACACTTAGTATGTGCCCCTCTGCCCTTCTTAAAAGGCATGTCCACCTCTGTCAATCCAGCCTGACCTGTGTGTCCTCCATAGAAGAGAGCCTTTATTTACTGACCACTTAACCATGCCTATAGATGAGAAAAGGAGGTTCAGAAAAAGAAATGAGGTCATTTGCCCACTGTCCTTAGTCAGCCTGATTCAATCACCAGCTCCTCTGCTCTCTAGCACAGTTCTGAAGCCTTTCTAATCCACAGCCTCTCATTTCTTGGAGTCTCTGTGCCTGGCCTGTTTGTTCCAGCTTGGTGGAGGCTTTCTTCAGGTGATAACAGAGGAGCCCTGCTGCTTTATGGGGTGATAATCCCCGCCCTATGTGGATAACCATTCTTTTAGGATGAGTGGTTTATCCCTTTGAAAAAGAAGGTAGATTAATGCTCTGAAATCTCCAAGTCTTCCTTTCAGTCTTGCATTTGATAAAGACACTTGCATATTTACGTTTCACACAGGCCTCAAAGGCAACCCCAAGCTGAGAGGAGCAGGCCCATCTGCCAGCCTGGCCAGGCCTGGAGAGAGCTCTTTCTTTTCTGATGGCTGATATTTGAAAAAGTTGCCTGCCATTGTTGGGATTTCCTCTCTTTTATTTGAGCTTTTGAAGGGGTTACAGAAGGATCGACTGTCTCATTTTCCCCCTGAATATCCTGATCTCAAGAACCGCTCAGTGCTGGGCAAGCTGAAGTGGTCAGCAGGATTCAGCTCCTCAACCAAATTTTCACAGGAATTACCTGCACATGCATGCTGATGGTAGTGTTGCTTATAGTAGAAGAAAACCTGGAAAAGTAAAACTAATTGATCATCTGTAAGGAACTGAAAAATAGGTTAGTGTGTTTGCCAAAGTTAAAATTAACAAGGTGCAGCTACATATATCATGGATAAAAACATAAATAGGTCTATGAATAATTCCCCCAAAGATACTGTTGAACTAAAAAAAAAAAAGGTTTCAGGTTGGAATATGCAGTGTAATAATAGCAGGCATAAAGGTCAAAGACTCAGCTTATAGATGCATACATAATAGTGAAATAAACATCAGAATAACAAACACCAAATTCAAGAAAGCGATTTCCTTTGGGAAGGGAGAAGGGGGAATGAGAGAGCAAGAGAAATACAGGGGGCATTTTCAGAGTGCATTTTTCACATTAGAAGAGATTTACACAAATGTTGTTTTTTTCTCTCTCTTTCTGCACTATTGGGGCTTGAACCCAGGGACATTCTACCTCCAGGCTATAACCCACGTCCTATTTCTTTATTCTTTATTTTGAAACAGAGTCTCACTAAGTTGCAGGGGGCCTCACTAAGTAGCTGAGGCTGTCTGCGAACCGCGATCCCCCTGTCTCAGCCTGCATTTTCTCTTTTTATATAATCAAAATATTTCATAATAGAAAAGAAAAACAATTCAGGTTTTGGAGATGCCAAATTGTTCTTCAACTACACATACTGATCTGTAATCCCAAAAGCAAAGTCTGAGTAGAATTCCTATTATCCAGGTCCTCACCCAGCCTCAGGTGGTCAGAATTCCAACTTCCGGCTCATCCGTTGGGCAGGAGTGAAGAAGCCTCCCATCGTGGTTTTCATGTTCTTTCTGTCTTCATAAATGAGTTTGAGCATATTCTCCTGTGCTTACTAACCAGCAACTTTCTTCTGTGAATCTCATGTTCACATCCCTTGCACATTTTTTTCTATTTATTTGCCTTTCTTTACTGATTTGTAGGAAACACTAATTAAGAGCAAGCTTATGTCCTTTTCCTGTTTAAGTTGCAAGTAGCCCTCTCTTCTAAAGCAGCCAGAGCAAAGTTTAATGGAAGCTTTCTGGCAGAGTATCGGATACAAATTAGATCACTACCTAAGTTTACCACCCAAACCATACATGCAGTATTTCTACTGATTACTATTAAACACATTATTGTTAAATGCAAAGTTAAACTGGGCATGGTGGCACACATCTGTAATCCTAGTACTTCAGAGACTGAGACCGGAGTATCACTGGTTTTCAGCCAGCCTTGGCAACTTAGAGAGCCCCTCCTCAACTTAGTGAGACCTTGTTTCAAAGTAAAACAATAAAATAAAATAGGGCTGGAAGTGTAGCTCAGAGGTAGAATGTGCCTGGGTTTAGTCCCTAGTATAATAAAGAAGAAAGAAAGAAAGAAAGAAAGAAAGAAAGAAAGAAAGAAAGAAAGAAAGAAAGAAAGAAAGAAAGAAAGGCTAAATGTAGCTGGATGTGGTGGCACATACTTGTAATTCCAGCATTTGGGAGGCTAAGATAGGAGGATCATGGTTTGTGGACAACCTCAGCTACTTATTGAGGCCCTTTGCAAATCAGTGAAACTCTGTTTCAATATAAAGAATAAAAAATAGGCCTGGGGGTGTAGCTTGGAGGCAGAATGCCCCTGGGTTCCATCCCAAGTACCACACACACAACAATAAAAGACTATAAAATGTGAAGTCAACACTAAAAAGCAAAAAATAAAAAATAAAAATAAAATTAACAGCCCTTCCTATTTGAAGTTGCTATCTGCTGTGCCTCTAGTTGATTCTACTCTTCTTGCATTTAAAAATGCATAAAAGCAACAAGTGCATGGGATGAGCAACTCTGTGTGCTTCTCCTCAGTGAGCTCATTTCACCTAGGAGAGTTTCATCATTTGATGCATTTCTGCTACCATTTTTAAGGGAAAAGAAAACATTGATGACAAATTAGCAAACTGTGGGATTTTTTTCCCGGTCATCTCAAATTTGTATTAGTCCTTTTATTTATTTTTTATAGTATAGTCTTTAAACAAATGGCAATATCTGGAAATCATTTAATGGAAGAAATTTCTTTTACTGTTTGATATAGTCCTTCTGTAGCTGTCACTGTTTATATTTTAAAAGAAAGACACATTTTCTTATTTAAACTGAGAGGAATCAATTTCCTGAGAATGCTGGAAAATCCTTGCTCTTAAACGATTAGGAAACCTCATTTGCGTGATGGATGTTCCTTAGAAAATTTTGGGTAGCAGCCCAAACAGAGCCGTAGTTCCATTTATAATGGAAAGGTAACGCTGCATTGGTGAATTAGACCAATTGCCTTAAGAAATAATGGCTTTTTTCTCAGCCCCATAACATCAACGGGATTTTTTTTTTTTTTTGTAATACTGGGGTTCCTGGAAGCCCTTCTACCTCCGGGTTACACTTCCAGACCTATTTTTTTTTAATATATTTTTATTTGGAAACAGTGTCTCTTCAGCCAGCATGGCTGGCTTCGAACCTGCGTGATCCTCCTGTCTCCACCTCCCAAGCACAAGGATTACAAGCGTGTGCCACTACGCCCAGCTATCAATGGGATTTTTAAGCAATGTGAAACAGAAGCACCAGAGATATATGTTATAGTTGACCAGGTACTGCTCCAATATGAGGTCAGTCCTGTTTACAGGGACTGGCTGAAAAGCTGTAATATTTCAAATGTGTCTGAAGTGTCCAAGGGCTTGTGTTTGACCATTCAGTCAGTGATTCTCTGCCTGTGTCCCCCTACTTCGGTGTGTGTGTGTGTGTGTGTGTGTGTGTGTATGTGTGGCACTGAGGTAAACCCAGGGCACTATACCTCCAAGCTGCACCCCCAGCCCTATTTTTTTTGAAACATAGTCTCACTAAGTTACAGAGACCCTCACTAAGTTGCTGAGGCTGGCCACAAACCTGTGATCCTGATGTCTCAGCCTCTCAAGTACTGGGATTAGAAGTGTGCACCACCATGCCTGGCTTCCCCTAGGTTCTTAGAGGAGGCCTCAGTGCAATGATTCAGCCCACTTCTCTGTGTTGAGCCTGTCACTGGGAACTGGAACTCTGGCACAGTGAACAACACCAGGCTGAGCAGAGCAAGCAGAAGTACCAAGTCAAGAACACTGTACTTTAGCCAGACCAATGGAAGATTTGGTGAAATACCATCTACCCAAGAATACTTCTTTCATGACCAATGGTACCAGAAGGTGACTGGGGACAGGGCAGTTCAGTAAAATAGGCCTTATCTGGGGATTAGTCAAAAGGAAATTCTTTAGAACTAACCTGTCTAGTTCTTATCACCAACCTCCTTTCCTAACTTTGGAAGCCATTGGTTGAGGATGACATTAGTCACCCCAATCAAAGCATGGTTATACATTTGCTTATCATGGAAGAATGTTGTGCACATGTCAGACAACTTGGAATTGGACCTCTAACCTCACCGCCTTGCGGTTCTTAGCCACTTCCTGCAGCCGGGATCATCCCACAGATGCTTCTTCCTCCACCGGCCCCAGAGGGACACCAGGCTGCTCACCTCTCCAGAAAGCAGAAAAGTACCCCACCTGCCTCCAATGGTTGCAGCCACAGTGACAGCACCATCCTTCCTCACCATGCCATAAGTGGTCCAGCCTTTCCCACAGGAGACCACCCAATGGTGCTGCAGGGACTTGCAAAGCAA
This sequence comes from Muscardinus avellanarius, assembly GCF_963383645.1. Taxonomy (NCBI): domain Eukaryota; kingdom Metazoa; phylum Chordata; class Mammalia; order Rodentia; family Gliridae; genus Muscardinus; species Muscardinus avellanarius. Next base: position 188,298,573 of record NC_137787.1, read on the forward strand.
GCAATAGACTCGCAGGCTCTGACACTTTGCGGTTCACCCTGATGAAGGTGGAGATGAAGTCTGCTACCAGACTCAGCAGAGGTGAGAATTAGCAGACTAATTTGGCCCCAGGGCCAATCATGCAAAAAGACCTAGAGTCCCCAGGGCTCAGAGCACTAGTAGGGCCTCTCAGATCACCACAGACCACCCAATTTTAGTGACCAAAAAGTCACTCCAAACCAGCCCTAGCAGTGGAGAATGCAGACCCCTACACATATACTGGGTCTGGCCCCAGTGGTACCCATCACCTCTGCAGGTGGGAGATATATGGGCTCAGCATCAGTGGAAAACGTATAGACCTGCACTTAACACTAGGTCCAGCTCTAGTGATACTGGCTGCCAACATAGACTGAGAGAGTCTCAGAGACCCAGGCATACAGCAGGAAATGTACCAGCGGCACCCAGCACCTGCACAGAGATACCAGGCCAGGATCCCAATCATTAAAGGAGACCGAAAAGTGGGCTATAAACTAACATCATTACTATAGGTTACAGAGCAAATGAGAGTGCTTGAAACATGCTCAAGAACCAGTTATAGAATGTGAACCTTAAACAGCTGAAAGAATTCATGCAAACCCAGGAGGACTACAGAGGCCATGTATGCTCAGTATTCATATATTAGTAGGGTTGTATTATTTTCTTGTTGTTTTGTTCTTTGTTATTTCTTATTTGTGTGTGTGTGTGTGTGTGTGTGTGTGTTTGCTCTCTTCCCCATCCCTTTTGCAAGCTTCTTCCCTCATACATATCTACTCTCTGCTCTCCATCTCTTTTTTTTCTGTTTTTTTTTTATTTTCTTGTATTAAATCTACTTCATATCACTATACCAAAAAATTTACACTAGTTACAAGAATCCTACTATATATTCATTATCTCTAATCTCTACTATATATTACCTTAACAAGGTCAAACACTCATTCTATTTGATGCTAGCTGCTACTTTACTCTATTCATGAATTTACTACTTCATCACCTTACACCTCACACAAACTTCATCATTGAATACAATACAACTTGCCCTTGTATATGCCAGCTGAGACTTATAGAGTGAGAGAAAGCTATCAAAAACAACAAAGATACAATTTTTAAAAACCTGAAATCATGAGAAGGAGAAAGGGAAAAAAGCAATGAGTTCCCACAACGCGACAATCACAAAACCTGGCAACACTGAATTGCAGAGATCGCTAGGACAAATTAGAATTTAACAGTATATGTGTTAAAGGATTTTCAAAAAGAATTTAGAGAGAGCCTGAAAGAAAGAAATAAACAAATAAACAAAGAATCTGACACCCTAAACAAGAATCAGAAAGAAGTTCTGAAGGAAGTGAAGGATGTAATCATTGAAATGCAGGCATCAATGCAAACTATAAACAATAGATTAGACCACATGGGAAACAGAATCTCTCTCTTACAAAATGATCACTCCAAAAGTGAATGCATAGTATATAATTTAGAAAAAACAATTTGACAGCATAAATTGGACATCAAAGACATATGGGGCCAACTTAAAAAACTAAGAATAATAGGCATGGAAGAGGAAATAGAAGGTGAAATCAAAGGGATCAACAATCTGTTCAAGAAATGGTATCAGAAAATTTTCAAAACATAGAACAAGAGTTCAATACACAGGTACAGGAAACTTATAGACCCCCTTTAGGCAAATCAGAGACAAGTTTCACCATGCCACATAATAGTTAAACTGACGAATGTAGAAGCCAAGGAGAGAATCTTAAAAGCAACAAAAGCAAATACCAAATGACATTCAGAGGCAACCCAATTAGAATCACTCCAGACTTCTCAAACCAAGTCATGAAAGCCAGGAGGGCCTGGAGCAACATATTCCAAACTCTGAAAAAACTTGCAGCCAAAATTTTTCAACCATGCAAAACTATCTCTCAAACTTTATGGAAAAATAAAAATCTTCCACAACAAACAGAAGCTGAAAGAATTTATGTCTTCCAAACCAGCATTAAAGAAAACATTCAAATTAATTAGCTTCAAAGAAAAAATAAGTAATAAATTTCAGAAGCAGAGAAACAATAATTTTCATCCAAGAAACAACAAAGCAAAGAAGAGCAAACACTACCTCAAACAGAAGTTAAAACTCAAAATGTTAGGAATTAAAAATCATTTCTCATTTATCACGATGACCATAACAATCATGCATTGGCCTCAACTGCCAAATAAAAAGACATAATATGCTAAAACAGTTTAAAAACTAGAATCCATCTATTTTCTGCCTACAAGAGACATACCTTAAAAGTAAAGATAGTCACAAACTAAACATGAAGGACTGGAGCAAGGTAATCCATGCCAACAAAACTAAAAGACAAGCAGGAGTAGCAATTATGATATCAAATAAATTAGACTTCAAGCCCAAGATTATGAGAAGAGACAAAGCAGGTCATTTTTTATTGGAAAAAGGAACAATCCAGCAAGAGCAAATTATGATAGTCAACATTTATGCCCCAAACATAAGTGTAGCCACTTTCATAAGAAAAAATCTTTGTGACATTAAGTCTCAATACAATAATTCTAGGACACTTCAACACTCCTTTCACACTGCTAGACCAATCTTCTAGACAAAAGGTCAGTAAAAGGCCTCAGACCTAAAGAACACCATGAACCAAATGAACATATTAGACACATACAGAATACTCCAACTACAAGAGTTCATATTTTTCTCAACTGCTCATGTAACCTTCTCCAAAATAGACCACATCCTGGGCCACAAAGTGAGCACTAGCAAATTCAAAATATGTGACATATTTCCCTGAGTCTTTTCAGACCACAATGCAATGAAACTAGAAATCAACAATAAGAAGACTCAAAGTAATCACATAAACATGTGAAGACTGAACACCACATTGCTGAACTAGAAATGGGTCATTGAAGAAGTAAGGCATGAAATTAAGAAGTTCCTAGAAACAAATAAAAATAGAGACACAACATATCAGAATCTCTGGGACACCTTAAAGGCAGTATTAAGAAGAAAATTCATAGCATTGAGTTCCCACATAAGAAAAACAGAAAACCACCAAATAAATAGCCTAATGACACACCTCAAAGCCCTTGAAAAACAAGAACAGTATAATGCCAAAACTAGTAGAAATTATTAAAATAAGAGCAGAAATCAATAAAGTAGAGAATAAAAGAACAATTCAGAAAATCAACAAAACCAAAAGCTGTTTTCTCAAAAAAAATAAACAAGATAAATAAACCAATAGCCAACCTAACAAGAAAGAATGAAAGAAAGAAAGAAAGAAAGAAAGAAAGAAAGAAAGAAAGAAAGAAAGAAAGAAAGAATCCAAACTATAAAAATAAAAGATGGGGAAAAAAATATTACCACCAATAGTATGGAAATCCAGAGAATTATCAGAAACTACTTTGAAAAACTTACTTCAACAAAATGGAAAACTTAAAAGAAATTGACAAATTTCTAGACATATACATCCTTCCTGAATGGAACTAAGAAAATATAGAAAATTTAAACTGACCAATAGCAACCAAAGAGATTGAGGCAGCAATAAAGACCCTATCATCAAACAAAAGCCCAGAACCAGATGGTTTCCCAAATAAAATTGCCAAAACCTTTACAGAGGGGCTAACCCCAACTCTCTCAATCTATTCTGAGAAATAGAAAGAAACGGACCTCTCCAAAATACATCCTATGAAGCCAAAATCTCATTAATACCAAAATCAAATAAAGACAGCTCAAGAAAACTAGAGGCTTATATTGTTTATGAACTTAGACATAAAACTGCTAAACAAAATACTAAAAGCATGCATTCAAAAACACATTAAGAATATTATATACCATGATCAAGTAGGGTTCATCCCAGGGATGCAAGGCTGATTCAGCATATAAAAAACAATCCATGTAATTCATCACATAAACAGAACCAAAGACAAAAATTACACGATCATTTTAATAGATGCTGAAAAAGCATTCTATAAAATTCAACACCCATTTAAGCTAAAAGCACTACAGAAAATTGGAATAGAAGGAATAAGCCTCAAGGCAATATACAATAGGTCTACAGTGAACGTCATATTAAACAGAGAAAAAAAACTGCAAGAATTCCCCCTAAAAACAAGAACAAGACAAGGATGACCATTTTCATAACTTCTTTTCAATATAGAACTTAAGATTCTAGTCAGAGCAATAAGACAAGAGAAGGAAATCAAAGAAGTGCAAATAAGAAAGAACTAAAACTATCGCTGTTTACAGATGACATGATGCTATACTTAGAAGATCCAACAAACTCAACCAAAAAGCTTATAGAACTTATCAACAAATTTAGAAAAGTGTCTGTATACAAAGTTGACCTTAAAAAACTTAGAAGTTTTCCTGTATGCTAACCATAAATCCACTGAAAAAGAAATCCAGAAAAGATTTCTACTCATGATAATCCACAAAAAATAAAATACTTAAGAATAAACCTAACCAAGGGGGTAAAAAATCTCTTCAAAGAAAATTATAAAACATTGAAAAAAATCAGCCCTGGCGGGGGTCGCGCGGGGCATGCCAGACCCCAGGAAAAACCGGGACCCGGGTCACAGGACCCTGGGCCCCAGCCGGGGTCGTGCGGGGCACCCCAGACCCCCTGAAAAACCGGGGCCCGGGTCGCAAGGCCCTGGGCCCTGGGCGGGGTTGCGCGGGGCACGCCGGACCCCCGGAAAAACCAGGGCCCAGGTCGCAGGACCCTGGATCCTGGGTGGGGGACACGTGGGGCACACTGGACCCCCAGAAAAGCCAGAGCCGGGTCGCAAGGCCCTGGGCCCCAGGTGGGGTCATGTGGGGCATGCCAGACCCCTGGAAAAACCGGGACTTGGGCCACAGTGATACCGAATGCCTGATCTACAACCACCTGAAACCACACATACTGTCTTCTCTCATTTAAAAAAAAAAAAAAGAAAACGAAAAAAGAAAAGAAAAATATCGGAGAGGGGTCAAGAGGGCCACAGCAGTGGCCAGGATACTGGAGATGCAGACAAAACTTATCCAACTGAACTGGAACTTTTGGAAAAATTCCCCACGAAGGAGGACTGTTTCTTCTCTACATCCTTAAGAATCCTGGACATCACCTGTAAGGAGAGAGTTTAGCAGAGACCTAGGAGGAAGGCAGTGTTGGAAGTGGCTGCCGCAATGGCAGTGGAAACTTGTGTTTGGGAGAGGCAGAAATCTGATCCTGCCAACCTTATCTTCTGGAGAAATTACCCCAAACATCAAATGCTACCATCGTGCATGCTTAGGAACACTGGACAACATTCAGAGTGGAAAAAGAGCTTGGGAAAGATTTGAAATGATGGAAGCAGTGGCAATGGCAGTGGCCAGTACTCAGGGGAGGTAGAGATCTGATGCATTACACATGGAACTTTTTGAAGAAATAACCCCAGAGGCAGAATACTACCATCATGCACCCTTGGGAATGTGGGACAACCTGCTGGGTGAAGAGGATGCTTGGATCAGAGCCTGCCAAGGGGTGAGGCTGGTGAAGGGACCAGTGAGATCAGGATCGGAGCCTGCCATGAGGCAAGGCCGCTACTGAGGCCTCTGAGGCCGGGATCGGAGCCTGCTGAGGGGTTAGGCTGGTGCCGGGGCCAGCGAGGCTGGCATCAGAGCCTGCCATGAGGCAAGGCCGGTGCCGGGACCAGCAAGGCTGGGATCAGAGCCTGCCAAGGGGTTAGTCTGGCACCGGGGTTAGTAAGGCCGGGATTGGAGCCTGCCATGAGGCAAGGATGGTGCTAGGGCCTCCGAGGCCTGGATTGGAGCCTGCCAAGGGGTAAGGCCAGTGCTGAGGTCAGCAAGCCCAGGATTGGAGCCTGCCATGAGGCAAGGCTGCTCCTGAGGCCTCCGAGGCCAGGATCGGAGCCTGGCGAGAGGTAGGCTGGTACTGGGGCCAGCAAGGCCGGCATCGAAGCCTGCCAAGGGGTAAGGCTGGTGCCGGGGCCTCCGAGGCCAGGATCAGAACCTGCTGAGGGGTTAGGCCAGTGCCGGGGCCAGGCAGGCTGGGATCAGAGCCTGCCAACGGGTTAGACCAGTGCCAGGGCCAGCGAGGTTGGGATTGGAGCCTGCCGTGAGGCAAGGCTGCTCCTGAGGCCTCTGAGGTGGGGATCGGAGTCTGCTGAGGGGTTAGGTTGGTGCCAGTGTCAGGGAGGCTGGGATCGGAGCCTGCCTTGAGGCAAGGCTGGTGCTGGAGCCTCAAAGGCCGGAATTGGAGCCAGCCGAGGGGTTAGGTCAGTGCGGGTGCCAGAGAGGCCTGAATCGGGGCCTCGCATGAGCAAGGCCAGTGCTGGAGCCAGTGAGGTCGGGATCAGTGTCCTCTGGGTGGCCAGGCCACTACTGGGGCCATCAAGAGTGGTATCAGAACTTGCAATGCGGCATGCACAGAGAAATATCACAGAAAAATAAAAACCAGATGCTTCCCCTAATTAGCAAAAACTAGAAGGAAGGGGGTAGCAGGAGGAGGTCGAGTTATAGAAAGGGCCCTATAGCAAAGCAATTAAGGTGACGAATCAGAGGGGCTGGGATGGGGGAGGATGGAACCTCTTTAAAACACAGGAGGTATGTAAACAAATGTATCAAAGATAATCACCAATCAAGCATGGGATCGAGGGAGGGGAGTGGAATGGGATGGGATTGGATGAGGGCTAATTGGATGGTGTGTGCTTGTATATCCTGTCAAGTCTTATATTTCAATGTGATGTATGATTACAAAGACCTGGAAATCAGACCAGAGACCTTGCAGCTCCTTGAAGAGGGCATAGGTCCAGCACTTCAACACATAGGCACAGGTAAAACTTTCTCAACAAGACTCCAAAGGCACAAGAAATTGGATAGAGGACTAATATGTGGGATTACATTAAACTGAAGAATTTCTGTACAGCAAAATAAATCATCAAAAACCTCAACAGAGAGCAGATAGAATGGGAGAAAATGTTTACCAACTATTCCTCCAATAGAGGACTAATATCTAGAATATACAGAAAACTCGAAGAACCTCACTGATATAAAAGCAAATAATTCAATCAAAAAATGGACAAGTGAAGTAAATATACACTTCACAAAAGAAGAAATTCAAATGTTGAATAAATTAGCAATCAGAGAGATGCAAATCAAAACAACCCTGAAATTTCACCTAACTCCAATTAGAATGACAATGATTCAAAATACAAACAACAAATGCTGGTGAGGATGTAGAGAAGTAGAAACTCTAACACATTGTTGGTGGGGAGGTGGAGATAGGAGGATCGTGCAGGTTCGAAGCCAGCCGCGCTGGCTTAAGATACCCTGTTTCCAAATAAAAAGGTATAAAATAGGTCTGGGAGTGTAGCCCGGAGATAGAAGGGTTTCCAGGAACCCCAGTACCACAAAGAAAAAAAAAAAGAAATGAAACACTCCAAGGCCCACATTGATTGGGGGAGTCTGACTAAATGCTACCCACCCCTCTGGTATCACCCATAGGCTGTGACGTCAGCTGTATCCCCTTCAGGAAGAGTCTACCTGGATCAGAGTCCCCGTTCCTGCACCCCTGTTCCAGCACACCCCCAATATCCAGCACACTGTTGCATATGTGCCTCCTAACATACCTACCTCCTCCACTGATAAGCAAGCTTTGCTTGGAGAGAACCACCATTTTACTCCTAGCCAGAAACATTTGCTTGGCCCTAGAGCCTCCACTAGCGCACATGGTTTTCTCGTGAGCAGCGAGGTGCCTTCATGCATTCTACCCACCACACAATCAGACATGACACCTCAACCTGACCCAGAGCGTTTTCCCCCTAAATACATGCTGAATTTATTTAGTTAACCAGGGTTTTCACATTCACTTCCTAAAAACTTCATTTATGGTACTCTTTTCCCTTCTAAAGTTTGCTTTCAGTGTTTTAGAGCATTCTTGAAAAAGTCATTTCCCTGAAGATGAATTCTCTATCATTTGGCAAACAAAGAAGCTCACAGTGTAACTGCACTTCCAAAGTGCACGCCCTGCCTCTCCTTGCTAGATAGCCACCTGTTGCAACAAAAAGCACGTGCTCTTCCCATGGGAAATCTGAGGCCTTCTATTCTAGGTTCTTTGGAAGAGGGAGTGGATGGTATAGGAGAGGGTGCAGCTGGAACCAGGACCACATCTACAGACAGCCGACCTCTTGCTTCCTCTTTTCCAGAGTTTGGGAGAACTTGGAAACAGGCAGCTTCCCATCCTTGCTGTGTGGTTTGGTCAGGGCACAGCTTGGTGGCTGCTCCTCCTCGCAGAGCTCAGGGCCTCCTCCAACTCCCTATATGCCCAGGGATCTGCCTCACACCCAGAGGGAACCCTGTATACATGCAGAAAGCATTTACAATAATCAACTCAGTAAGTCGTTGGAGTCCCCGGCCTCTTCTTCTCCATGTTGTGAAAAGAATGTCAAAATACCACCACCTTTATCATAATTAAGATTCTTTATACTAAGAGACTCATTTTAAGCCCTTTCTGCCATATTCCATCTAACAGGGTCCTGTGCCACAAGGAGTTTGAGCGGCACCCTCCCATCCCTCATTCAAAGGCGAGTGGCTGCCTGCAGCCCCTGCTCGGCCCTGGTCAGGCCTTCCCTAAGGACACTTCAGATCTGGAAAGATTGCGTGGATAAAGTATTTTTAGAATGTGCTCTTTTTCTCTGTTTAAAGAACAGGAATAACAAATTTAACTGTTGTCAGAGGAGAATCTGGACATAAATCTATCTCCTCTTCAAGCATTCTTTCCAAAGCTCCTGTGTTGCTTTCTGAAATATTTATATGAGCAAATACCTTGACTTGTCATAAAGTCCGGGATAACGTAGTCAAACAAGCTCATCTCTAAAAGAAGATAAAACTCCCAGTGGGGGGCTGAGGTTGCCAACTGCCGTTCAACATTTAGATCTGTTAACAGCAGTAAGTAAATATTAGTGAAAGCAGTTTTTTTTTCTTCGACTTCAAGAACTAGGCAAATATATGATCGTGGAAATGATTCTCTACAAAGCAGATGTGCAGATTTGTGCAGAGAAAGACTAAAAGGGACTCTTTCAGAAGGTTTCCAAAGGAGGGACAGAGTGCTGGGACATTCCAGGAAACACATTTTTCTTTTTTTGTGCTTAGCAGTTTCACAACCTCACTTTCAAAAGCACTAGACATAATTTATCTGAAAATATTTTTAGTTCGTGCTCTCTCTCTCTCTCTCTCTCTCTCTCTCTCTCTCTCTCTCTCTGTTCTCTCTCCTCTCTCCTCTCTCCTCACCCCTGTCTTTGATTTTAGGAAGTTGAGCCCAAAAGCATTCTACCTTTGAGCTATACCCTTAGCCCTATTCTACTTATTTATGTTTTAAGACAAGGTTGCTGAATCTCTCTCTAGGCTGGCCTTGAACCTGCTATCCTCCCATTGCAGCCTCCCAGTTACTGAGATTTCAGCATATGCTGCCTATCTGGCTTGTTTTTCTCACTTTATAATTTCAGTTTTTTACTAGTTGTATTTTTAAAATTAAAAATCATAATATGTTTCTATCTTGTTTATGTCACTATTGAAAAAATTTTTCCACTTGTTTCGCTAACACCTGACACATAGCAGAAAATCAATAAATATTTATCAAATAAATAACTTTTCAGAACACCCTACTATGAATAATAATGGCATTAGTATAGAAAAGGCTTACCAGGCTCTTTCTCATGATTGATACATTCCAAAATCTTTATATGAATTATTTCTTTTGATGCTCACAACACTCTCCAAGAAAGGGTGGTTATCAGTACCATTTACCAGAAGAGAAAATGAAGAGAGAAAAACAGGGATGTCACAAGTTCCATGTATGAAAGGATAAAATCATTCTGCAAACCCGGGCAATCCAGTTCCAGGGTCACCTAAACCATCTACTACATGGGAAGCCAGAGATGTGACCAAAAGAATAATAATAATCAATATAGCAAAAGAAAAAAATTAGAGTGTATCCCCAAATACCCCAATCAATCTTAAGAAACTGACCAAATGTATACAGCTAGTATTGCTGTGCCTGGTTCCATCATGCAGAACATGTAGTTGCCACAGTTTGGTTAAATAACACCAGTTTTCCAACAACTTTGTTTAAATGTCACTTCCTGTGGATTGTTAACTATGGCTAATTACATGAATTATACATGTTCCTGCCAGCTCCTCATCCCAGAGGCCACCATGTATAGCTAACATATACTGTGATCGGGAACCCACCTGGTCCCTTCCTTCATAGTGCACTGCTGATTGGTCATCGTGCCTCTGTATGTACTTCCTACACCATCAGCAAAGCTTAGAGCTGTGTGGGCTCTTTGTCACCCAGGGAAAAATCCATGTGACATGTTACAAAAATGACTCACCAAAGAGGCAACTGGTCAACCAAGTTGTCCAATAACAATATAAGCACTGACAGTACTGGGTTTGAAATCTGAAGCAAACACCAACGGGGTTGAAGAAGCAAGAGCTGGCAAGGGGATACCGAGACTGCTGCCTTAGACAAACTCAGTATGTAGCCAGGGGAACTTAGGGAAGGTGAATTTACCAACATCAAGGAGGAAAGTGGTTGTGGAAGATGAAGGAAAAGTAGGAAAGGAAACCTTCAGGTTAAAGGAAACCTCAGACATTTTACAGTATATTGAAGGCATTAAGAATACAGTGCTGCAGGCAGTAACTTTATCAACAAAACCTCCAAAGCTCAGGAAATTAAAGCAAGAATAAATAAGTGGGATTGCATCAAACTAAAAAGTTTCTTCTCATCAAAGGAAACTATCAATAACCTAAAGAGGAAGCCGACAGAATGGGAAAGGATCTTTACCAGCCACCATTCTGATAGGGGGCTATTATCCAGAATATACAAAGAGCTCAAAAGACTCTACACTAGCAAAACAAACAACCCAATCAAGAAATGGGCAAATGAACTAAATAGACACTTCACAAAATAAGAGATACAAAGAGCCAATAGATACATAAAAAGATGTTCTTCATCACTGACCATCAGGGAGATGCAAATCAAAACTACACTGAGATTCCATCTAACACCAGTCAGAGTGGCAAGCATAAAGAAATCAAACAACAACAAATGCTGGCGAGGATGTGGGGAAAGAGGAACTCTTTTACACTGTTGGTGGGAATGCAAACTAGTTCAATCACTATGGAGATCTGTGTGGAGATTCCTAAGAAAAGTGGGAATAGATCCACCATATGATCCAGCTATACCACTCCTGGGTATCTTTCCAAAGGGGTTGAATTCAGAGAAATACAGCAACATATGCATACCTATGTTCATAGCAGCACAATTTGTAATAGCCAAAATATGGAACCAACCCAGATCTCCATCAACAGATGAATGGATAGCAAAACTTTGGGAAATACACACAATGGAATTCTATTCAGCCATAAAGAAGAACAAAATTATATCATTTGCAAGAAGATGGAAAGCCCTGGAGAACATTATGTTAAGTGAGATCAGCCAAGCACAGAAGGAGAAGGTACATATGTTTCCTCTAATATGCCCAAACTAGGAAACACAGAGGATAGCAGTGGGACTCCAGATAATGGAGGGGAAATATCAGCAAAGTTTGAATGAAAAGATAGGAGAGGAGGAAGGCTGAACTTGATTAATGAGGGTCTACATCTGAATATGTGTAAAATTATGAATATGACATGGTTAACCTGGACAACCATTGGTGGGAGGGGGGGAAGGGAAAACGGGGGCGGGGGGGGGGAGAGGGCACCAAATATAGTTTAAAGGTATACTATTTATGTTCAATAAAAAAATTGTTAAATAATAAAAGTTTCTAAAAAAAAGAATGCAGTGCTGGATGCATATCCAAGGAAAGACAGAAATATGACAATTAGTCAAGGCATAAAAATAATGATTCCTCCAAACTTTAAGTTTTATGATGAAAAGAAAGTAAGCATTATCGAAGCTACTGCTAGAGTTTGGAGTTAAATGTCCACCATGCCTCAGAAGGCTGGAGGCAGCCATGTTGTAAGTGGACTTGGTGGCTGGGGAAAGGTCCCTGGGGGTGTTACCAGTGACAAAGTTATCCTGAGCTGACTGATGAATCTTCCTTCTCTTCTCTCTCTCCTGCTGTCATGAGCTGACATAAGCTCTCTCTTTCTCTCTGCTCGCTGCCATGATTTCTTGAGGACCTGCAACCCCTGCTATTACTTTGAAACAGGTCTGTTATGGACTGAAATCTCCAGAACCAGAAAAAAGCAAATAAATATTCCTTCCTCTAAAGTTTTGTGCACTCTTGATAATTTCTTTACAATGAAATAAAATACTTTTATTCTCAATGTTTCTAGTGTTTTAAATTATAGTATACTAAATACATAATGGTTTTGTTATTTTTATCATTTCTATATATATTTGAAACTGACAGAGTAATGTTTTCACAAAAACTTTTAAAGGTCACAGAACAATCATAATTTCTCCCGTTGATTATTAAAACCACTTTGTATGTTTCAGCTTATATCTGCAAAGTAAGGACAACTTGTATTCAAAAAAAATTGTAAAAGCTCATGGAGTGAACAGAGAATGTGCTTTGACGATGAAACCTGAATTTATGGTTCAAAGCATTTCTACCTTTTTGCAGTGTAGGTTGAGGGACAGGCTTTGAGGCTCTTCAATCACAATTCCCATAGGTGAAAGCTAATTCCATGAGAACAGAAAGGTTCAAGGAGAAAGGGCTTGCTGTAGGGAATGGAGATCCTAACCTTATTGTCTCTACAGTCTTGTGCACTTAGCGAATAGCGGAGGCTTTTGCCTTTGTTTTTTGTTTTGTTTTGTTCTGTTTTGGGTTTTAATTTTGCAGTACTGGGGATGAAACCCAGAGGCATTCTACTTCCGAGCTACACCCCAGCCCTATTTTTTACTCTTTATTTTGAAACAGCTCACTGAGTTGCAAGAGCCTCACTAAGTAGCGGAGGCTGGCCATGATCCTGTACTCTGTCTCCTAAGTACTGGGATTGTACGCATGTACCACCACACCCAGCTAGGCCTCTTTCATAAAATGCAGGTGTTAACAGCCATTTTGCTGAATAGTTACATCTATGAGAAAACATATGCATACATGTGTGTAGAGAAGTAAAAAGTGCTGTGTATAATGACTGTCAGATGGAAGATACCCAACAAACTGTTGCTATATGTTATACAAGTAGGATGAGAGCAGAAGAGAATGGAAACAATTTGTAAGAGTAAAAATCTAATGGTGATGGTAGAACCCTTTCCCACCCATCAAGGGCAGGACACTGTCATCTATTAAGGGCTGAGTAGATGTCAGGGACTTTGAGAGAGGCAATCTCTTCCCATTAGTACATTGACATGGCAAGACCTAATGGAGAACCCTTCCAAATGGAGCTTGCTGATTGCAATGACTGTGAACTTCTGGGTACAGGATATTTACAGTTCTGGGTGATTAAGGTTAGGCTCACAGTTTGGTTTATCTCTGGGGCAATTTGGATTTTCTCACAAAAGTAAAATTTTAGGTATTCCAGAGAGAATTTTCAAACTCAACAGTTTCTTTTTACATCTAATTCTTTTCCTGATTCCACATTCATAAGAAACGTACTTTAGCTTCTCTGCGTCCCCCTTTTTGTTTGAGTACAGTACAAAGAGAATCAAATTTTAATAACTACTATTATTATGTGTTTACATATAATGAGGCTATTTCCATGTTCGCACAGATGGTCTGGAATAACTGAACGTTATTACAACCAGCTTTGGTGAATGTGGAGCTCCTCTACCAGTCTCTCTGATCTCTATCAATAAAATATTGTTATTTTGATATTCATTTTTTGTAATAAACTTTATGCTACGCTGGAAATTTGCTAGAATTGTAAATTTTTCATGTTTCTTTCAGAGGGGAGTGGGAAGAAATTTTTTTTTTTATGGTGAGATTGCTCCCTCCAAGGATTTGAATAAATAAATTTGGATAGACTATTTGTTAGGTGGAACTGAAACGAAAGCTTAACGCAGGGCTAGGCAGCTTGGAAAGAATCGTGGTCCCTGCTCCTCTCTTCAGCTCCTCTCTTACCGCTCATACACATTTTAACAACAACCACTTTGAGCGAACAGTCTGCCTTCCTGACATATTGTGTTCTTATTTGTCTCTGTACCTTAAAACAACGTGACAGCCTAACAAAAAGCTGTGACAGCCCAAGGAAAGTAGTACCAGAGTGGAAGGAGAATCGGTCTGATTAGGAAATGGGTAAAAGAACCAGGAGAACAAAGCTGAGTACCTCGTGCCCCTACCTAAATCCATCTTTCACTGTGGTATGAAAATCCTGCCTGTCATCTCTCAGCTGCCCAGAAACTGGGAACGCCAGGCACCTTTACCCACTGATAGTTGCCATTTGTTCTACTCTATTGGCTTAGAATATTTTTTTCTACCCAATCTTATTTTTTTCTACCCAATCTTTTTTCTACCCAATCTTACCATCTTTATTTCCAAGTTAAAAAAAAAATGTTGGCTTGCTTGACTGCTATGGATGGAATATTTGTGTGTGGCCACCTGTCCTCATCCTCAGTGTGATAGAATTTGGAAGTGAGCTTTTGGGAGATAATTAAGAAAGAAAATGGAGGCAAGAAAATGGAGTCCTGGTGAATGGGATTCGGCCTTCTGAGAAGACACTGGAACTGATCTCTCTGGGCCACAAGAGGACAGACACAGTGAAAGGCAGTCATCTGCAAACCAGGAAGCAGCCCTCACCAGACACAGGCTCTGCCAGAGGCCCCACCGCCAGAACGGTGAGAAGGAAATGCTTGTTGTTTAAGCCACCTAGTTTGTGTTCTTTTTATAAATTTTTATTGTTCAATCTCAGCTATTTTGTTCTAGCCGCACAAAGATTAAGAAAACCCTTAGAGGGAAAAGGGGTGAGATCAGCACAGTCAGACTCAGGGGCTTAGATTTTACTCAGTCCAGCGAAAGAGTAAGAATATTTCTCCATGAACAAAGAGCAAGGCCGCTGCTATGTACATTATTTTTCATTACTGCTGACCTCCATCCTAGAAGAAAAGACATGTTACTACCACACAGCCACAGGAAAGACTAACAATTAAAATACATCTATACATGTCTTTGGATGGGCAGATATTTCCTTCACTGGGCTCATGGTATTTTTGTTATAGCACCCCAAAATGACTGGTTCACTCGCCTTCCCTTGCGGAATTAACCACTTTCATTGGTTGTTCAAAGAAAAACCCATTGAAGCCGGGTGTGGTGGCGCACGCTTGTAATCCCAGTTCTTGGAAGGCTGAGACAGGTGGATCACAGTTCGAGGAGAGCTCAGCTACTTAGTGAGGCCCTTTGCAACTCAATGAGACCCTGTTTCAAAACAAAGAATAAAAAAATATGACTGGGGGTGTAGCTTGGAGGTAGAATGCCCCTGGGTCTCATCCCCAGTACTGCAAAAAAATTTTTTTCAAAGTAAAACCCATTAAATGTATTCCAATTATAATGTAATGTGGTACGAATAAAGTGTATTATTTTGCTGTGGACACTAGAGTTCCTGCTTGAGAAATAATTGTTTTTAATTAGGAAAATATACTGAAAAGCTGATGCTTAAAAAAAAAAAAACAAGAAGAAGAAATGAAAGCCTCAAGGGTTGTGGAGGTGCTATCACGGACAACAGAGAGGCAGGTTAAAAACTTTTTGTCTCTAAGAAAAGAGTATGGGGTAGTGGAAAGCTAGGAAAAAGCAGAGAAAAAGGTTGAGGGATGGGCTGAAGCCATACAGAAAACATGGTGGATATTGCCAGAAGGTAGAAGTTGCCAAAATCAACAAAGGAATTTTTACCAAAAAAATTTTCAAATTTAATGTAAAGTCATCTCCCACATGACCACAGGACGCAACCCTCTTGCCCACTGCCTTGCCTATCTCTGGTGAAAGTCTATGCCCTGTGGGGGGAGCATTAAAAGGGTAGAACTTTGGGGGTACAAAGGAGAAACATCTGTGTCTCATGTTTCAATTAACACCAGGTAAGAGAAAGGGACAGAGATTAAAAAAAGACAGAAAAGAAATAATGGAGAAAGATAATTTGGAAGAAACTGGGTCACTAGAGTTGACAAGGAAATTTAGAAAAAGCAATAGAAAAAGAAATACCATCCTTCTCCCATCCCAGATCCCTGTCTTTGCTCCCTGCTGTGAACCATTTACCAGCAATTTCCCCACCTGTAAAATTAGAGGGCTAACTTGATGGTCCCCCAGGGCTTCTTTTGTGTTAATATATTATGAATCTAAGCTTTTCACTGAGCTAGGGGAAAAATAATGCAAGTTATGTCTTATGGTAGAAAAACATTTGTGATGTGAATTAACTTGATTACACACAGGAGATGACACAAATAATGACAGTCACTTAACACCTAGGTCGGGGGGAGGGGGGACACAAGAAAAAATAAATTAAGAGAAGAATTCTCATGGTGCCAAACAATGGCTTGTTTGGATTCCTCTGGCAATTTTGTAGCATCTGTTCCAGAAATTATGATGTGTTTTGAGATTACTGTTGAGTGTATACACAATGTGTGTTGGACATTTATGTAATTATGTTATTAAAAAAAACAGTTCCAGTATCTGTGGATGCAAAACTACAAAAATGTTGAGCTAAGCAAAAATACCATCTTCTCATTCTTTCCAAACCTGGCAATTTAAGACTTATCAGCGTAGGCTGTCAGGTAACAATTGATGATGTGAAATTGGTTCATCCAATTGATTAAAATGCAATTATTTGGGAAGAAAATATTAAGTTGTTTCTGCTTATCTGCCAGAGGCAATTATCTGATTGTGTGTAAGCAACTTCAGTCAGGAGAGCCCAGCTGGAAAGGACAGGAGGCAGTGGGCTGTTTGGGTCCACCCATTTCAGTGACAGCAGGGCTATCTGTCTGGCCGTGGTCACACTGATGCAAAGAGAGATGGAAAATTGCCGTAATTTATCAAGTGAATAGATATTGATGTGATTAGGCAATTTTTTCTGTTAGTCATTCATTAAGTGGGCAAGCACAGTTCCATTCGGGTCCTGTACAGACTTCCAGCATGAGTTCGAATCCCAGCTCCTTGATCTGCTAGTTGTATGATCTTAATTACTCTTTGGGCTTTGATTTACTCCTGTGCAAATGTATATATAAATTTCTAACTCTTATGGTTGTGGTGAGAATTAAGTAAATTAAAACTGAAAAAGTAGGGGAGTGGTGAGTTGGCCCGGGCCACCCTCCCCACCATGGTGTTTTGGCATGGGGCTGTAACTATTTTCTGTATTTCTATCTTTTCCTCTTTTTATGTTTTTCTGTGTGTTTTTGTTTTTCTGGTTTTTTTTTTTTTTTTTTTTTTTTGTTGTTTCTTTGGGGAGTTTTCAGGAAATTATTCCCAGGGGTCTAACAAAGAATCCTGGGGACAGTTTCCCAACCCATAACATATTTGGTACCCACGCGGGGCTAACTTTGTTTTGGGTCATCCCACTATGTCACTCTGTGGCGTGGTGCTTTGCTCTAAGCAACGTGGGGCACATGGCTCTGTACTTTTTACGGTACTTTTTGGCAAGTGGGTCAGTGGGCAGCAGCAATTTTAGCTATAGAGCAGGTTTTACATCACTGCATCTCTGAAAGTGACTTCAAGGGCATCTTGCCAGTGGTCCTAGTACCACTGAACCCACCCCCAAAAGACAGAACCTGACAGACATCTATCGAGGCCCTTCGGATCATCATAGACGCACACGGCATGGCACGGACCCATCTGATTCCCCCATGCCAACTACATGCATGAATGTTACCCTAAAGCTGGGGCCCCCAAACTTCGCCCCTGTACAGCTTGAAGCAGTTTATGACCGACTCGACGTCCTTATTCCTTTGCTGAGAGGTACATTCACGTGATAAAAATGAGGGGAAAATTAATGGAAATTGAGCTCATGTTAAATATTTGTAAAATTGTAAAAAAAAAAAAAATGAAAAAGCATGCCTGGCATACAGCAAGCATGCCCTTAGAAGCCACCTGTTGTTTTGGCTAGAGATTTAGAGAGGTTATTAATTAGCAAAGAAATAAGCAAGTGTTTCTTTGTGGTGTTATTGGGAGGAAAAGAAGGGACATAGAGACAGGAGATTATGGTAAGGTGGGGATATCACCTGGGAAACAAGAGACCACTGTGTATTTATTGCTTGCTCGATTCTAGACTCTGGGGCAGGTACATTAACTGAGGCCACTCGTATGGGGACTCCAAGATCCTGAGAAGCAGCTGTTGTGACATGTGACAGGTGAAGGGATTGAAGGTTCCGGGGTGCTGTCACCCAGCTGAGATCTCACTGATAGTGACTGGGTGAGACCTGATCAGACTCAAGTCTAAAAATAATCAGAACTCATCATTTTTGCAGTGTGGCGGGCATCTTCAACGGCACGATGCGTAGAGGCTGGGGCTGCTAAAGCCAGACTTGTCAAGGCAAAGTTTTTCAACTTCTTGATCTAAGGACCACTTTGCACTCATTAAAAAAAAAAGTATTGACATAAAATAGCTTTGGTTAATGTGGATAAAGCACATTAGTGATTAAAAGGGAAAGTTTGCAGTTTTATTTATGAATTTATTTCTAAATGATAATTATAAACTCATCACACACTGACATAAGTGATGCATACTTGTGGAAAATAATCATATTTCCCAAGGCAGAAAATATTAGTGAGAAGAGCAGCAGAGCTTTAGAGTTTTTGCAAACTTCCTTAATGTCTGGCTTAATAGAAGACAGATGGTTCCAATTGAATCTGTGTTGATATGTTTTTCTGGTTGAAATAAATAAGGACCATCCAGTCTCACATAGGCATATAACTCCGTAAGAGAGAAAAGTTGTGGGAGCCTTTTGGACAATATTCTTCGATTATACCAAAATTCAACGAATGATAGCATCATAATGGTTAGATGCGAAGAAAAATCTGAAACCTTATCGATAAGTTTTTTTTACATTAAAAACTCATGGCCCATCTTCACTTAGAATCAGTCTTCATCCTTATTTGATTTTGTAACACCATGCATTCGTCATTTGGAAATGCCAGTTCACTGAGTTCTGCAGGATTCCCCAATGCTGACATACTTCATTTTATTCAATAAAAATAGTGTTTATTAATATTAGTAAAACTCATAAAAATTCATTTGTGAATTGGAAAATTTCTAACTCATCGTGGCAGAAGTGGATTCTACACATTCTAATTTTTATGTAAAAGTTTATAAACTTTATCATCGGAAACAAGTGTTATCAGTTGTGTTTCTTGAAAGGACAGGTATATTTTGAAAATTTTTAAAAAGTGGCAAATGCTAAAGTTTGAATAATCACATCAATCTGTCGGTTATTTTTTTAGTGAAAAGATGTTTCAGGAAACAAGCTACTAGTTCAGTTTACAACTCAAACAATTGCACAAGTATATTTGCACAAGACAGGTATGGATTTCAGAGTGGAGTGCTTGATATGTACTTCTTGTTTTGTCCCACAGAGCATTAAAAAGATAGGCATTTTAGCCAGGCATGGTGGGGCAGCCCTGTAATTCCAGAACTTGGGAGACCAAGACAGGAGAATTGCGGTTCGAGGCCACCCTCAGAAACTTCACAAGGCCCTCAGCTATTTAGTGAGAACCTGTTCAAAATAAAAAATCAAATAGGGCTAGCGGTTTGGCATAGAAGGAAAACAGCTTAGGTCCAATCCCCAATACCAAAAAAAGAAGGAGGAGGAGGAGGAGGAGGAGGAAGAGGAGGACAGAAGAGGAGGAAGAAGAGGAGAAGGAAGAGGAAGAGGAGAAAGAAAAAAAGGCATTTCAAATCATTTTTTTTAAATTAATGATAAAATTTACTGCTTAATTAGGAACATTCTTAAATGAAACTGAAATTTCCCTTTTTCCTAAAAGTACACAGAGATAAAGAATTAAATGATGGGTGAAGAAGATTATTTGTACAGATTTTTTTTGCCAATCTTGCTTCTTGATAAAGCACCAACAATCAAAGCCTGCATTGTGTTTGTACCGCCAGGGCAAATGACATTTCAGTAGTGTCGTGAAAATAGTTTTGACCTCCTGGACTCCCTGGAAGGATCGTAAGGACCCCCAGGGATCTACAGATCACACTTGGAGAATCCAGGGTTTAAAGGATTATGTAAAAAAAATGATTAAAAGGTTTTGGTCTGATGCTCAGATAAATTTGGTAAGTGAAAGGCCTGGATGCATATGGTCTGATTAAATACAAAACTTGTGTTTTAAAGTGTTTAATGTTGGAGGTGGGAACAGTAATGAGCAAATTATGCAGATGCAAACAGTGCTGCATGGGTCCTCCCCCAGTCTTTTCTGGTTGAGGTGTTTCTTCAGGTTTGATCAAAGTCATAGAATTTTTAATGAAGCTCTATTTGAAAATGATTAATGGGAGGAAAACTTACTTTCAGAGAAACACCCAACACTCTGTGACATCAGTCCTTATTAAACTTTCTGAACTTCTTGGTGAGAACAAATCTGGTAGGATGGTTGAGTGTAAATAAAGTTCTAGAAAATAAAGGGAGAAAATTGGGAATGCACAAGAAATGATAAAGGAGACGAGGTGTTGAATGGGTGACACCAGTGGTTGAATTTCCCTACCTCATACTGTTCTGTGCCACTCCTTCTAGGTGACTGGAGTGTGCAAAAATTATGGAAGATTCTTCTTTTAACACGAAGAACATTGTCATAAGGGTATCTGTTTCCTTTAAATCAAGCAGTTGAGGAATGACTACTGTTGATTCTATGATAATGTGTACAGATAATGTGATAATGTGTAAGATAATGTGATAATGTGTACAGATAACCAATGCCAGCATCTTCTTAGGGTTGGCTCTACACGGGCATTCTTCACCTGTGCAGGGACCCACATCGGGGGGTCTGAGATGCCTGAAAGACATATGTTTGCAAATTACTATATATTTCTTCATACACCAATAAGCATTTAATTGCCTAGAAAAATATCAATAATGCTAACGAAGCAGATTTGTTGGTTTAGAGAAGCAACTGAACCAGTCATTAAAATTGTAGACCTCAGACCAAATGGTTTGAGTTCAATCTCACACCACTGTTTTCTATGTGTATGTGATCTTGGGTGGTCCTCTAATCTCCTCTTTAATTCCATGTACAAAATAGCATTGTGATAGAGTTCCTAATTCATAGGATTGTTATAAGTATTAGATGAGTATATATTTTTTCTCTCATATATATAAAGTGCTTACAACCAAGCACTATACGAAGCCTGCTGTTGTAGCCACCACCGTCATCATCAGATAGTAAGAAGACAGCTCTTCTTACTCAATTCTGATTTAAAATGTATGTCTTCACTAGAG
This sequence comes from Muscardinus avellanarius, assembly GCF_963383645.1. Classification (NCBI taxonomy): domain Eukaryota; kingdom Metazoa; phylum Chordata; class Mammalia; order Rodentia; family Gliridae; genus Muscardinus; species Muscardinus avellanarius. The sequence goes on from NC_137787.1 coordinate 188,319,929, forward strand.
TACATGTCAAGCCAGCACCCAACAAAGGATTAAGCACATGGCCTATTGTTTTATTTAATGAGGGGACTTAATCCTCATGATTTGTTCTCACACTTAAGATTTGATCTGGTACCCAAAATAATTTTAGATAAGAATCCAGTGGATGTTTGGGTCTGGAAACTTTTTTGGTCTGTTATTAGAGATGAAATTCTCATCCGAGAGCTCTTGTTTATTTCTATTCAATATTCTTACTGCTAGAAAAAAAAAAAACGATAGCAACTATTTTTATGTTGGAATTTTCTCTACATACACTCTATTATGATGGGACACCACCTTTTGGCTTGTTTTTCATTCTCATTTTCCCTTCTAATTTACTTCAAGCTCCATTTAACCAAGTTACTCACAAGATCTCTTCTTTCTTGACAATTTCTCTTTGACTTCCGTTCTTCCTGTGGATTTAAAACTAATGACTGTGAGTTAGAATAAACAAAAACTTCCCTCCCCGTCTCCTCTCCAGCCTACAAACTCTGTTCCATCCTTTACCAAGCAGGTGCAGCCTCAGGGTAGGTTATTTTTTTCTTTATGCATCAACGCTTATTAGAGTGAGCTTGTAGCTTACAGTGATTTTGGTCATATGGAGATATTTCATACTTCAGCAGACACAGAGGAAATGTGGTTGGCGAAGAAAGTCATTGCGTAACCTAGCAATCCATTTCCATCACGAAGCAGGACCCCGCAGCTGATATGCCTTTCTTTCATTCTGGAGAGAAAGACATACAGAAATCCTAATGAATATCGCCACCAATAGCAACTCCCTGATTCAGTGCAAACAAGAGGCAGAAAGAGACTGGCTGGAGCATTAGCTACTCCAGGTCTTGACATTGCATCCCAACAAGCCCAGGGCACAATAGGATTTGTCAAACAGAGGCTCTTGCTGTCTCAGACACATTGCCCACACACCATACCCCATAATCTCTCCTCATTCCAGGCTTTCTTGATCTTCAAGGAGCAAGTTAGGACAGTGTTGATATCTTGAAGTGTAATCTTTAATAGCCACTGCATTACTTCCTACAAAGAACTTTTATGGATGAAATTAAAAAAAAAAATAAAAAACCACTGGTGTTAGACAGGCATGGTGTGCACACGACTATAATTCCAATACGTAGGAGGCTGAGATAAGAGGATGATAGGCGGGAAGACAGCCTCAGAAATGTGGTGAGCTTCTTAGCAATGCAGCAAGACCCTGTTTCAAAACAAAAACAAAAATTAAAAATAGATGGGAGTGTAGCTTAGAGGTAGAATGCCACTGGGGCTCCCCAGTACCAAAAAGCAAAACAAAATAACAAACCAACCTGCAGTTCTGAGATAATCCAAAATGTACCATAGGCTAGCAATCACTCCACACCAGCGGGCAAATACATGTATTTACTAACGTGGCCGGTTGAACTCCTACCCCAAGCGCGGGTTCATATTTCATAGGCAGAGACTGTATAAAGGACACTTGTGCCCTTGCCTTTTCCAGTTGTATTTGGCTAAGACAGCATTCCAAGCTTTCCATTCTTTCAAGTGCTGACAGTTTCTTCCGAGGCACTTTTATTACTAATAAGGTTTTCTGTGCCCTCTAGTGGTTGTTTTCTTTTTGACATTTGAGTCAAGGTGATGTACAATTAGGAAGCAAATTTTGCCTAACAGGGAAGAAGGAGCGCTGGCGCTCTCCGTATGGTATTTGAAGTGATTTGTGGAGAGCCTTTGAGTATGGAGGAGGACTTCGCTTTATGTGCCACAAAGACAGGTTCAAAGTTCCGCTCCAGTTTTCCAAAACGCTTTCCCTGTGCTCCACAGCACAAGGTTGTTGAAAGTTTGACTCCTTTAGTCTACCTTTTATAGTTTATCATAAGAATTGATTGTTTCATTTGAAAGTCAAGGTAGAAGGCCCTATTTTGTCTCTGAATTCTGGCTCCTGCAAGAGAGACTTGAAAACGCACTCCTCTGAGAAATGGGAAAATGAGTTCACATCAGTTCCAAAGGCCCTGGGGGAGATCCATATGGCATTTTGTGGGGCCTTTCTTTCTGGTTTCAAGTCCCACAAGCTCTGTAGAAATCAGACCATACTCATGCTCTGGCTTCCAGAAAGCCAAGGTGATTTGAAAATAAAAGATTTGAAAAGTCCATTCTGAGATGTACCCGCTGTGGCTGCTGCACGGTCAGAAGCAGATTCATTGTGGTACAGCTGCCAGGCCCTCGTTGTGCCTTCTGTAAATTTAGATTCTGAGTAATTATTGGAGGTGACACTAATTCGTGTTAATTAACCCCTCTGACACAAACAGTAGGTGTGCTCCCTCCAGAGACCCCGGCAGGAGGATGGAGAAGATTTCATGGCCCTTCACTCCCTCGCCTTTATTTGACAACCCTCAAAAGATTGTAGTTATGAAGTAGAAATGCTCAGTGCTGCTGCTTAATATTCGCTAAATTATGAAATCCATTTCTTATATAGCAAGGAAATAAGAGAGGTGCTGCCTGAGGAGGCTGGACAAAGTCATAACTCCAGATGTCATAGGATGTTTCCAGCACAGGATGGTATGATTCCCAGAACCAGCTTTGCCACACTTCTTACATCATGCATTCAAAAGATTATTGCCTTGAATATTTATACTGTGGAATAGATTGTTTGTGTTATATGTGTAGAAATTAATTAAAAAAACAAATACCCTTGGGCCCATTACCTTTATGAGGCGATATCAAGTCGCTTTTCAAATTAATGTGCAAAATGTTCTTTCTCCATGGCATTGCAAAAAAGCTTACTGGGCCATACACCTTTCCCAATACTTCATATTATCCCTCTTTTAAACATTGACCAATCTGATAGATGTGGGATGGAAGCTCGATGTAGCTTGGTTTTGCATTTTCATAAATTTTAATGAGTTCAAACAGTCTTCATTTATCTATCTGTTAGCACCTGTAGTTTCTACCAGACTGTTTTTTATTCATTTGTAAAAGATCCTTATATAGTCAAAATGTGCAGGGTCAGCTGTTTATGTCACAAGCATCTTTTCCCAGTTTGAGGCTTACTGTTTTGCTTTCTTCATAGTGTTTTCTTTTTTAAAAAATTGGTGCATTGTAATTAACCATTCTAATGAGGTTCACTGTGATAGGCATATACATATGCTTTTGAGGGGATTGCAAATTAATACAGCCATTATGGAGATCAGTGTAGTGTTTCCTCAAAAGACTGAGAATGGAACCACCCTGTGACTCAGCTACACCACTCTTGGGGATCTTCCCAAGGGAAATCAAATAAGAATTTTATGGTATATTTTGATAAAAAAGAAACTCCTCATATTTTATAGAATTGAATTTATTAATAGTTTATATATGTCATATTTATTATGGCTTGTTTAAAACACCTTTCCCTCCCCCAGATTATTAAAAATAGTCCCCTGTGTTTTCTAACATGCTACCCTATGTGGACAAAAAGGCTAACTGTCCACCCAGTGTTCATACCACTCTTTTTAGGAGACATAGTTGATGTTGGTAAATAGTTGCTCAATTATAATTCCCTCTTGCATCTAGATAGGACCATGCGGCTAGTTTCTGCCAATGGGATATGGATAGAAGTGATAGAGACTTATGTAGCAGTATCTACCTTCTTTCTCTTTCTTCATTCACAAAAATACAAGGACTCTTAAGTCCTAGGATCTGGCGAGAAGGAACACAGATTCTTGAATCATTTCATGTAGGTAAAGGGCCTGCTGGTATAAACAAAATGTTCATGCCCCTACCCATCTACCCACCACCACCACCACCACCACCACTAAGTTCATGTGTTAAACTTTTGGTCCTGTGCTCTCTTTGGCAGCACATATACTAAGACTGGGCTGATACATAGAGGATTAGAAAGGGCACTGCACAAGGATAGCATGCAAATTCATGAAATAATTCATATTTTAGACAAGAAGTTTCATGAAATGGACATTAATTGAATTTCAACACCTGTTTGTATTAAGACAAACTATTATTTAAACACCATTCTAACTTCCAATATGATGGCATTTGAAGGTGGGGCTATAGGTAGTGGGTAGGTCATGAGGGCAGACCCCAACGAGGATACAGCAAGACAGACATTTACGAACCAGAAGCTGACTTTCATGGAATATGACTATACTGTCACCTTGATCTCTTCCTTCCAGCCTGTGAAAGATGTATTTCTGTTATTTATAAGCCACTCAATCTCTGGTAGCTTGTTATAACAATCTGAACTGACCAAGACACCCACCAGCCGGGACCATCTACACTGGTAATACTTGAGCAGTCCAAGTTCTTATAGTGGTGTTAGCCACTATAATTTGGGGCCATTTTGTTATATCAGCATAGAAACAGGGCAATTGATATCTTGAAGCAGGAGGCTACCTTAGCAAATTCTAAAATATGTGATATTGACATAATGTGACACCCGCAGTGGATAGGTGGCAAGTAGTTAAGAAAAGAACAAGACAGAAACATGGAGAGTTCTGTGATATAGCCACATAAAACACTGCCCGCTGTAATGTTGAAAGCAGACCACATACCTAATAGAAGGGTCGTTTCCACAGGAAGTAGTTGAAAAATACTAAAAATGCGATAGTGTATTGGTTTCTAGTTACTGCTTATATCAAGGTGTAAAAAGAAAGAGATGTGCCCAAGCAGAAAATGGTTGTCTTGAGAGCAAAGATGGAAAGGAAAAAAAGATAGAGGCCAGAAATTTAGAGACTCAAGGATCAGCAAAGCTATTCCTGAACCATAAACCAGGATTAAAAAAGTTAGAATGAAAAAAAAAAATACTTAGAGCAACAGAGGCCCATTAGGAATTCTCCGTTACACAGAAGGACTGGGCCCTGTGGCAGAGACCGGAGCAAGGTTATTTCTTTCCAACTCGGGGTTATTTTATGAGATGGCCTCAAGGTGCTTGTCATTACATCCAGAAAGGCATCCGTAGGAGGTGGAGAGCAGAAAGCAAAGATATGAATCAGACGAGAATTATGTCTAGGGGAGAACTAATGTAGTTAGTCAGACATGGAATTTACCAGAAGCAAACAGAAGAGAGGTCTACTAAGCTTCTAGGGGAATTGTATTGCTAAGTAAACTGCAACATGACTTTTAAAAGCCCATGACTATAAAATAGCCCTCATATCCCCAAACTTGCCCTAGCAAGAAGATGACAGTGAGAATTATGCCCCTCTCAAGGAAGACAGATGTTACCAAGCCCATTTCAGATGCAGTCATAAGCCATCTCTCAGTGCATGGTCCCCAAACCAGCACACTATTAGACATGCAAATTACTTGCCTGTTATCCAGGTACTTGTGAGGCTGAGACAGGAAGATCACAGGAGCAAGGCCAGCCTCAGCAACTGATCAAGATGCTGTTTCAAAATAAAATGGGGCTGCAGGTGTAACTCAGAGGTAGAATGTTCCTGGTTTCAATCCCCAGCAACACACACACACACACACACACACACACACACACACACACACACACAGAGTAAAAATTTCCCAAATTTTTTGAAGAAAAAAAATCCTAGGGGCAAGGCCTAGCAATCTATTGAGCAAGTCCTCTGGCTGACTCCAGGGGCTTTATAAAGCTTGAAATCACTGCCTTGGAGAAGAAAAATAAGGAACAGCCTCTTAGAAAGTGGAGAACAGTAGGAAGAAAACTTCTTCTACAGAAATAAGCAAAAGTCTAATCAATGAACTTCCTGCAAGCCAAGGAACAGGGACAGGGACTTCGTCATGCTGACATGACAGGATTTGGAAATTACTAGGACTTTTTTCTCCTATGCTTTTCTTTTTTTTTCTGCAGAAGATTCCTAATTTTTTTTTTTTTTACTTATTTTAGTACTAGATTGAACCAAGGGCTGTTCTGCTTTCAAGCTGCACCTGCAACCCTATTTTATTTTTTGTTTTGAGGTCATGCTAAGTTGTTGAGGCTAGCCTTGAACCTACAATCCTTCTGCCTAAGTTTTCCAGGCCTGAAAGAAATTTCATATTGAATGTATCTTTAGTTTCTTTGCCTTCAGTATTGGAGCTGGTAATAGAACTCAGATAACTTATCATTTGGTTCCTACATAGCAGATAATGACCATCTACAGCTAAACCTAAGAAAGAAGATAGTAGTCATCAATAGCCAGTGGAATGGGATAAAGGTCATTAAAAAGAGGTACAAACTGCCAATAGATGCGTGAAACAATGTTCAACAATATTAGCAATCAGGGAGATGCAAATCAGAACTACACTGAGATTCCACCTAACCCCAATCAGAATGGCAGTCATCAAGAAGTCAACTAACAATAAATGTTGGTGAGGATGTGGGGAAATCAGAGCCCTTCTACACTGTTGGTAGAATGGCAAACTAGTTCAGCCACTATGACAATCAGTATGGAGATTCCTCAGAAAACTGAGAATGGGTCCACCATATGATTTGGCTATACCACTCCGGGGTATCTTTCCAAAGGCACCAAAATTAGAGAACTCTAGTAACATATGCATACCCATGTTCATAGCAGCGCAATTCACAATAGCTAAATTATGGAACCAACCTAAGTGTTCATCAACAGATGAATGGATTACAAAATTATAGAAAATATATACAATGGACTTCTACTCGGCAATAAAGAAAAACAAAATTATGTCATTTTGCAAGAAAATGGAAGGACCTGGAGAATGTTATATTAAAAGAGATTAGACATTCCAGAAAGTGGAAGGTTGTATGTGGAAGCTAGGGAGTAATTGGGATACCAAAAGGACTCCAGACAATGGAGTAGAAATCTCAGTGGAGCCAAAGAGGTGGTCTAAGGAAAGGGGAGGGGAAGTCTGAGTTTCATTAATGGAATTACTACCATCAACTATGTGTGCATAAGTGAATATACCAACATGAATCTCAGTACTCTGTATTGGGAAGAGGGAGCATGGGAAGGCAGGAGGAGCCCACCAAGTTCTGTGTGCATATATGTCACTGTCAGCATAATTTATATTACGATGTGAGGATATAATGCACCAATAAAAGCACATTATAAAAAGGTGATTAAAAGATAGGCAGTAAAGAAGCCAGTATTTAAAGAAGTTTTGTTTCTTGAATCTCTATGTGGACAGAAGCTACCTTCTGACCAGTAACACCTACAATATATATGTTTAATGAATAATAAATAATTATTGTGTCCAGACTAGAAAATTCTAAAGCCCATATTTTTAACAGTAGTTTAACACCAACTGTTTTTCAGTGTGTTAACCATTTTAGGTTATCAATACTCCTGAAATTAATTTTGTGAAAGATGTGATGTGGGAATTTCCATTTCCATATGAATATTCAACTTTCCCAGCACTGTTTATCATCAATCAATCCTTCCCACGCATACATGCAGTAACTATTCTGTTATAAATCAAATTTCCAAATATATGAGAATCTGCTTCTAGGCTTTCTATTGTATTCTATTGTTTTATTTACATATCTTTGTACCAACTCTGTATGACCATAACCCAAATGGCTTCATAGCAGAGCTTGATCATTTCCCCTAAACATTTTTCAGACTCTCTTCTTTGGCTATTTGTTTTTTTATTTTTATTTTTTTTTTGTTGTTGTTGTTGTTGTTGTTGTTGCAAGTTTTTGTTTTCTCTCTCTCTTTCTTTCTTTCTTTCTTTCTCTTTTTCTTTCTTTCTTTCTTTCTTTCTTTCTTTCTTTCTTTCTTTCTTTCTTTCTTTCTTTCTTTCTTTCTTTCTCTTTTGCAGGTCTGAGGATGGAACCCAGGGGCATTCTACCTCTGAGCTACACCCTCTGCCATATTTTTTTTTATTCTTTATTTTGAAACAGGGTCTCACTGAGTTGCAAAGGGCCTCACTAAGTAGCTGAGTCTGTCCGTGAACTGCGATCCATTCTCCGGTCTCAGCCTCCCCAGTGCTGGGATTATGAGTGTGCACCACCACACCCAGGTGTTTTTGTTCTATTTCTGCTCTTCAGTCTTCTTCTTCTTTTTTTTTTTTTTTTTTTGGTCATTTAAGTTTTTGACAAGGGTGAAGTTACAGACATATATCCTTAAAATTACAAAAATGGAGCTGGGTGTGGTGGCACACTCTTGTAATCTCAGTACTTGGGAGGCTAAGACAGGAGGATCACATATTCACCATATTTGCAGCCAGCCTCAGCTATTAGTGAGGCCCTCTGCAACTTAGTGAGACCCTATTTAAAAAGAAGAAAATAAAATTAGGCTGAGGGTATATCTCGAAAATAGAATGTTCCTGTGTTCTATCCCCAGTGCCACAAAAAAATTATTTTTCAATGTTTCTGAAATAAATAAAAAGACTTAAATATATGGCTGTACATGCCATTTTCATGGATCAGAAAACAAGATATTGTTAGTGTGTTAATTCTTCTTAACTGATTTATTTTTTTAATTTTTATGCATTTCAGTTTATTGGCTATAGGTAGGAAAATTTGAGGAATAAAAAGAAAATTTAGGGCCGGGCGTGGTGGTGCACACTTGTAATCCCCGTGCTTGGGAGGCAGAGACAGGAGGATCGCGCAGGTTCGAAGCCAGCCGCGCGCGCTGGCTTAGGAGACCCTGTTTCCAAATAAAAATGTAAAAATAGGTCTGGGAGTGTAGCCCGGAGGTAGAAGGGCTTCCAGGAACCCCAGTACCACAAAAAAAAAAAAAAAAAAAAAAAAAACTTAGAGAAACCATAAACATAAATAGAATTTACTAATAATATTTAAACCACAAGCTATCAGTTGTTAGGACAAGTTAACCACAAACTAAAATTATTGTGACCTACATTTCAGATAAATTCTAAAAGAAAATTTTTATTTTATTTTTTATTCTTTTTTCTTTTAACAATTTTTTTTATTGAACATAAATAGTATACATTTAAACTATATTTGGTGCCCTCTCCCCCACCGCCGTTATCCCTTCCCCCCTCCCACCAATGGTTGTCCAGGTTAACCATGTCATATTCATAATTTTACACATGTTCAGATGTAGCTATACCACTCCTGGGTATCTTTCCAAAGGGGTTGAATTCAGAGAAATACAGCAACATATGCATACCTATGTTCATAGCAGCACAATTTGTAATACCCAAAATATGGAACCAACCCAGATCTCCATCAACAGATGAATGGATAGCAAAACTTTGGGAAATACACACAATGGAATTCTATTCAGCCATAAAGAAGAACAAAATTATATCATCTGCAAGAAGATGGAAAGCCCTGGAGAACATTATGTTAAGTGAGATCAGCCAAGCACAGAAGGAGAAGGTACATATGTTTCCTCTAATATACCCAAACTAGGAAACACAGAGGATAGCAGTGGGACTCCAGATAATGGAGGGGAAATATCAGCAAAGTTTGAATGGAAAGATAGGAGAGGAGGAAGGCTGAACTTGATTAATGAGGGTCTACATCTGATTTATTGATTAAGTGCAATCACAGCCAAAACTTTAGCAAAACTTTTAGAGAAATTAACAAAATCACCTAATGGAGAGTCAAGAGAACAAATTAAAAAAAAAATGACAAAGTGGGAAGGTTTTAAGTAGTTTCAAGTCTTAAAGCTACAGCAATTTGATAGTGTAATATCAAACTAAAGATGGTTTTTATTAAACAATAGAACAGAATACACAGTTGATAAATAGATCCATATGGACAATTAATTTTAACAAAGATGAGCAGGTAATTAAGCAGCGAGGAATTGGTCCTATGTTCATTAAGTTTTGCTGTAACAATTTGATATCCATATGCCAAAAAAGGAACTTTGACCCTTATCTCACACCACTTATAAAAATTCACTTGAAATGGATCATTAAATGAAAGACTAATTAAGTGTAATGAAATGTAAGAGCTAAAACTAAACATTCAGGAAAAACTATAAGAGAAATTCTTTGTAATCATTAACTAGGCAGAGAATTCATACAGGACACAGAAAGCACAAATCACATCTATCAGTTGGACTTACCAAGATTAAAACATTTGCTCCTCAAAAGACAATTTTTAGGCAAATTAAAATAAAGTCACAACTCAGGAGGAAATATTTGTAAACTTTATGTCAAATAAGAGACTCACATCCACAACGTATAAAGAACACTTGGAACTCAGTAATGAAAGACAAATAAGCCTTTCAAAATGGGAAGACTTTACAAAAAAAGATATACAGATAGCCAATAGACACATAAAAAGAGGTGCAAAATTATTAAGCTCAGGTAAATGCAAATTACAACAGCCTAATACAGTGACACACTCATCAGAAGCACTAATTTTTTATTGGTGAATTGTAATTATACATCACAGAATATGTATGCATGTTTAGAGTGAGTGACAAAAACATGCATGGATGCAGCCTTCATTGTCTTTACATCTATAAAAATAACTTTAGGTATGAAAACGTATGATACTACACACTGGCGAATATACAAAGCAACTGAGATAATTAAACCAGAATATTCAAACTAGAATATTTACTCATCTTATATTGTGATTACTCACATATCTGTATTTTTTCTTTCACCTTATTTTATGGCTTCTTTTCATCCCACTTTTATGCTTTTTTTCCCCTTCCTTCTTGATTTCATTTTCATTAACTGATATTTATTTATGTAAGTTTTTTTGTGTGTGTGTGTGGTGGTAGTGGGGTTCTTGGAAGCCCTTCTACTGCCAGGCTACACTCCCAGACCTATTTTATATTTTTTATATTTTTAAATTTGGAAACAGGGTCTCTTAAACCAGCGAGGCTGGCTCCGAACCAGCGAGATCCTCCTGTCTCCGCCTCCCAAGCGCAGGGATTACAAGCGTGCGCCACCATTTTTTCTAACACTCTGGTGAACAGAACTAGATCAATCACAATCCTTGATTCATGACAGAGTCTCATGACTGATCTATAAAATGTTAGCTCCTGTATAATTTATTAATTTGCTTGTTTATAATATAATTAATATTTATGAGCTAATTGTCCAATCAAGGATCAATAACATCAACAACTCACCCCCATTTGCTCTACAATACTTCTGTTTTCTTTCACTTGTTCCACATTTTTCTTCTCTTATATTAGATTTAAAATTCTTTAGGTTTGTTCTTTTAGAGGAGTTCAAATTCTTGATGTTTTCATGCTAAAATTTAACACATTCAAAAGTCATTGGATAGCCGGGCGTGGTGGTGCACGCTTCTAATCCCCGCACTTGGGAGGCGGAGACAGGAGGGTCGCGCAGGTTCGAAGCCAGCCGCGCTGGCTTAAGAGACCCTGTTTCCAAATAAAAATATAAAAATAAATCTGGGAGTGTAGCCGGGAGGTAGAAGGGTTTCCAGGAACCCCAGTACCACAAAAAAAAAAAAGTCATTGGATGTACTTACTCTTCTAAGTAATACAAAGATCTCCTTGCACTAATTACAGTAATACTTCCCCAAAGTAAATGCAGATAGTTCTCAGTGTTCAGTTCTTGTGTTTTAGAGCCACAAATTGGATATTATCAATATTGCTCTATACAGTTCGTGTTCATGTAAGTTTATCTAGATCATTACATTCATTCACTCATTCATTCTTTATGTTTTAAAATCTATCCATTTGACATGAATGTCCCTTTTCCTGAAGCACATTTCTTAAAATTTTATCTTGTGAATGTCTACTGGTGGTCAACTTTTTGTGTGTGTGTGGTACTGGGGATTGAATCCAGGGGCATTTTACCTTCGAGCTATACCCCAGACCCATATATATATTCTGAAACAGGGTCTTACTAAGTTGCAGAGGGCCTCGCTGAGTAGCGAGTCTGTCCTCAAATCTGTGATCCTCCTGTGTCAGCCTAAGTACTGTGATTACAAGATACGCCATCACACCCGGCTTATTGATGGTAAACTTTCTATCTCGTCTTTACCTACAGAGTTACACTTTGCCTCACTTTTCTAAAGGTACTTTTACTGGATATAGAATTTTCAGTAAGCATATACTTTCAACATAATAAAGGTATTTTTACTATCTTGTGACTTATAATTTTGCAATTAAAATCAGCCTTCAATCTTCCAGACACTCTTCTGCAGGAGATTTACAATGTCTCTCTGGCTGGCTTTAGATTCGTCTTTGATGATCTACAGTTTTGTCAAATGTGTTCTGTTGTCAGTTTGTTTTGATTTACCCTACCTGTATTTACTGGGCTTCCAACACTGGGGCCTAGAACCTCTCAATAATTCTGAAAAGTTATCACCCATTACCTCTTCAAATGTTGTTTCTCTTCATCTGTTCTCTTTTTTATTTTTTATTTTTGAAAATCTGCTCAAGAATATGTTGGGAGACTTCCGGGAAGATGGCGACCGAGAAAAGCGGGGCTTAAGAGCCCCGCTAACAACAAATATCCATTACCACAAATTCAGCGCCTTTCAAAGTCAGAAAACAACATCACCAGAGAAACAAAAAAAATCACCAGGCTCCAGAGAGAAAGCGGACTGAGAACAGAGCCACAGAGGAGATCCTCACGCCCGAGGACGCGGCAGACGTGGCAGCAGCGCCATACTGCCGGCGGCACCGGCGAATTTACGGGACGGCCACAGCAAGCCGAGGGGAGCCGCTGCGGAACAGCCAGGCGGGATTTCTCGGCGCAGAGGACATCTAAAGCTCCCAGTGTCTGAGCTCAGCACACGCTGCAGGGATTCAGAGTGGAAATCAAAAACAAGAAGAAAAAAAAAAAAAACGCCAGCCCAACAGCCGAGGGCGTAGCAGCAGCGCCATATTGCCACCAGCGGCAGCAGCACCGAATTCACTACAGCTACATCTGCGTACTCAAGAACAGTGAGTCAAATTGTGGGCCACAGAGGAGAAATCCCAGTACTGTACTCCCTGGGACTTGACCCAGTGGGGGAGTGGCGGTGGCAGTGATATCACACCATAGGAGAACGTGCAACCTGGCACCCCACAGTCTAAAGCAGCCTCTATCGACTCTCTGGGTCGGAGACTCTGTGATACAACCCAGTAAAGGAGTAGTGGGGTCTGAGATACTACTGACTCAAGATCCAGAACACCTTAAGTGAAGTCATAGTGACCCAAGGGAAGAACCCAGAGAAGGCACAAACTTCCTATATCATGGGAAAGAGGAATAATACTGGAGCAATGAATGCTCACAACCCCATAACATCAGAACCCGATAAAACAGAAAATCAGAGATTTCTAGAAGATCAAATCAGGAAAATAACTGTAGAAATAATAGAGGTGCTTCGAAAAGAACTCAGAGAGAGCCAAAAAGAGATAAAGGATGCAATTAATGAAGTAAAGGCCTCAATTCAAAGCACAAACAACCGATTAGACCACATGGAGAACAGAATCTCGCTCTTAGAAGATGATCATTCCAAAAATGAAAGCATAGTTTCTAATCTAGGAAAAAATATCCGACAGCAGGAATCTGATATTGAAGAAATATGGGCCCATTTTAAGAGAGCTAACCTAAGAATAATTGGAATAGAGGAGGGAAAAGAAAGTGAAACCAAAGGGATCAACAATCTCTTCAAGGAAGTAATAGCAGAAAATTTTCCAGACATAGAGCAAGAGGTCGATACGCAGGTCCAGGAAGCTTATAGAACTCCCTTTAGACAGGATCGGAGAAGAGGATCCCCATGCCACATAATTGTCAAAATGACCAATGTGGAAGCCAAGCAGAGAATCTTAAAGGCAACAAAAGCAAAGGGCCAAGTGACATTCAGAGGCAAACCAATTAGAATCACTCCAGACTTCCCAAACCAAGTTATGAGAGCCAGAAGGGCTTGGAGTAACATATTCCCAATTTTGAAAGAAAACAACTTTTAGCCAAAAATTTCCTACCCAGCAAAACTTTCTATCAAATTAGATGGAGAAATAAGAAGCTTCCATGACAAACAGAAACTGAAGGAATTTATGTCTTCAAAACCAGCACTAGAGAAAATACTCAAAGAGATTAACTACAAAAAAGAAATAGGTAACACACATCAGAACTAGAGAAACAAGATTTTCCATCCAACAGACAACTAAGATTGGTTATCTGTGGAGATTCATTATTTATGTTAGTCTTTTACCTATCTCTAAAGGGTATTGTTTGCCTTTATTGTTGTTAATTTTTAGGATTTCTAGTTGGAATATTAATATACCTTCAGATATAGCATTTGGAAATATTTTATCCCATTCTATTAGTAACTGTTAACTCTGTTTACATTGTCTTTGGATATACAATATGTTTTTTATTTTTAGGGAGTTTGTATACTCTTCTGTTGCCTGTGCCATTGAAATCATAACCAAGAAATCACTGCCAATTTCAATGTTGTGAGGTTTTATGACCCAGATTTTCTCCTAAAAGTTTATAGTCTTAAGATTTATATTTAGGTCTTTTATCTATTTTGAGTTAATATTTGTATATGGGATTAGGTAAGGGTCCAATTTTATTCTTTTCCATGTAATTATTATTTTTCAACAATATTTAGTTAAAAGATTATTATTTCTACCACCAAATGTTCGTGGAAACCTTGTCAAAAATAACTTGACAATATAGGGAAGAATTTAGGTCTAGGCTTTTATTTAACTCCAATGGTTTACATATCTGCCTTTAAAATAGTACTATACTGTTTCAATTATTGTAGCTTTATATGGTTTGAAATCAGAAAATATATATCTTCTAGCTTTGTTCTTTTTCAAGATCATTGCGGGTACCTAGAGTCCATATTCCATATTAGGATAGATTTTTTTTCCTGAAAAATAAATATATAAATATATGATAGTATCACCTAAAAAATAGAAAAAAATAGATTCTCTGGTAAGAAAGAAAGCAAAAAGAAATATTGAAATGTTATCTTTAAGTCATCAAAAGCTTGGTATCAGACAAATGAAACTGTTATGTGAGATTATCATTTTTAATTTTGGATAAATTGCTATAATACTAGATCTCAACTACTAAGCCAAGCATAGGAGGGGGGGATAGGGAGAGAACGGGATGGGGATCGGGTGGGGGCTGACTGGGCAATGTGTGCATGTATGTCTACAAAAGTATGTATCCCACTACGATGTATGAATACAGTGCACCAATTAAAAATAAATATGAAAAAAAAAAGAATATGTTGGACCTTACTCTACTCCAGATCTTGCTCATTCATAGTTTTTATTTTCTTGTTTTTGGGGTTGTATTTCAGAATTGTTTTTTCTGATCTCGCTTCCAGTTCAGAGTTCCCTGCTTGCAGAGTCTAGTCTCTTGTTTTTATTTTATTTATTATTTCTAGAAGTCTGGTTCCCCTCATATTTACTTCATCATTTTTAAAGTCTCGTTTTCATTGCTTATTTCTTCACATTCCTCTTATTGTTTGAAATACCATGAGCATCATATTTTGCAATAAGCATCTGATACTTCTCACATATGAAATCTTGGAGGATCTGATTCTTCTCTCCTCTAATCTTAATATATTTCTCTCACCGTGCCTTTCTGTTGACATTTCTTGTGATTTTTTTTAATGTGGTTTCTCATTATCTTTGGAAACTTTACCAATGGGAATTCTTCAAGACCTAGTTTAAAACTATGTTCCCCTGAAGAGGTTTTGCATATGTTTCTTCAGTTGCCCAGTGGTACTACCCATCTGGAAATCACTTTAAAATCAATTCTCCACTTGAACTTCAATTTTTAACATGCAGGTAACAACGCATGTACATGTAAGCTTGACGCTGACTGTGATTTCTCAGGGGCAGATTCATTTTCCCTCTACCCAATGTCAAAGTCAATGCAGGGTCTTTAAGATGCCATTTCTTTCTGCTTGGTAGCTTTATTTATCGTTTGCCCTAACAAGGAGAGCACAATCTATTGACATGCAAATTTTTGCAAGAGTCTCCTATTAGAATCTCCATCTTTGTAGAGTTATATACTTTATGTATTAGCCCTACGTTCAAGATGATCATATATCATTCCAGACACTGTTGAGAATAAAAATGGGTGCTATTAATAGTTATACCAGGAAAACTGGCATTAAGTAGCACTCTCCCGGGCAATTCAGGATGTACCATCGACCCACACATCCCATCCTGAACATCAAAGTGTAGGCTAAAAGCCACCAGGATGCTGCATACGCTGATGGAGAATCGCTGCTTGTGTCCCCTGACTTCTGAGTCCCTTCCTTCGCTCTTCACTCTTTCCCTTTGTGAATTCTTGGGTTTCTTATAAGCTCGGCGAGCATTTTTATAAGTGCCTTGAAAATATTTTTATTTAACTATTATTATTTCCAAATGGAAGGGTATGTAGTAGATTTAGTCTTCCATGTTGCTAGAAGCTGAAGTCTTTTTCCTCATCTTTAAAAGTCATTTACAAAGACTCGATTTAAGCATGAATTTTCCATATTCAGCAATTGGCCAAGTATGAATTAGCATTCAAAGCAGATATTTTTCATTATGAAAAAGGCTCATTTTTATTACAATTTTATACATGATACATCCTGGGATATTGCTCTGTGCCTGGAACATAAATAAATGTGACCATGCATTGGAGGAGTTAATAATATGACTGGGGAGAGAAAAAACACAGATATATGGGAAACTAGTACCCAAACTAGTACCTGTATGACAAAATACCCTGAAAGCTCCAGAAGTAAGGAAAGGAAGTTCTGGAGATCCCTATTCTGAGCCAGCTGGTTGAAGAAAAACTTACAAAAACATTCTTGTACTATTTTTATGAATATTGACATCTGAATAAAGGCTTTAACATTGGACTCATTTTAATTTTTTCAAATGAATATTATCTGGGTTTGTCTTTGAATTTAGAGGGAAAAGCACTTTTATTTAAAATTTTTATACTTTTATCGGCACATTATAGTATCACATATGATGCAGCTCATAGTGATAATGGCATACATGCACACAGCATTTAGTGAGCTTTTATTTTTAATGGACTGTGTGAATTGAAAAATGTTTGGTAAAAAAATAGTTTATTATTTGAGTACTATGTATGGTTCATATAAATTTTTTTCTTGACTTTCTTAGTGTAAGATCAGAAATTTGCAATGTTGCTTCTGTGATAGGATAATACCAGATATGCAACACCAAATACTATCTTCTTGTTTTTTTCCTAGATGAGTTTAAACAGATAAATGGGCCATTGAATTATATACAGCTAACGCCCTATATCTCTGTGTATATTTGGGACACACCTTAGGGTTATTTGCAAGAGAGATTTAGATGGGCATATGTGTTTCTTAAATTGGGTAAGCGTCTCAGAATACAACTGAAGAAATGGTAAACTGTAATGGCGAAAGGAGCTGGATAAACATTCTGTTGACTTTCCGAATGCAAACATAGCCCAGCAAACACTCAAACTAAAAGGTGCACATGACTAATGCAGTCGCTTTGCAATCCTGTGCTATCTTTGAAAATAGAACTGTTTTCTTACTAAGGTTTACATCTCCTGGGCATGCTATAGTACTTGGTAGGAATATAGGAATACAGCGCTATAATAGGAACTCAAAATAGGCTGCTTTTAATTTAACTGAATAGAAGTTAAAACCGATATTGTGATTCTAAACATGTAAGTTATGCTTGCCTCCGATCAATATATACCTGTGTTCCACAAGCCAAGATATTACCTGAACAAAGAATATTTTCTGCTTCTTTTTTTGTTGTTAAGTTTTTTTGTGGAAGCCATTGTGATTAATCAAAGAATGTATTTATTTACTTTTTTTGTGGCACTGGAAATGGAACCCAGGGGCATTTTACCTTTGAGCCACACCCCCAGGCCTATTTTTTATTTTTCATTTTGAAACAGGGTCTCACTGAGACCTAAGTTGCAAAGTAGCTGAGGCTGTCCTTGAACCGCAATCCTCCTGTCTCAGCCTCCCAAATGCTGGGATTACAAGTATGCACCACCATACCCAGCTATGTTAATACTTCTAAATACATTTTTTTAGATGGGCATGGTGGTTCACGCTTGTAATCCCAACATTTGGGAGGCTGAGACAGGAGATTAGCAGTTCATGGACAGCCTCAGCTACTACTTAGTGAGACCCTTTGCAACTCAGTGAGACCCTGTTTCAAAATAAAGAATAAAAAATAGGGCTGGAGGTGTAGCTCGGAGGTAGAATGCCCCTGGGTTCCATCCCCAGTACCACAAAAATAAATAAATAAATAAAACAAAACAAAAAAAGAGAAATATTAATGTAGTATTAATTAACTCTTCAGAAAACAAAACAATATGCTTAGACCATATGCACATTCATGAATTATGGAAAACAAATAGAATATTGTTATATACAACATATATTTACATACTATATAATAATGTACTCACAAAGACAAATAAGTAAGTAGAGAAACTCAGTAGTTTAAGAGGACTTTTAAAAAACCCCACTCCTTTAAAGCCTCTGAAATGCACACAAAATAATAAAAATCAGAGAGCACGTCCCCTGCACAAAAATCAGGAAATAACCCAACCATGATATTATCAGCCTCCAAGACATTTTTCTAAATATCAAGCAGGATAAATGGACAGAAGCAGCCTGGATTTCCCCCAATACACCAGAATAAATCTTATATCAGGTTGTAGACAGTTAGTAGAGGATTTGGAATAACGTCCTAATCTTCCCTGGCTTAGAAACCAAGAGCTCTTCTTGTTCTTCAAACCTTCATTCCTGTTTCAAGGATGTCCCTGAGAGTATTAATTACTGTTTTACTGAAGTTTTCTTATGACTTTTCTGCAGTGTTTCTGCCTTCAGCTCACTTTTTATTCTTCGTTTTCATTTTGGGGCTTCTTAGGCATGGCTGTCCACTTATCCTGAAAAGGAAATCACCAAGATGCTGCGCTTGCAGGGCGGGTCAGCTGGTGGGCATCACAGCTGAGCAGGCTGAGCCGTTCTGTAGCTGTTGGCATCTAGAATGGTCTTTCCTTTCGTGGAAGGTAGAAGAGTGCAGCGGTTCTGCACAGGCTCTCAAGTTCGACCACCTGTGTTCATGAAGTGAAAACAGGGCCCAGTCTATTATTTGTGCTGCCTAAGCTGTACTTGTGACTGCCATATTTTTTCATTTTCCTTCAGAAAAAAATCACCAATATTCTGCTAGGAATTATAAACATGAGCTGCCAGTAATAACAGAGCTGAGTGTTTTTACCCAGTATTCAGGATCTTATTTTTACGCTGTCTTCAGTCCAGTTCTATTTCCACACTTTTAGTGACCTGTCTTCAACTGTGTCCCAAAAATATTACATAAAATTTTTCAGAAATAATAAGTTTTAAATTGTACACCACTCTAAGTGGTGTGATGACATAACACGCTGTCCTGTTCTATCCCAAGCCACGAATTATCCCTTCGTCCAGTGTATCCATGCGCTCGCAGGCTACTGCCCACCAATCATTGAGTAGCTGTCTTGGTTATCAGACTGATTGCTGTGTTAGCACAAGGCTTGTGGTCAAGTGTCCCTTGTTTCATCTAAAACTGGCCCCAATATACAAGACTGGTGCATAGTAGTGGTTGTGGGAATTTTATTACAGTATTTTGTTATAGTTGTTATTATTGTTGTTGTCAATTAAGCTTTATAATGCACATGCATTCATGGGAAAAACATAGTATCTATAGGATTTGGTATTATTTGCAATTCCAGGCATGCACTGGGAGTCTTGGAACATATCCCCTACAAATAAGGAGAACTACTGCCTGTCCATTATCCTCAGGTCAAGAATATTTCTGCCTCAACCTCTCTAGAACGAGAAATCTAGAATTCTCTACCTATAGAAAAGGGGCGATCATTGATTTGCACAGGACACAGGAAAATATTTACAGGTATAATTTTTTCTTACTCAAGCTTTAAATAGACCTTTCTGTTGTCAGTCTGCTTTGTAAGTTATCGTCAGGGGTAGCTGGCAGCTTTAATCCCAGAGTATTTGGGAATTCAGCAGATGCATTACCCTGCCTCTGATTCTCTCTCCTATCAACTTTGCTTTCACCATTTGTCTGTAAGATTTCAGTTTCTAAAATTTTCAATATACATATACATATACATATACATATACATGTTGGAAATTTTATACATATATGGATAGAATAAAACTATGCTAGACTTTGCTTTTAAAAACTCATACCCCAAAAACATGGTGAAGCAAAAATGGTAGGGTATCCATTACTGGTGAAATTCGCACATGGATGTGTGGAATCATTTTTCTACTTTCTCTAGTTTGGGACTCTGAACATCTTCATGGTACAAAGTTATAAACAAATCAGAGGCCCTCTGGTGTCTCAAAGGATCAGAACAGGTTTTGCTGGGTTGTTTGTACTCAGGAGCACCGAGCCTGACTTAAGCTTCGAGTCCTAAACTGCAGGCCGACCCTGGTGACCCCCCTCTGGCAGACACAGTCTGAGCTCTGGTCTTTTGTTCTATGTATACAAGGTAAGGTCATGCGGGTCCCATTCTAGTCTGGTAAGTATTGTCAATTCTCCCCTACTTCCCCTTTTTTTGGTTTTAGTTCAAAATAAAACCTCTGGCACAATTAGCCCAGATCTCTTTACTTTGGAAAATAAAATTGACCCTTTGAATTCAATTTAGCTCAGATCTTTGTGAGGATGTTCAATCGGCAGGACCCTGGAGGGAAGACTGTCATCTTCACCTAACCCAGAGCTGCAGGAGGCAGGTCAGATAATAAATGACAGAAAAGCTGAGTCAAGGGAAGGCATTTTGAGGATAATGGAAAATTATGCGTGCTCCCAAGCTGGGGTCAATTATCCTGGGTAATAAAAATGTTAAAATTTTTGAGAAAGTGGTATTAAGTGTTGAAGCCAGGTCTCTAAGAGAGAAATAAGGACCATCAATACAGTGGAGGAAATTGTTTGAGAGAGAGAGAGAGAGAGAGAGAGAGAGAAGAGAGAGAGAGAGAGAGAGAGAGAGAGAGAGAGAGAGAGAGAGAGAGAGAGAGAGAATGAATCTATCTGCACATTGGTGGGGACAAAAGATACAGAGACAAGTTGAGATAGACATGAAGGGGGTGGAGAAATTGTCTCTGGTGAGAGAAATCTTTGACATAAAAATAATAGAAATGGAGGGAAGTGAAAGGGGTTTGTGCCCATGGCTAGAACAGTGTGGCAGTGATACAAAGCACATCTGGCTGTGCTGATGGCCCAGGGGTTTGGGTGGGGTATTAGAGAGAGGAAAGAGGAGAGCCAGACTGCCCAGGTTCCAAGTGGACCTTTGAATAGGACTCTCTGCTGTCCAGCCAGCCTGGATGGGCAAGCTTGGGTCCTCTAGTGAAATAGCCCATCGCACATGTTATACAAATGCCTACAAGAGAATGGTCCAATAGCCAATAGCTGGCGATTCATGAGACCGCCATCATTTAGGGAAGCCCAAGTTCCTCTTCCTTCCTCCTGGCTGACGTTCCTGATGAACATCCTCACATAGGCCTGAGTCAGATGGGAGGTCCTAGGAAACCTGAAAGTCATGGGGCACTCCTATGCCACCCTTTCCTCTACTGAACTCATGCATTCTACCTGATTCTTCAACTGTTGTAAACTCAGTTTTGCTCTCTAACTATGGAGAAACAACATCTCATGTTAATATACTGGCAAAGCTGCATTTTCACAGAAAGTAAAGGAACGGCCTATTCAGTGATCATTTTTTTTGGTGGTCCTGGGGATGGAACCCAGGGGCCTTCTACCTCTGGGCTACACTCGCAGACCTATTTTATATATTTTATTTGGAAACAGAGTCTCTTAAGTCAGCTAAGGCTGGCTTAGAACCTACACGATCCTCCTGTCTCAGCCTCCCAAGCATGGGGATTTACAAGCGTGTGCCACTACACCCAGCTTTCAGTGATAAAATTTTTTAAGTTCATTCATTGTATCAACACATCTACTAGGGTTCTAAATATCTAGACCAAGCATATTCTCAAATATTTACACTTATGCAATTAAGTATGTACACAATTCAATAACAACTTTGGCAATTTCAATAGACATCTTTTCACTATTGTCATGAAAGAATAATGTAACTAAAGAGAAATAATAGTATTTCCTAGGGTATTTTCCCACAGAAATTAAAACAGTGTTTGATTTTATTTAACACCAAATACATACGTGATATTCAAAAGTACTCATATTCCCTAAGTGTGTCCCCTCCATCCCCAGAATATATTGATAATGACTAACACAACTGGATAATTTTTTATAAATTCAATAACAACTTTTAAAACATTCTGCAATGATACTTAGTACCCTAAATATCTCGCAGGAAGTAGTAACAGTTATTTGAATTTACATCATTGAAATATTTTAAGTGTATCTTCTTGAATGGCTTCAATTTATATAAGTGACTAAAACCCAGTTTAAAAAATAAGAAGAGTTCAATGATATCAAAGTTTGAAGGGCAAAAGTTATAAAGATATGAAATATCAAAAATATATATTGAGAAAGATACAAGTAATGCTTTGACTAGTCTTGACTAGTTGAATATAAACATTCCCAGGAGTATGAAGGAATATGAAACTAAAGAGTGAAAAGATTATTTTCTATCTGGAAACCAATTCAGTGAGAGTCAAAGGCCAGGGTATGAACTGCAGTTTCCATGTATATCTATCTAATAAGTTTGTGGGAACAAACCTTTCTCTGAGATGCCCCTGAATCCCAGCCGAGTGTGATTCTACATCTGAATACTTTCCTGGTATGTATGCATCTCATTCCTCTTTCTACCTATGGGAGGACCTCGATAAACAAATTACAAAGAACTTCTAGTCGTCCCGCTCTTGCCTTTGGCCATAAGTACCTGAATTCATATCCATAGTACACGTAGTACAGCCGGAGTTCATTGAGGGAAAAATTCAGGACTTCTAGAAGTGACAGGTAAAGTGTCCACAGGTTTTGGGTTTGGGTTTTGGTTGAGCATATGAGTTATTATTTCAAGGATTGTTTGAACCACTGACTTTCTTGGCTTGCTCCAGGTCCCCGCTCTCTCTGCATCTCACTATCGAGCAGATGGCCTGCTGGAAGTTATTGCTGACCACCACATAGAGCAGCAGGTTGCCAAAGGTGTTCAGAGCAGCCAGCGGTCGAGAAATGACGTAAGCTTCATGGATGCGAGTCTCCACGAAGCAGCTGATTGAAAGCAGGCGAGATTCGATCCGAATGACCCTCAAGATATGGAAGGGTAGAAAGCATATGTAAAATACGACCAGCAGCAGAATGGTTAGCCGGCGGGCTTTCTGCTTAACGCAGCTGTGAGTCTGAGGTCCCTGCGTTAGGGTGCTGATGATGGTCGTATAGCAGAGCGTCACTATCACCAAGGGGAGGCAGAAGGTGGTGGCAGTCAAAATCAGATTGTACCATTTGATAGCGGTGAGGTCGTCTGAACTGCCGAGGTCAAGACAAGCCGATCTATTGGTCCTGGTGGTCGAAGTGATCAGGAAGGTCACTGGCAGGACCGTCACCAGGGAAATGACCCACACCAGGGCAGAGGCTACCAGAGTCCATCTGGTTTTGTGAATGGAAAAGCAGCTCATTGGGTGAATGATCACGATGTAGCGGAAGATGCTGAAGCAGGTGAGGAAGAGGATGCTGCTGTACAGGTGGAAATGGAAGCCAAAGCGGATGAACTTGCACATGAAGTCCCCAAAGATCCAGTTTTCGCCACTGGCATAGTAGTGGATGAGGAAAGGGAGGCTGGTTAGATAGAGCAGGTCGGTGCAGGCCAGGTTCAGCATGATGACGGTGCTGCTTTTCCAAGGCCGCATTTTGAAGATGTAAGTGAAGATCACCACGGCGTTCCCGGGGAAGCCCACGAGAAAGATGATGCTGTAAATAACAGGGAGGTAGTATATCTTGAGAGACATGTTTTCGTCAGTGCAGTTTCCCAGAGCAGCGGCATAATCGGGGAAATCGGAAGCATTCGCCAAAGCATCTAGTGGTTCATTCATGGTTGACTCCTTTCATCTTGCAAGGAAACCAGAGCGTTCAGTTTGGCAACCTGAATGAAATAAAGGAGTAACTGACGGAGAAAGAAAACAGAGATCATTAATGAGAGTGAAATGAAAACAATGATCGACTTTTAAATGAAAGTTGCTCTAACATCCTAAACTTGCCACTCTGCTTTTTCCTCTTTAATCTCAAAAGAGACCCTGTGGAGAAGAGATTGAATTTCTAAGAAAATGACTGTGAGGCAAGATACCAGAGTCATCTGATAATAATATAGGAGTAAAATTGTCATGAGAATTGAAATAAAGGACTGGCGAAAAAGCGGCCTGTAGCTGTGGAAAATAATTTGTCAAGGCTGCTGTTCAGCAAGTTACAGGGTATCAGTATCATCACTGGAGCCATGGCAATAAGACCAAACATTCATCAAGCCCTGTACACAGGCTGCACACCACCATCGGATTGCTTCAGAACGTCACGAAATACTGCAGAGTGTTTTTTATTGTCTCTATTTACAGAAGAGACTGAGACCAAGTGAAGTTTTGCAACCTTGAGCAAGTCATCAGTGGCTTAGCTGGACTCCAAATCCATGTTTGGCTGACTTAGAAGCCATTCTCGTTCTCTCTTTCTTTCTCTCCTTCTCTCTCTCTCTTTCTGTGTTTTGTTGATTTCACCAGGACTACCCTAAACAGGAAGGACAAAGACATCAAAATACTGAATACCATAAGCTTCCTTCCTTCCTTCCTTTCTTTCTTTCTTTTTCTTTCTTTCTTTATTTTATTTTGTGTGTGTGTGTGTGTGTAGTACTGGGGATAAAACCCAAGGGCATTCTGCCTTCAAGCCCTTTTTAGTATTTACAGTCCCTTTTATTTTCCATTTTTGAAACAAGTTCTCACTAGGTTTCTGAGAGTCTTGCTACTTGCTGGGGCTCTTCTCAAACCTGGGATCCTCCTGTCTCAGCCCCCCAAGTCCTGGGATTACTGATGCACCATCATGCCTGGCTGAATTTCTTAAATGTAGATTTCATGCATTCCAATGTTATATGTACAGTAGATTCAATATGAAATTTCAGCTCTTCCAGTGCATTTTAGTAGCCACTATAATTTGTTGGTATAGGAGTGTTATGGATTGGATATAGAATGCCCCCAGAAAAGCTCATATGTTGGCAACACAGAAATGTTCAGAGGTGAAATGATTGAATTAGGGTTCTAACCTCATCAGTGTATAACCCCACTAATGGATTAATAATTTGAAAGGATTTCCTGGGTGGTAAATGTAGACAGGCAGGGTGTCAATGGAGAAGGTGGGTTTAAAGGGGGGTGACCTTGGGGACTCTAGATATCCCTGGTTCCTTCCTCTCTCTCTGCTTCTTGGCTGCTACAAGTTAAACAGCTGTCCTTTGCCATGCTCTGTTTCTATGACAGTTCTGCCTTGGAGTTGACCAACTATGGACTGAACCACTGAAGCTGTGAGCCAAAATAAACATTTTCTCTACAACATTATTCTTCTTAGGTATTTTGGTTACAGTGACAAAAAAAAATAACTAAAACAAGGGATATGTGTATGTTTGGAGGGGGATAAGTTGAATAAGCAGTAGTTAAGATCTTGGGCTCTGTAGCTGGATGGATTGACCTGGATGCTCGGTTTAGCCATTTACCTGTCTTGTGTCCCTCATCAAGTTGCTTAGGCTCTCAAGGGCTGGGGAGAGTACAATTTTCCCTTCCTTCATCTTGCTTCTTCATCTTTTCAAAAAACTTGATAGTGCATTTCTGCAATTAGTAAAGCATAAAGATTATTTTTTAAAGAATTACTTATAATTAGCCTATTATTTGGATGCAAATAGCTGTTGGTAAAATACATCCACTTGCATGCTTGTGGAGAGCCCACTGTGTATTAATTAGGCACCCTGCCAAGTCCTAGAGACGCAAACTGAATAATACACACAGATGTATGAGCCACTGTCAAAGTCTACTGGGGGAGTGGGACACAGAAAGTCATTTTAGCAAAATACCATCCTACTTCATGGAGTGGTCAACATATTTCTTAAAATAGCAAGAAAAACACTTGGCATAAGGTGGACACACAATAAGTGTTCAGTAAAGGCTTGAAGTTGTTAATCAGTAAGTTCCTTGATAGGTGGATGACATAAGAATACTGAGGCCACAAAGAAAGAGGGAATCATTACATGGGGGAAACAAGGGCACGTTGAAGAAGGTCACTGAAAAGGGAATGTTTAAGATTTTTCTAGTTGACAATGGGGAGAAGTATCCTGTGCCAAGGGAACAGCGTGTGCAGATGCACTGAGTTATGACAGTGCGGGAGGTCTGAGACCCACGTGCCTACCAAGGTGGCTATGTTAGGGGGCCTTGGGAGATGAAGCTGAAAAATATTAATAAGAAAAATAATAGTGCGTCCTACAAAGGAAGCACCACTCTAAGTGTTTTGCATACACAAAATCATTTAGTCCTCACAACTGATTAGGTAACACAGTGGTCATCCATGTTACAGAGCAGGAAACTGAGGCTCGGAGAAGACAGACACATGCTCAGGATCACACCGCTGGCTAATGTGAACCAACATGGCTGCAAACCGGGCTGCCTCTCACAACAAGTCGGCAAAGGAGAAATCCTAAGTGCCCAATAATAACGAAGATGAGGTAGACATTATCTGGAGAGCTCAATAAATCATACATTGCAATTGTGTCCCAGGGCCAAATGTCAATAACAACAACAACAATAATAATAATAATAATAATAATAATAATAATAATAACAGTAATAATGATAATAATATTACCTACCTCGGGGTTGAGAGAGGATTAAATGATTCAAATAATTAAACACAGAGTTTTAGAACGGGGCCTGGCTCCCGGTATGGGTTCTAACAATGTTTACTGTTATTATTGCTGTTATCTGGCAGTTGATCTATACAATTAAGCATTTCCTCAGAATAGTGAAGTGGTATATTTCAGACTTACCCAACCTACCAAGTCTGAAGTTACTGACACCCTCCCCAGCTGACTGGTCTTAAGTACATATAATCTCCCAGATCTCATTTAGGGTGCAGACCGAAATGCTTCCTAGATTCATTGCTTTGATTGTGTGTGAACTGGGGAAAGAGCAGCTCAGAGACACAGGGCTTGCCTCCGAGCACCAGCTAGGATCCCAGGGGAGAGGCGGATGCTCCCTGAGACCAGGCAATGCAGATTGAAAGTGAGGGCTGTCTTTATCAAGCTGACTCTTACGGGAAGGACTATTCACAGAACCGTCACCAGCACAGCACTGGAGGTGACCAAAGTCAGGCCCTCATGACCAGCAAGATAGCTCCGAGGTCAGGAAGCCACCGCGTGGGGCAGCTTCTCCCTCCACCATATCCCTTAAATAAGTTGTTGCAGGAAGAGCAGAGAGCAAACTGAGACCTGAAAGGAAGCGGTCACAATCGTGGAGTTCCTGAAGCCCCCAGTTCCCCAAGGTCAGGACTTAGGATGTCCAGACGCCACCAGCTTCATTGGGTTGTTTCTGAAGGAAAGATATGAATATTGTTATAGTAAGATCCCCAAAGAAATCTTCCAGAATACCTCATTCTAATTGGGACCTGGCTGGATAGAAAAATGAGAGGGACAGAAGTCCAGGCTGCTTTTCTGTCAATTCCTTAAAAGCAGAAACACAAGTCACCTCACAACTATACCAAGGGTTCAAGAAATATTTGCTGAGTACGTTAAAGAACAGTCGGTAACTCCAGCAAGGTTACCTTGTGCTAGGAGATAGGGAAACCTCACCTATTATTTCACACCAAAGCAAATCAAGAACCAGGGCTTGAGTCTTTAAAGACTGAAAGTAAGGAGCAAAATCACAACTCCTGGCACGGCCAACATAAACCCTCAGCCTGATACAGAGAAGTTTTAAACAACAATCATATCAGGCAAAGGCAGGTTGTAGGTAAAAACAACCACCCTCTTGCTTTGAAAAACACCAGTTCAGCTTGGAATTTAATGAAGACTGACGGACCAATTGAAAAGGGAGATTTACTAAGAAAGGTCAACTCTCCCCACAACCTCATCAGAAGTAAGAGCTGAATTTACAAAACATGTGTGATGTAAAAACACCAAGGCCAGTCTGCGGGGACCCAGAGTGCCAGACGCCTCCAAGAATGGTAGAGAACCACGTGACTCCAACCCACGGGGCATTGCCTGTCTTTTGCCACCATAGTGGTTCCCAAACTGGAGGAGAGTACAGGCCACCTGCAAAAGAGGCTTTTGCTAAACTGGAAACAATGAGGTAATAGGCTTCATTATCATCTGTGTAAGTAGGCACTGGACAAATGAGAGGTCACGTGGGTAAGAAACAAGTGCCGAAGGGATGGATGAGACTACTCTATGAAGGAAGAATAGCGTTTGGGTTTCCGGTATTTTTCCTCTGAAACTGGGGAGACACTGTAGACTTTTGAAGCTAGCTGTAGGATGTCTGTTAGGGAAATGCTCAATTTGGGACTCGTGTGTGTGTGTGTGTGTGTGTGTGTGTGTGTGTGTGTGTGTATGTGTTACTAATAACTGAACCCAGAGACATTCTACCTCTGAGCTATATCTCTAGACTTATTTTATTTTGTACTTTGAAACAGGGTCTCACTAAGTTGCGGAGGGCCTCGCTAAGTTCCTGCGAACCTGTGATCCTCCTGTCTCAGCCTCCCAAGTACCGGGATTAGAAGCATGCACCCTGCACCCAGCTTGAGGATCCCCATCTTAATGCCAACTCACTCATGAACCTCACAGAATTGGACTCTGAGACTCTGCAGGCAAAGAAGCCAGGATCAGAAATAGTATCTTTCAGAAACTGCAAATACCGATTCACCTCCGCCTGGTATGCCTGCCCAGTTACTGATGACATGTTATCTTTTCTCTAGGGTATCTTGTAGTTTTGCAGCAAACACCTTATCCAACAATTCCACATCTGGCAGCTTCCCATGGTCCCCTCTTACCCTGGTGTTTCCAGTGCAGCTCCAACGCCCAGTTCCAGCTGGCTCTCTCCTATCCCAAGCTACGAACCGAGCAGGGAGGTTTGAAACAGGAACAATGAAGGTCCCTGGTCACCCAGCAGCAAGGTCCCTTTTGGTTGCCAAGAAGAAACTATACAGACCTTGTATTCAAAGAGGCGCATCTTGGTTTGCCAGTCTAGGTGTGTGCAAACTTAAGTTGGTTGTATACAGGTGACAACAGAGTGATTCTGAACTCAGAAAATGCAGTAAGATGGGTGTTGTCCTCGTGGAACCCCAAACCATCCCTGTCCCAACCTTCCTAAGTGTCTCTGGGCTCTTCTTTCAATCTCCACTTTCAAATAACAATCTGCAACTCAGTGACCCTGCAGACTGTTAGGTCTTGCCATGTTGATGGAGCCCAAAGATAAGATTTTAGCTTTTTCATCTTTGGGAGGTTTAAATAAAATCTATTCTGAACACTCTCCTCAGAAAAACATATATGTAGAGCCCCAAATTTTATGTACAGTTTGAAAGTTCAGAGATAATTCCAAATTGGTTCATTAAATTCACAGTCACAAAACAAAATGGGGGGGGGACATTTCGGAAGGGAAAAATTGCCGGGCGTGGTGGTGCACACTTGTAATCCCTGCGCTTGGGAGGCGGAGACAGGAGGATCGCGCAGGTTCGAAGCCAGCCACGCACGATGGCTTAGGAGATCCTGTTTCCAAATAAAAATATAAAAACAGGTCTGGGAGTGTAGCCCGGAGGTAGAAGGGTTTCCAGGAACCCCAATACCACCACCAAAAAAAAAAAAAAAGAAGGGAAAAATTTGTTTGCTTGCTATTCTAGAATCCTTGGATCCTCTAATACCATAAAGTTCAGATCGTCTGAACCTTCAGCCAGTCCTGGAGGAGTGCTGTGGTCAGAGTCAAAGACAAAGTCTGTCCTCAAAAGTAGCACCCTTCCCCAAACCCTACACTTTGTCATGAAAAAAAAAAAATATGTTAAAAGTAGTTCAGAATCTCTGGCAGTCCTGGCTTTTTGTTCCCCCAAATATGCCCCCACCCTCTACCAGGATCCAGTTTTTCCTGCTGTGCCCAGAGTCTTTGTGATCCAGCACACCTGCCCCAACTCTCCAGAAAACGCAGAGTCCAGCACCTGTTCCCTCCTGCCGGCTTCCCGGCTCTGATCCCCCTGCTCTGCTCACCTGGAAGTCCCGGAGCGTGACAGATGTGGCAGTCGCAGCCAGGCTGTGGCCCTGGGGCCTGAGGGCAGACCAGACAGGTCCCACAGAGCCCTCGCACCGCCCCTGCCCCTCCTGGCCAGCAGCTGCCAGCTCCATCCCCGCCCCCGGCGGTCAGCATCCTCCCTCGCCTTCTTTCCAGTGGACGCCAGGGACAGCGGCTTCCACTCCTAGACTCCCTGGATGTCCTCCATCAGGAACGTCACGAAACTGACCCAAAGGGAGTGTTTGCAGAGAATCAAATGCAGCCTGGAGGGAGGGTGTTTGCCTAAAGTGTCAAGTTCTTATTTTCTTGGGAAGGAATCAACTGACCCAAGAGCTGCTCCTGCTTTTGGTTTCAGTCCTGCCCTCCCTCCGCTGCTCTGCAAGGTGGTTTCAGAATATTTCCTACCGGCATGGTAAGAGCGTCAGTCTGGATCCTCCAGGTGTACAATGGATGTCGCCTTCTTGCTGCAAGAGTTGGAAACAGCCTCTTCCAGTCTCTGGAACTCAGCGACATCATCCAAGGCAAGTGGAGTCCCAGCCCTTGACCTTGAGGGTCCCCTTCACCAGCTCGGACTACTGGACATGCTGGGGAATGCCCATCCTCTGCCCTACTGTGGAAGGGCACTGGATGAGCCTTCTGTATCCCCACGTTGACAGACATTAAACGACCTCCCATAGCGAGTGAATCCTCTGATATGCCAGCCAGCAGGAACAAGAATGTCAATCCGGGTATCCCAAGGTCCAGGTGAGAAGATTCTAGTGTAGCAGAGCATAGCCACATCCCTATATTAGATACTGTTGTTGTTGTTATTATTATTATTATTATCATCATCATCATCATCATCATACTTATGATTAATATTTAAATCCCAACCTCTCCAGGGAAATATTTTGTAGAATTGGACAAAGCAGTCTCCATTTTGCCATTTTTAATCACTTCTTTATCATTTGAAACTGTTTGGTTCTGTTTTGTCCCATCAGATATTGCTACTCCATTATTGTATGTCAGGTATCAAGATAATGAGGAATAACACATAGTCTCTGCCTCCCGAGAACTAACATTCTAGAGAAAAATAATGAGTTTTCAAAGTGATTAGGGTCTGACACTGCTAAGTAGGATGATTTGGGGGCACATGACTGGAGTGTAGAAGGAAGAATAGTCAGAAAAGCCTTTCTGGAATAAAAACAAGCTGGCCAGTTTTCAACTATGAGCAGAATTTCCAGGAAAAGTGGAAATGGCCTACAAATTAGATTGCTTGAAGCAAGTATTGGGTCCTGAAAATTTGGATGTGGAAAAGAAATTTAAAAATACCTATTCCTTGAAACGCACATAATGGTGTAGGCACTGTGGGAAATAGCACAAGGGTTCCTCTAAAAATTAAAAATAGAATTATGATCCAGCAATTCCACGTTTGAAGCAAAGATCTGAAGGCAGGGATTCAGAGAAATAGTTGCATATTTATGTTTTTTTTTTCTTTTGGGTGGTTCTGGGGTTCCTGGAAGCCCTCTACCTCCGGGCTACACTCCCAGACCCATTTTATACTTTTTTATATTTGGAAACACGATCTCTTAAGCCAGCGCAGCTGGCTTCAGACCTGCGTGATCCTCCTGTCTCCACCTCCCAAGCGCGGGGATTACAAGCGTGCGCCACCATGCCCGGCTTATGTTTCTAATAGCATTATTCACAATAGCCAAAAGGAAGAAGAAACTCAAGTGTCCGATAATAGATGAATCAATAAGTCAAATGTGTTGCATGCAGATAGTGGAATGTTATTCAACCTTAAAAAGAAAACAAATTCTGACACACCATATAAAATGGATGAACTTTGAGGGCATTATGCTACATGAAATAAAGCAGTCACAAAAGGACAAATATTGCATGATTCGTAGAGATTTCAAGTTCATAGAGATAGAAAGTAGAGTGGTAGCTATCAGTGTTGGAGAGTAATTGGTTAATGAGTATGGAGTTTCAGTTTTGCAAGGCAAAAAGTTCAATGGCTAGATGGTGGTTGTTGCACAGCAATGAGAAGGTATAGTGCCATTTTATGATTAAGATATTAAATCTTATTCTGTATATTTTGCCACAATTTTAAGACATTGTTTTTTCTTTTTAAAGTCCAATTTTAGGGTCATACATCAAAAGGGACATTGAGAATTATAGAAGTCCAAGTGAGAAGCCTAAGGTCAGAACCATGGAGTTCTGTGCAAAACCAATATCCTACGCTCTCCATTTTTACTGTGCACCCTATTCTAGGGGTAGCTGAACCACTTGACTAAAACCATTGCTTTATCAGACAACAAGGAGCCATAATTTAATACTCTAAACTGTTTTTATCAGGAGATGATTACTGTGAACTAATTGTCTTTATCTTTTAATGTTCATCCATAAATATTACTTCTTACTCTAAAAATGTCCACCTATATCATGGTGCTTTGCAATAAAAAAAATACTAGGCATACAAATCCATCCACAGATGAGTGGATTTCAAAATTATGGGATATACACACAATAGAATTCTACTCACCGATAAATAAAAAGAAAATTATGTCATTTGCAGAAAAGTGGATGGATCTGAAGAAGATCATGTTAAGTGAAATTAGTAGGTCATAGAAAATGAAGGGTCATATGTTTTCTCTCATATGCAGAAGCTAGATATAAGGGCAACTATAGATAATAGAGGAGAAACGCCAGTGGAACAATGGAGGGGATCTAGGGTACAGGGGAGAATTCATGAAGAATTAATTAATGAATTAATGAAGGAAGGAAACACTTCCATTGACATGGTGTGCAAATGTGAAGTTACTACTTCCAATCTCATTCTCTTGTATAGGGAAGATTACCTCATGCTGGGGGGAAGGTTACCAGGTACTGTGTGCATAGATGTCCCAATCACTCTGAACTACATTATAGCACGAGACTACACGGCAACAATAAAAGCTTCTAAAAATGCTACTCAGTGCACAGTCTCTTTAAAAAGAGAATAATATCTTTAGAACATCAGTATTAGAAAATGATGTCTCTTTTAGATTATATACTAGGCTTCAAACTCAGGACCCTACGGTTATTCTTAAACAACCTGAAGTGAAGGATTTGTGTAAGGGTAAAATTGGTCTCTTGCCCACATCCAGAAAGGCACTTTCTTCTACATATTAGTACCCAGTGGAATAGAATTCAGCACCGAAACTCACACAACTCAAAAAGCACCGGTGTCACCTGCTGCGAGCTGCAATTGTTCCTTTGAAGCAGGGTATGGGGTTTAGCTCCGTGATCATCAACAGATCAAAACCTCTCTAATTAGGAAGTGCTGACATCTTAGTGTTCTCTGCTCTACAAAAACCCACTCTGCACAGAAGGCGGAGTCAGGAAGCATTCTCCCGAGTCATTGATTACCGAACTAGGGGTTGGCAGGGAAAAGATGAGGGAGATAACAGATTAGAATTACTCTTGGATTTTCTTTATTGCTGGCTAGAATTCCATTGTATGTATTTCCCACAATTTGGTAATCCATTCATCTGCTTCATGGACACCTGAGTTAGTGTCCTAATTTGGCTCTTGGGAATCATGCTGCTGTGAACATGGGTTTGCATATATTACTGTAGTTCTCTGGTTTCAGCCCTTTAGAAAGATACCCCGTAGTGGTGTAGCAGATGGAAGGACCTGGAGAACATTATGTTAAGTGAGATTACCCAATCACAGAAAATGAAAGGTTGTATGGGTTTTTTTCCTAATATGCACAAGCTAGGAAGTAATTTGGATACCAGAAGGACTCCAGATGATGGAGGAGAAAGCTCACTGAAGCCAGGGAGGAAGGGTAGGGGAGAAGACAGACTGAGGTTCATTAATGAAAATACCATTGACTATGTATAAACATGCGAATATACCAATGTCCATCTGGGTACTTGGTATTGGGAAAGAGGGAGATGGGGAGGGGGCACTGTGTGCATGTATGTCATTGTCAACATGATTTATATTATTATGTGAGACTATAATGACCAATAAAAGCATAAAAAAAGAAAAAGAAATACTCTTGGCTCTCATGCAGGGTTTCATTGAGAAGAGAATAGTTAGTCGGAACACAGACTGTTCTCTCTCCCATGTTGTCATTCTGGATGACCATAAAGCACGTGTTTCTAGGGTTCTAACTTTGGCTGACAGTGTCAAAACCTGGCCATTTATGGCCCCATCCTACTTTTTTGCAACTTTGGGCGTAATAGGATATGCTTAGTATAATAATAACATTCTCACAAAATGATCTGATATTTTTTTAAACACAAGGTTGACTTACTCCCTAACGCCTTTCAAATGGATCGCCCAGTGAAGATGTACTAATGAAATGAAACAAGATTCTGAACCACATTCTACTTGGCAACAGATTCGGGCTCTTGTGATTTCTGGCTTCCAGATGGCTTCTAGATTCCTACAGTGTCTTTGATGAAGAGGAAGAGATTTTGGTATATAGAGGGAGATAGTACCGTAGTGTGAGGCCTAGGCTTTCGATTTGAAAACAGCTTAATTAGTTGGGAAAGAAAATTCCCTTTTCAGGCATCTTTGAGTCCACCATGGAAAAGCAGTGGTTAGACACCTCATTCTGCAAAGCCAATTCCAGGTCAAAGGAAATTCAGCGGTAAAAATCTTAACAGAAGCTTAAGGTTAATTTCTGAGGAACGTTTATGTGTTATTGTCATCCCAGCATGAGTCACTTGCTATACTTCTATGTGAACAATATCTGGCGACTTTTAGATGTTTCCAAAATGATATGTCATTGTGGATACTTTTTTACAGTGGGGCTCTGACAGGTGTGGTGGTACTCTCCTGTAATTCCAGCATTGGCAGGCTGAGATAAGAGAATTGCAGATTTTCAGGCAGCCTCAGTAACTTTGCACGACCCTCAGCATTTTAGTGAGACCCTATTTCAAAATAAAAAACAAAATCGGGCTGAGGTATAGTTCAGGAGTAGAATTTTCTTGGGTTCAATCCCAAGTACCACAAACAAACAAGAAGAGGAGACAATTTTGAACAACTTAGAAAATACTGGGAAAGAGATTGATTAGATTGCCCATCCTTACATGCAATCCCAGTATAATTGGGGTGACAGTGCTGGAGTCTTTTAGAAGTGTATAATGAGCCAGACAGTTGGTAGAGCTGGACAAGATGCCAGAGTCAAGGATGGAATTGCCTCTTTACTCAGGCAGAATTACAAATGAAGTATATGGACCAACAGAGGCAAGGAAAATCTAAAGAAAATGCACTATCGAGCCGGGCGTGGGGGCGCACACTTGTAATCCCCACGCTTGGGAGGCGGAGACAGGGGGATCACGCAGGTTCAAAGCCGCACTGGCTTCAGATACCCTGTTTCCAAATAAAAAGTATAAGATAGGTCTGGGAGTGTAGCCCTGAGGTAGAAGGGCTTCCAGGAACCCCAGTACCACCAAAAAAAAAAAAAAATGCAGTATAGAAAGGGAATATAAAAAAGTCAGAGAGTGCTGAGGGTGGTGGCCACATCTGTAATCCTAGTACTTGGCAGGCTGAAACTGAAAGATCATTGCAGATTCGAGCCCATCCTCAGCAACTTGGCTAGGCACTGTTTCAAATAATAAAACAGGGCTGAAGGTATGGCTTCCAGGAAGTATAACCCTGGATTCAATCCAAAGTACTAAAAAATTTTTAAAAAATCAGAGAATTGAGAACTTCTTCAAGGAACTGAGCTCCTCACTTTTGCAAGTTCCTGGCTTAGACAATCCTTCCCACTCTACCTCTCAGATCCAAATTTTATCATCTCCTTAAGGTTTAATATTATATATTTGCCCAGAAATATGTTTTCCTCCTCTGAACACAAACCTCACTCATAGTCTGTACTATACAACACAGAATTTGTTCATTTTTAAACTATAGTTTTTTGTGAATGTGGTACTGGGGATTGAACCCAGAAACATTCTACTTCCAAGCTACATTCTCAGTCCCTATTTTTTTTAGTTTTTAATTCGAAACAGTGTATCACTTGTGTTGATGAGCGTCTCACTACTTGCTGAGGCTGTCCTTGAACTTGCAATCCTTCTGTCTCAGCCTCCCAAGGATTGAGATTAGTGTGTGCCACCTCACCCAACTCTTTAATCATTTTCTTAAAACTATAATAATTTTATGAACTTGATTCTTTTTATTTTCATCACTGAACTGTTATCATACATCATAATGAAGTTCAGAACAATAGAGACAACCATGTACATAGCACTTGGAGAGCTTGCCCCAGGCTCCTACCCGGCGCCCTTCCCTTCCCCATATACAGTACTGTAATGACATTGGCATGGATAATATTGTGAGTATACATCATGTCGATTGAAGCACCTGCTTCATCAAATCTTGCCCATTCAACAAGATTGCCTACACCACTAGAGAAAGCAGCTCATATTCTCCTTTTTGGATATCACACATTACCGCAAAACCTTAAATAGGTACGCCACAGGCCATACAGTGGTCCATTGTTGTTAAGTAATTACCAGAACAAAGGATTTTGTTCCTCATTTACCTCACTACTAAGATCTTTAGATTATAGCTACTCGCTGGGACCAAGCTGTCT
Source organism: Muscardinus avellanarius (assembly GCF_963383645.1). Classification (NCBI taxonomy): domain Eukaryota; kingdom Metazoa; phylum Chordata; class Mammalia; order Rodentia; family Gliridae; genus Muscardinus; species Muscardinus avellanarius. The sequence continues at coordinate 188,356,549 of NC_137787.1, forward strand.
CCCATGGCCTCTGTCTAGTCAGATAAACATTTGAAAAGGATTATGGAGAAGCAGTGGTCAAGACTGTATCAGAATAAAAACTAAGCTGAGAAGACAGAATTGGGTAATTGAGAAACCATTTGTGACCTCAGACCCACTCAGCTACCGGGTAGAGGCCAAAGGCACTTATGCAAAGGGCCGACGGGGGAAACGGGAAGCTGCAATGTGTTGGAAGTGGCGGGAAAAAAGTCATAAAGATGGAGCTTGATGGAGGACATGATGAAAGGGAGGTTTTTAAACATTTGTTCTTTCTTGAGAATACACAGAATTTGAACGTTATTGTAGACTGGGGGAAATAAAAAAGTCAACAGAGATGGAGAACTTGAAAAGAAATGATTAAAAGACGAAGAATAGCCAGGCATGTTGGCACACACTCGCAATTCCACTACTTGGAGGCTGAGACAGGAGGATTACAGTTTTAAGATCAGCTTCGGTAACTTAGTGGGACTCTCGGCAACCTAGCAAAACCTTGTTTCAAAAATAAAAAAGGGCTGAGGGTGTAGCATAGGGGTAGAATGCCACTGGATTCAATCCCCAGTACCAAGAATTAAAATAAGTAAAAAATAAAGGCAAGAAACATAAAATAGTTGGATGACATGGCTCCTGGAGTGATAAGCATGTGTTCAAATCCTGGTTCACACCTTTATAAGCTCTATAATCTCTTTCTCTAATTCTGATTTTGTCTATTTGTAAACCATGAGCATTGTAAGACTAAATGAAACGATATATAAAACTAACTAGCATAGAGCAAGCATTTATGAAATATCTATTAGGTCAGGAGCATAAATGGAAGAGAGAAAGGCCATCGACTTCTTTGTGATGGTAAACAAAGGTGGAGGAGGATCTGCATGAACTGGAAGTACAATTCCATCATTTCTGAGGTGAACCCACAGACTCTTGGGGGCATGCCTGCACCCTGAAACCTAAATAACAGTTTGACCACTGTGCACTCTTTCCCTGCCTCAGTTTCAGGCTGACTCTGGAAAAATATTAGAATCAATTGGGGAGCTTTTAAAAACACAAATACTTAGAACCTACCATGGACCCTTAATTCAGAAACTTTGAAGGTGGGCATATGTATTGGTATTCGTCAAAGGAGTCCAGGTTATCACAAGCTATAGTCAAATTTGAGAATGATTATAAATACTTCCAAACTTTTAAAGAATACTGGGTCCAAGCATAGATAAATCTTAGGAACATTCTGTTGAACAAAATAAACCGGAGACAAAATAACTCAGTCTGTGTGATTCTATCTTGATTACATGAATATTGGGCAAAAAAAATCTATGAGGATAAAAATGAACATAGAAGTCATATCTGGGAAGGGAGAAAGGTTGACCAGAAAAGACAAGAGGAAAACTTTCTAGATTGATGTAAATGTCCTGTATATTGATTAAAAGTGGTATTAAATACTCACATTTATCAATATTCATTGAACTAGATTTTTAGTATCTGTGCATTTACTGTATATAATTATACTCTGATTAAAAATTAATAAACTCCAAAACATATTTGATTTAATTGGTATGGGAAGTGGGTTGTGTGCTCAAATATCTGTAAGCTTCCCAGCTTGTAATATAAAGGAAGTTTGCATTAAATCATCTGCTGAGACTGAGTGAGAGGGAAGTGAAGAAGAAAATCTAAGAAAACTAAGAAAGGTTTGAAATTAAAAAGCAAGATTAAATAAGTACAACTCTTGTTTCTCAGGGTGTGGTCACAGATTATCTGCATCAGAAATCCATATGGTAATTGAAAAAAATGTTCATTCTGGGGGTCCACATCAAACCTACTGACATACATTCTAAGAGTGAAGCCCAAGAATTTGCCTGTTTATGAATGTCCCCCAAGAGGTTCCAATACTCTACAGTAAGGGCCCTTCCTGAAGAGAGACCAACTCAGGGTGAGAGCAGAGCCTCTGTGTGGAGGGAAGGGGATTCAGTGGAGGTTGATTCATAGCACATGAGGGCAGCTCTCACTTGAAGCAGAGACCATATTTAGAAAAACCAATCATACGATGATCATAATAGACAGACATCCACATCAATCAAAGATGAGAATGCACAGCCATATAGTGAAAACAGACAAGCTTGAGAAATCAAAGTAAAAAAAGAATGATGAAGCAAGGAACAAGCTTGAAGTCAGGGTGTCGGTCCATGGACCAGTGATCTTCTTGGGATGTGCCCTTGGGCATGCCAGTGCTTCTTAAAAGATGCTTACTTTGAAATGGAGCAAAAATAGATGGGCAGGACTCATTGTTTTCAGAAGTCTTAACAAAATGTTACATTTTCAGAGAGATGTGGCATCCATTTGAGATGGACCTTGGGTAGGCTTTAGGGAAATGAAGACATTTTGAAGAAGCAATTTCTGGAAGAGGATCAGTTTATGCACAAAAACACAAAGGCTGAGAATTGAAGCACATGTTTACATAATAGCATGAAGTCCAGTTTCCCTGGAATATTTTCTTTAGAAATGCTTGTCGGAGAGTAGTAGAGATGAGTAAATTCTAAAAGGTAGAATGGGAGCACATTGTGGAGAGAGTATATGCTCCTGGCAGCAGAAACTGAGCTGCCACAAATTCTTTATCCCATAAGGAAATGATTTCTGGCAACAACCCAAGGAGGTCTAGAGGCATATCCCTCTACACCAAGCCTCTGCATCCCAGTCCTGGCTAACAGCCTGAGAGCAGCCTGGTAAGATTCTAAGCATAGGGAGAGCTAAGCTGTGCTTGTGCTCCTAACCTCAGACTCACAGAATCTATGAGATCATAAATGTGTGTTGTTCTAAGCCACCAAATTGCTGGTGATTTGTTACACAAAATAGATAACTAGCGTGGATTTTGGCGAGGCATTTGTATCTAATTATATAGGCCCTAGGGACCCATTAGAAGTGTTTAGAGTAGGGACGTGTAATAAAAGCTGTTTCAGATGTGTTCAGCACCCTCTTGTCCACTAAGTTTTCTAGTTGGTATTTATTCAAATATTTTGTCAGCAGTTTTCTCCTGAGAAACAAGGATGTCCTAAGTAATGCTGAAGAAAGAAACTTGGTTTTGTTGTTGCCTTAAGGATTCATCTTTCCTATTTCTTATTTTCACATGTGAGGTCCTATGAATTATATATTGTATTTTGGTTATTTATTCAGGCTTTCATCTTCTGGTATTTACTTTTGTGGTTAAGAATTTATTTCCTTGTTTTCCTTTTTGGACATTTGAAACTATAACAAGACTTTGGGCAAGAATCACATGGATTCCTTAAACTCTCTTCTTATTTACTGGAAGACAAATAGGTTCAGGAGCCAGTATAACATAAAGAAGCTTTACTAAAACCACCATACTGCACAAACGCTTTCTCTTTCCCTTTAAAGCCATGTAGACTCTTCTTCCCACTCATGCTCATGTAAGGACACCTGCCATCAGACCACCCATGTTCTTCCCTTTGCTAAAGCGCCCATTGCACAATGTGTGTTCACTTGGTCACAATGCGTGGTCACTAGCATTGCTAGTTTTCTAGCATCGCTCTCAACTTCTGGAACCCTGCCTTGTTCCATCCCTATGTGAACACAAACCTAATCACACTCTGTCACGAGTTTGATCAAATTCTGGTGCTGAACTAATGATTGTTTGCATCTCCTATTATAGCCACGGCAAACTACCTGAACTTCACTTGACATTAAAACAAAAATTTTTGTTCCCATAGATTCCTTTTCTACCTCTGTTAGGATTCCTCCTGTTTCTCCAGCCTCTTTAGAGAACAGTAGGTCATCATAAGCTGTTGACGTGAGTTTTCTGCTCTGCTAACACCTAATGTTGCCTTTCCCTTTCAGCTACCACAGCTGGACAATATCATCTTATTTTCTTTGTCATGCTTCTGCATTTGAATTAAAATGCCTTAGAAACACACATAATAGGCCCTGTGATTTCTTTGCTATAGCATTTTCAATTTCTTCCTTTTGACCTTTTGTAGGGTTTCCATGATTAATTTTTTTCTAGAGCTCTGTTGACACAACAGGGCCACTGTACTAACCTATTAACCTTTGAAAAATCGAGGTTGAGATCTGATTTGAGTAAGAAACCCAAAATAGTATTCAACTAGCCTGGGGTTTGTGAACAATAAACCAGACAAGTTCATCTCAGTGATGGACAGGGTCTGGATGTGGACCAGCCGATGTGAAAAGGGGGGAGACTGAAATGGAACGAGCTGGAAATCAGATGTAAAGATAGCATCATGGGCTCTCTCAGTGAGCAGGGGAGCTCTGTCTTAGAGCAGCTCGCCTGAGTTCTCACTTGGAGGAAAAAAATAAAGGCACAGGTAATTTAATTATAGTAGCCATTCATTCCTTTCTCTGGCTTTTCATTGACAATCCCCAAGAGCCAGCCCTCTCCTGCTTTGTGTGCTGATATACAACTGTTAGTTAAAATTGTTAAACTGTTTATTGTTGCTCCATTCCTCATTAGACTAGATTGATATTTCATTAAATTGGAATTTTTTAAAAATCCTTTTTAATTGTAAATCCTGCTTTAATCCAAATTGTAAGTTTAACTGTATCTAGATCTTTGTTAGAGCCTCACAACCGTCCAGCAATAACCGGAGGCACAATGTTTGCACCGTTTGCCTAATCTATTCTGTGAGAACAGAGTGACTCACTCCCTTTTCAGCGATGGTTTATTCCTGGCCTTTGCAAGCCTCCCTAGCCCTCTTATCCACGTCGAAACAGCCTTGTGCTTTCAGAAGTACTTTGATTCTTTGTACCTGAGCTTTCTGTTTTATTTTATTTTTAACTAGGGGCGAGTAAGTCACCACAATCTCCAAGTGTTGTCCTTTGAAGAGATGCACCTATATTTGGTTATTTTATTATTTATTTATTTGAAAAAGGCATACACTGCGACTCTGAGCCTTCAGAACTTCTTTCAAGCCCGGTCTTCCTTTCTCTCTGTGTTTATGTCACTGTGATTGCCATGTGGGTAGACAGCAGTGGGGATGGAGGGCTTAAAGATGGAAGTGAGCATTCCAAGACCGACCTCCAGAAACCAAACTTCCACACCAATTAGGATAGAAGAGCAGCTCCAGGGGAGCCTTGGTGTTATCAGGTTGCAAACCTGGTGGCAGGCATCAGTCACTTTCCCTGAGAAAGCGCTGAACTCTGGGCTGTGTTCTGTCCTGACATTGTTACCTAGAGCAGTCTCTTTTTTCGCAGCATGGGCCTATGTACTCAGTTAGGCCTTGAGCAGCGCCAGCTATATAATTTCCAGGTCCCTGTGCAAAGTGAAAACATGGGGCTCCTAATCTTAAAAGAAAAACAAAAATGCCTTTAAAGGCATTAAAATTTGATGCCCTAGCCAGACATGGTGGTATGTGCCTGTAATCTCTGTACTTGGGAAGCTGAGACAGGAAGATCGCAGATTCGAAGATAGCCTCCGCAAGTTGTGAGACTCTCGGCAACCTAGTGAGAGTCCGTTCCAAAATAAAAAAATAAAAAGGGCTGGGGGTATAGCTCAGAGGTAGAATTTTCCTGGGTTCAATCCCCAGTACCACACAAATAATAATAACAATAATAACAATAATAATAATAACAATAATAACAATAATAATAATAATAAAATACTGTTTTCTGCAATCTCTTTCCAGATGTTATAGTGTCTTTTGATTTGTTATTTAATGTCATTCTAAATTAAAGAAAAATTAAGATTATAAATTATTAAGAGGAGATTTACCATCCATCTCTGAATTATGCCATGCCAGTTGTAAATACAATATGAAAGCACATAACTTAGGTGAAACATTGCCAGATGTAAACAAGCCATATCAAAGCTCACACACATAGGTGTGTTTTGTTTTGACCAAGAGCAATAAAAATGATGTGTAAAACTAACCTCGTTGTTCTTTGACTTTTTCTTATGTACAGCTCTACCAACCCTATCCCTGGCTTGTTGATGAGTAAGGAAAACTGAAAGCAAGACCAACTAAGGATCTCACTGGCTTTCCCTGACTCCATTTCCATCATCCTCAGTATAAGCCATTGACTTACTCAGTGAAGTAGTACTCAAACAGAACAGGATATGATAAGGTCTCTTGCTTATTGGGGTTTCTTGGTCTTGTCTTGCCTTTCTAGTTCAAATGGAAAACAACCCCTCAGTACACACATACTCAGCCAAAGATTTAACACACTTACCTACTACTCACTTTGAGTGGCATTGAACTCTGATGCCTTATGCATCCACCAGGACTCTTTGTTCATTGGACACTGTGGCTGCTCTGAATGGCGGTCGACATGCATTTTGCATGTATCCCTGCTGCTTACACCATGGTCCACTGTCCCATCATATTTACTTATAAACGTGCATTTATGCCTCCACAAGTTTTTTACCCCATTATGATGTATAAATACAATGCACCAATAAAAAATTAAATTAAATAAAAAACCAATAAAATTATGAAGAATGTCATGGCGGGTATAGCAGAACATTAAACCAAACAAAGAGTTCTTTGAAGTGTGGACACTGGGCTCAGGTTGCATGGCCCTGAAGTCAGCTTTGGCCTTGAATTAGGAAATCAGTTGCTTGACTGACTCAGTTTCAACCCTAAAAATGTTATCAAACTCCAGAACGTTTTCAGAAGTATCAGTTAAGAGAAAGAATTTAAGTCGATACTTCTCATGTTTATAGACCATAAGAAACATCAAAAGTTGGTTATCTTTGATTGAGGTTGTTGGGGTGGCCTCTGTCACCTCTGGTTCCCTGTTTTATGTCACAGCATGATTTTATAAGCTATGAATGAGCTGGATCATCACTAGCTTCTGGAACAGTTGTACCTCTCGGTGACTGTGCGCACGCACAAAGGCTTCTTAATGCCTCCCGTCTCAGGGTGCAAAGCCAAGACCTTTTCTTCATTCTGAGTCACTCTAGCTCAGAGCTTTGAGTGGTGATATCCTTTGGACGTGTCTCTGCATTTGTACAAATGTCATTTATTAGAGTCCTTTATCCCAGGTGGACCCTGTACCATGGGTCACTCTCCATCCCCAGGGTCAACGTGTAAGTTATCATGCCTTAAGAGACAAAAGGGTAACTGTGGAGACCCTTGAATTTTTGCACAAAAGGGAGCCATGTACTTCCTCCACTGTACTGTGTACAGTGAGCAAAAGAGAAAGTGGAGAGAGAGAAATGAGGAGGCACAATAACATAGTTTCCCACCTAAAGGGTTTATGATATCAAGCAATCTGTTCATGCCTGACATTTTTTTAAACCTTATTCTATGCACAATTCAAGCTTTTAAGAAATTAAATTACTGGATACAAGGAGGATATTACAGATTTGCAATCAGTCTGTCTTCAGACAAAAACAGGACAGTTGCCAAGGACTCCTCACATCTTTAACTTATTCAGGGGACAATCTTGTTGCATATCAACAGAAATTACCATGGGAAAGGAGGCCTCTTCTCAACTAAACTGCGTTCCAGACACATCATTTTCTTTGTGTACTATGGAGAGTTTGTGAAGCAAATCCTCACCCCTCCACCATTTTCCTTGAGGCAGGGAATGAGAGACAGTCTGTTGCATTAAGGAGCAGTCTGTTTGGTTCCAATGCCACCTACTCTTCCTTGCCTTTGTGGACTGACCCCAGCAACACACACATGTGGAGGGATAAACAAAGATGAGTTTTCACCCATCTCTGGCATTGCTATCAGTTTCTCTCTGTGACTATCCTCTGCACATGGCAGAGTATCAAAGCCATGATGTTTGAGTTGAAGTTGAGTGAGTACAGGGGGCAGGACTGAGTCTACAGTGCAGTAGAAGGCACCATATCCATCTCCCTACTGTCAAATTCTGCTGGGGACTCTCCAGGCACCTTTCATTCACCCCATTCCCATCAGTCAATCAAAATGACCATAGAGATTAATGGGAAGCCTAGTACAGAGCAACCCTGTGAGCTGGGCATGGTGATGCAAGCCTGGAACCCCAGTACTTTGGAGGCTAAGGGAGGATCACAGGTTTGAGATCAGCCTCAGTGATTTAGCTAGACCCTCAGCAATTTAGTGAGAGTCTGTTTCAAAATTTAAAAAAAAAAAAATGGCTGGAGGTGTGGCTGGGAGTTGGAATACCCAGGGAGTTAATTCCAAGTACCACATGAAGAAGAAAAGGGAGAAGAGAAGAAAAAGGAAAAAAAAGGAAGAGGAGATGGGAGAGAAAGAGGAGGAGGAGGAAGGAGAAGAAAGAGGAGGAAAAAGAGGAGGAAGAAGAGGAGGAGGAGGAGGAGAAGGAAGAGGAGGAAAAAGAGGAGGAAGAAGAGGAGGAGGAGGAAGAGGAGGAGGAGGAGGAAGAGGAGGAGGAGGAGGAGGAGGAGGAGGAGGAGGAGTAACCCAGTTTCATGAGCAGGGCAGCCATTGAGTTTGAAATGACAATCACCATATTGCAGAATTTGGCTCTGGGTGCTTCTAATGGGATAACTTTAGATGAGTTATTTAATTCTTGGTGTTTCTATTTTCTCAACAAAAATGCTCCCTTGTCTATGCCATGGTTTGTTGGAAGACCAAACAAATTTTGAAACTTCCCACACAGTAGTATATTATAAAGGAAACTGTAAAGAGGTGTTTGCAATGCCAGGTGTTGCAATCAAGTGCCCACCCATGTGCCTGGCAGTGTGAAATAAAAATGTGTGAGATTTCATGCTGATCTAAGTTGATTACAATCTAGTTGTTAGAAAAGACTCAACACGTGCACGACAAGCTATTTCCTATCTGCCAATTATAAATTATTAGTGACAAATAGCACTTTATCCTATATGAAGTTGGGTATAAAATTATTCCCACTTTAATCATGAGGTACAGTGAGCTTGGATAACTCTCAGAGGCCATCAGCCCTAGGAAAGTGGCAGATCAATGTATGAAACCCTTGAAGTTACTCTAGAAACCAACCTCAGCCCCAACGCCATCCTGTCTCCTTCTACTGGTACTAAACAGGCACTGTGGACCGTATTTCAGTGGGGTTTGTTATGATGAAGAGATCAACATGGTAATCCTCTCAAGGACCCTGAGTGTCTTTCCTCAGAGCCTTATTCTAGCTATACATTAAGCCACAGTAATAGCCTACACATAAAAACTAAGCCTGCTTAATATGTTCTGCCCTACAATTTCCCAACATCTGTCAGCTTATTTATAATGCAAAGCTACTTAGAAAGCCCTTTCTGCAGACCAAAGTCTGAATATCCTGACACCTGCCAAAGAGGACATCTTCACGGAGCTCTTGAACCATGTCCTAAAGATGCCTCTTCCCAGTGGCATGGGGCTGGCTATGCACATGGACACCACACCACACATGCTAGTGTGTGTGTGTGTGTGTGTGTGTGTGTGTGTGTGTGTGTGTGCTGGAGATAGAACCCAGGGGCCTTCTACCTCCAGTCTACACTCCCAGGCCTACTTTTTGTATTTTTTTTATTTGGAAACAGGGTCTCACTAAGTTGTTGAGAGCCTCACTAAATAGCTGAGGCTGGCTTTGAAACTGCACGATCCTCCTGCTTCAGCCTCCCAAGTCCTAGGATTACAAGCATGAGCCATCACGCCTGGCTCCATGCTAGTGTATTTACAAGAACTCCTTTTATCATGCCTCTTGCTCAAAGTGCTGGATTATTGCATAGCTCCTGCAAAACAGAATTGGTTCCATGCTACCTTTGCACAAAATTGAATCAAGTAGCATCTCTGCTTACTGGAGGCTGGGTAGAGGAATATTTTAGAGATAAGAAGCAATTTGAACACTGCAAAGGTGGCAAACCTACAAAACGAAGAAAATCTAGTGAGAAGACTGTTCTGGAGCAGGATGCGATGGAATTATGTGCCTGTCTTCTGGTGTCTTCTAAAATTAATAGAATCCTGACCTGGCTGCTCCTATTTCTGACTCTGTTGACAACTGTCTCGCATTCATTTCCACCCAGGCACGCTGCTGAAGAGAACACTGAAGCACTATTCAGGGAACTTGGGCTGCTGAGGTTAAGACTCCACACAGTCTTCATATTGGAAAAGGTATTTATTTTCTAACTACCTTTATGAATTTTTCCATGAGTTTTTATTTAATGCTTGGATATTGAAGCCTGGCCCCCTGGTCTGTCTAATCAGGATCTCAGAGCATTTCATTGGGCCTCAGACTTGAACAAGCACCCTTGTGCTGGGTGAACACTTCACAGACATTCCCAGCTCCCTGACCTCTTGGAGAAGCTTTGTCTTTGGTGGGGTGATCCCTCAGAAGCAGATATCAAAGTACGATACTCAAAATCAAACAATTCCAGAGCACTTCTTTGTCAAATTTCTTTCTTTTGTATATTTGTGATACCGGGGATTGAACCCAGGGGCAACCAACCTCCAAGGTACACCCCCAGTTCTATTTTATTTTTACTTGCTAAGTTGCTGAAATGGCTTTGAACTGGTGACCCTCTTGTCTCAGCCTCCTAAGTACTGGGATTATCAGTGTGCACCAGAATGCTCAGTTTCTCCATGAATTTCTAAGAAACATGGAGTAGGAGGACACTTAGCTTCCAGCCAGGGAGCTGGCAAAAGAGCTTGTACAAAATGCCTGCTGGGTTTTGCATGTTTATGCTCTGCAATAACAGGTTTGGACAAAGATGGGCCCCCAAGAACCGAACAAGGAACCACAGGCCACTGTCTGGATGACCAAAATGCAAATGTTTGCAGGAAGCTCTAAACATAGCAAGATGCGGAAGGATCATCTTGTGTTATTATTAGTCAGGGTTCGTCTCCTCACTAACCAATAATCTGTGTCTTGTTCACCTCCTTTCCTTCCTTTATTTCTGGTACAGGGTTTGGTGCATCTTAACCATACCACAGGGTGAAGTTGAATGGGTGGCTCTGGGCGGATGTCATCAGAACTGGGCTATTAATATAAACAGTGCCTTAGCAGACCTCGAAACGTTACTGTCGCTCCTCCCCTTGGGGTTAACTCATGGACTCTGGGGATGTGTGTTGTTCCTAAGGAGATTGCAGATGCATCTGTGCTTCTTTAGCCTGTCACCTGTTATTTCCTAGAGCATATTTGCTCCAACGGTCTTCTAGAACCAGGCCTGATTTGTGGGCAGTGGTGTTTTTTAATCTTTAATTTTGAAACATATCTTGTTAACTTAAAAAACAATCTCACCAAGGATCCTTAGCTTTGTTTGGAAACATGCTGTGTGTTGAGAGGGCAATAAAAATTTCCAACCCAGGCAAGTCAGGGGCAGTAGAAGGCACCTTCTTTCAGAACAAGAGAGGTCAGTGTTTTGAGTATTGATGTAGTTGATATTTTTATATAACATTGTTATGCAATGTTCTTTTTCATTGAATGTTCTGTTTTCCTCTTCAAATTCAATTTGTTACTAGAGATGCTAAAAAGGATGAAGGATTCATGTGAGTTGGATTTGGGGAGAGGAAGGTATTCTAACTGTAGAGTCTTTCAGCTCTATGGATTTGTAGGGGCTACCTACCCTTGCTTCCTCTCCCATCTCTAGATGCAAGGGCATTAACTCCCCAGGAGAGCCAGGACTTTTCTCGTGCTGCTGCTCCCCCCAAAGAACAGAAGGTATACCATAAATGTCCTCAGTGGATGAGAAAATTTTTCCTTTGGTTTCAACTCATGTTGAAAATATTTAAGACTATGAACAGGCATTTTTACTAAGTGCTTTCTTTCCACGGGTACAAAACCAAGCCGATTCTTACTTTCTTATCTCTATGTGGCATCATAGTTCCATCCTCCCTGTTTGATACGTAGAGAAGCGCTCATTGGATACACAGGTGGTACCAGCTGTCATTCTGTTGTCTATCCTCTCCGTACCCATCTCTCTTGATCTTATTTTGTGTAATGGACTACACAAATGTCATTTCTCATTTGCCATCCAATAGATGGCCTCATTGATGGCTGAAGTTTTCTTTCATTCCTTCTTATAATGTTACCTTGTCAGTTCTTCCATTCCATTCATTTCCCTTCATCAAAATGTTGAATGCCTCACATAATTTTAAAAGAATATAAGGAAGGCCAACAAGCTTTTGGCATTTTTTGCCAATCTTCAGAAAGCATTTATTGCTATGGTTTATAATTAAGTATATATAGTATATAATTCTTTATTTTTTTTCCTATTATATGTTTCTTTTAAAAGATAAATCTCACTATCCACTGTCTGCCTATAATCTTTTTTATATTTTGTGATATTTCTGTATGGTATATATCTTTTAATTCGTTTAATTAAAACTTAGGAAAGAAAAATCAAAAAACAAACACTGAACTGTGGTACATGGGACTGGGAATTCAAGCCTGTCAACCGCTGTAGTGCCTAAGCATCTGAGCTCTGTCATAGAAAAAGGCACTGGAATTTTTAACCAATTTTTCTACAGCTCTCATAAAATAATATTAATATGGAAGAAAGTCATTCCTCCTTGCTATTTTTGAAGCCAAGAGAAAAGACAAATAAACCATAGAAAATCTTCTTGGTTCTCTATGTGTATCCAAGTGCTAAAGGACCCAACCACTGTTCTCTACTTGTGGCCAGCACCGTGCTCTGTGGTGGTCCTCAGGGCCCTTTACAGTTCACCATTTGCACCTTCTTCAGGGCCATGGCAACATTGCCCTGGCTACCTCTTCTGATGTTACCTGTGGCCATGACTTCCTTTGGCCAATGAAGTAGCAACAGAAGTGGCCTGCATCATTTCCAAGCAAAATTTTAAGAGCTCACGTGTGGAGCCAGGCTTGGTAGCATATTCCTGTAATCCTAGTACTTGGGAAGCTGACATGGGTGTAAGGCCAGACTTAGCAACTTAGCAAGGCCCTCAGCAATTTAGTGAGACACTGTTTCAAAACAAAAACTGAAATAGAACTGGGGTTGTAGCTCAGAGGCAGATCACCCTTGGGTTTAGTCCCAAAGAAAGAAAGAAAGAAAGAAAGAAAGAAAGAAAGAAAGAAAAGAAAGGGAGGGAGGAAGGGAAGAAGGAAGGAAGGAAGGAAGGAAGGAAGGAAGGAAGGAAGGAAGGAAGGAAGGAAGGAGTAGTGGGAAAGGAAGAAAACGAAGAAAGATAGAGAGGAAAAAAAGAGCTAATGCATAATTCACCGCATGCACACTTTCTCTTTTTGTGGATCATAAAAGCACACGTTTAAACAGAACATTTGCCAGTCCATGCCCCTGAGAAGCTCAAGTGTATACACATGGAACCAGTCTGCTCTACATGTAACATGAGTTGGCCTGTTTGTTCCAGCAGCATACCAAAGCCTGTCCTGATTCTTAAACATAGACTCCCGCATCCAGGGCTAACTCCTTAAGTGCACCCAGTTGATTTGCCTTTTCTCTGCATTTCTCTTATACTTATTTTTATAGCTTATTCATTTGTCTTCTGGGATGATGTGTTGTCTGGGTATCTCTTTAGCCTAATTGGCTTTTCCTTTTCTGCAACTTGGCTGCATCCTTTTATTCATATCTATATATATGAATATATAATATATATTAGAAATTGAACACAGATATATTCCACCTCCAATTTATACCTCCAACACTTTTTTCTTTTAAATTTTGAAACAAGGTCTCTCTAAGTTGTGTGGGGTCTTGCTAAATTGCTGAGGCTGGCCTGCAATCCTCCTGTCTCAGCTTTCCAAGTATTGGGATTACAGGCATAGGCCACCATGCCCAGCTCCATTTGCCATCCTGTTCTGTAAATGTTTAAAGACCTAAAGAATCAGTCTTCACCTCTCTTTTTTTTTTTTATTCTCTTTCCTGAGGAATTTCTCATTTAATCCTAGCATTGCCCTTAATTACCAAACACATAGAATGAATTACCTATTAATCGTCTCTGTCTTGATGTCATCAACCACTTAAGCCTCAGGTACCTAATGGAACTTTTTATTTTGCTCCTGCAAAGGCTTCTTCATTCCATAGAATTAGTCCAGCAGCCACCCAACTGCTCAAACCCCCAGCCTAGAAGTCATTTTTTATTCCACTCTTGCAATCAAATGCCCCACGGCCCATCCACTCTCCCAGTGAGCCCAAATATTTCCCAAGCATTTCCTATCTCTGGTCACTTATCATCACCCATCTCCCTCATGGGAATCACCAGCCTGTCACTTAGTAAACTGCCACAGCCCCTTTCTAGGTCTCTCAGCCTTCACTCTTAGACTTCTAATAACGATTTTCCAGAGAGCAGCCACAGCGTTCTTTAAAATATGAATTCCACCAAATGGTTCTCTTATTTTAAAAACTTATAATGGCTTTCTGCTGCATGCAGAATAAAATCAGACCTCTGAAGAAAGAATAGATTATACTGACCCTGTTTGTTAATTCTGAAAATGGAACAGAAGTTGAAGCTACGGGCCTCTTTCAGAGTCGCATAAGAAATCTTAGGACGATGGAAGAATATTGATGCGAGTGCTTGAGAGGACAGGCAGCCCAAGCAGCATGACTTGTTGTTAGAGAAATAAAAGTACAGATAATATATGCACACTAGTTAGCCACAAGTTCAGGTGAAATTTCTGCTTTTGTTCTCCTTAGGTAAGTTTCCTCGATGAATAGAAAAGCCCTTTGATCTTAGCCACGTTGAAAGAGTTCTTCAAACTCCAGGAACTATTGACATGTATTCTTGAGACTAAAAATGTCTACCAGAGAAAATCACATTGATAAGAGTGTTTTGTTATACAAAACGTATTTGTTCACCCAAAGTGGTTAACTAAGTTTGTTGTAGGAAACTGATTTTTTTACCTACCAATCTCAGGGTAATGGCTTTAATCTGATCTTCCTCGTCTATTTTCTAATGAAACTAACCCGTATAAAAGGACTTTGCAGATTCTCTTAAAACTAGGAACACATCTAGGCATGATGTTTCCTTGTTATATTTTAAGTAATAAAAATGTTCTTAAAACACATTAGCATTAAAGCACAAAATCCAATCTCAGTCCGTCATCGTGCTCCTGATTGGGCCCCCAAGGCCCCACTGTTGAGTTACCATCTCTCTCTTCCAAATCTTTCCCTGTTACTTTTTTTCCTTATTGACTATTTCCAGCCCTACTGGCCTTGTTGATGTTTCTAGAACACAGCGAAGTTATTTTAAACCTAGGACCTTGAGGCTTGCTGATTCCTCTGTCTGCTCTCCCCATGGATCACACCTACTCAATATTTGGTTTGGGCACAAATGTCACCTCCCCAAGATGTCCTTCTACAATACTAACATTTCCTTCACCCCCATTAGATTACTTTCTTATCATCCTGTTTTTTTTTTCTTCGCTTTATGTGTCATCTGAAATTTTACTATGAGTTACATGTTTGTTTTGGCTTTTTCCATTAGAATATAAATTTTTTAAGAGAAGAAACCTTGCCTGAGTGCTTTACCTATTTCTCCCTGACATCTTGAGCTTTATCTGGCCTATATCTGGCAATATAAAAGATCGTGAAAGAGATGAGTAAATGTTTATAATGTTGGAATGAATGAATAAATGTTTATAATTTCAAAGCATCCTAATGGATGATAATAACAGCATTATCTCATATATCATGAATTAGGCCCAAGGACAATTCTATAAAAAGAAAAGTGCTTGGTTCAGACAATTTAGAACATCTTTTGTGGGCTACTTCTGTAAGTACGTTAAGGTAATGTGAATGTTTCATATCAAAGACCACTTGAAAATTGTCTGCATTGATCCATCTCTGAATTAACAAGAACTCTGCCTACAAGGTTGGCAAATGATTCCTGTGGCTATACATTTTGAAAGTTAGGCCAAGCTGGGGCTGAACCTAAGTGGTGTTTATTGAAATAATTAGAATTTCATAAAGCCCTCTTCTGCTGAGAAAAATTCTCAGCAGCTATTTGAAGATCAATAATTGTACGTGAACAAAACCTAAAGGTCCTGTTCTCAGCTACTGGCTTTGATTGGGCCAGAGGCTAGCCCAGTGTCATGGCTTGGATCTGGAAGCTCCCTCTAGAAGCCCATGTGTGGGAAGTCTGGTCCCTGATGCAGCAAGCCTCAGAGGCAGGGAATGACTGGGAGGAGGTGGATCATTGGAAACACGGCCTTGAAGAATACATCTGGCCCTGGCCCCCTCCTCACCTCTCTCTCATTCTAGCTGCTGAACAGCTGAGCAGCTGTTCTCTTCCACACTCTGCCACCATGATGTTTCTGCCTTGGAGCCGGCCAATCATGGACTGAACCTCCCAACCTATGATCCCAAATAAACTGTTTCTCTTCTAAATTATTCTTGTCAGATATTTTGGTCATAGAGATGCAAAACTGACACTAACACAGTCAAGGTATGGCCACGGACTCAGCCTTCAACAGAACACACCAGCCCAGGCTGGTGCTAGTTAGGCCTTGAAATCTAAATATGTTAGACCCTAAGAGACCAGTTGTAGAGAAAATTAAGGCACTCCTTTAATATGAGTTATAATTATATTTTTTACAATTATATTTTTTATAATTATATTTTTAGTAAGGGATTGAAAAATGGCTTTATGGCCCACCAAAAAAAAAAAAAAAAAAAACATTTGACTTCTATGTGTAGGAGACAGTGATTACTTGCAGCTTAAAAGCTTGTCGAGATGTACCTAAAGATTTTTGGCCTAAGGCTTTTGGTTACTATAATGTCAGTTTTTCAGATAGCTTTTTTGTTCATCTGTGCTTTCCATTTCAACTTTTTTTCAATCAGTTTTGCTAGAAATTTTCATCTAAGTTTTTAGTTTATGGTGGTTTTTCTGTATAACACACACAAACTTTTAGAATCTTTGTTTGCTTTTTAATTGTTTCTCTCTATTTATACTACATTGGTAGATTTGTATCTTCTATCAGTCACACATTAGAGCTGGCCAGGATATACAGGGAACTGGAAGCCTATGTTTATTTTTTATTTTTTTTTTATTTGTATGTGGGTCATATTGACAATGGCGTACATTCACACAGTGCTTGGTGCCCTCCCCCCCACTTTCCCAGCAATTAGTGTCCAGGTTAACTATGCTACATTCACACTTATATACATATTTGAATGTAGCTCCTCCATTAATCAACCTCAGCCTTCTTCCTCTCCTGTCCATCCTTTCTAGCTTTGCTTAGTTTTCCCCTCCATTGTCAGGAGTCCCTCTGGTATCCCTAATACTCCCTAGTTTGGGCATACTAGAGAAAACATATGTCCCTTTTCTTTCTGTGGTTGGCTGATCTTACTTAACATAATGTTCTCCAGGTCTTTCCATCTTCTTGCAAATGACATGATTTTGTTCTTCAGGGATTGAAATCAGAGAACTACAGTAACATATGCATACCCATATTCATAGCAACACAATTCGTAATAGCCAAAATATGGAACCAATCTAGGTCTCCATCAACAGATGAATGGATTGCAAAATTATGGGAAATAAACACAATGGGATTCTACTCAACAATATGGAAGCCTATGTTTAGTTGAATATCTCACCCAGGGATATTTTTGCTAACATTAAAAAAAAGTTTTCATACATTGTTCTATTTTTACTAGCTACTGAGTATACTTGGGGGAAAAATCACAAACTTTTCTGGTGGATAAAGCAGCAACAACTAGAGTGCTTTGATACAGGGTTTGCTATCTCAGAAGGGCCCCATCTGCAGATACTTGCTCTCTTCTTCCCCATTCGAAAATAAGTTTAATTAGATGCAAACAACAAAGTAATACACTTTGGTATTTTATCATAAAATTTCTTGCAAATTCATTGGCATTGTTTCACCTTTAAAATGAAGTGGGCAAAATACAGCACTAATTACTTCCATGATTTCATCAAAATATTGTGAAATTAAATTAATTCCAACTTACTAGTTAATTGTTCAAGTAACATGATGACCGTGGATCACATTCAAATGTGTTGAGTTTTCTGGCCAGGCAGTATTTAAAATTTTTATTGGTCCATTATCATTATATATAAATGTGGGATTCCTTGTACTATATTCATGATGCACATAACATAATTTGGTCAATTTCACCCCCAGTACCTTTTCTTCCCCACCCCCATCCTATCTACTTTCTCTATATCACTGGTCTCTCCTCTATTTTCATAAAGTCCCTTTTTCTATTCTTTTATTCTTTCCAGCTTCCATATAGAAGAGAGAACATATGACCCTTGACTTTCTGAGTCTGGCTTATTTCACTCAGGATAATGTTCTCCAGTTCCATCCATTTACTAGAAAATGACATAATTTTGTTTTTTATGGCTGAGTAAAATTCCATTGTGTATGTACACCTCATTTTCTTTATCCACTTATCTATTGATAGACTGGTTCCATAACTTGGTTATTGTGAATTGCACTGCTATAAACATGGGTGTGCATGTATCACCATGATATTCTGACTTTAGTTCTTTGGGATAAATACTCAGGAGTAGTTTAGTGGATCATATGGTGCTTTCATTCCCCATCTTTTGAAGAATTCCCATAGTAGCTGTATTAATTAGGGCAGCATTTTTGATAGGCTACTTCTTATTGACCTGAAACAATATTGAAGTACCTAAATGCAAGTATTTTCATCCGTTTTTGCCCTCTTGGATATGAATTTAATATTTTGGTGTGATTCTGAGCCTGACTTGAGTCACTCCAGAAATCTGTGTAAGAAGAATTCTGTTAATTTTGCTAGTGCATATGTTTGATCAAAAGTTAAGAATGCAATAAAATTTCCATATGTAATTGATAGAAAAAAAAGAGAAAGAAAGAAAAGAAAGAAAGAGAGAAAGAGAGAAAGAAAGAAAGAAAGAAAGAAAGAAAGAAAGAAAGAAAGAAAGGTGGGAACAAGGGATACAAACAGGGTACTTCTCTGCTTCTATGAGATTCTGCCACGCTTGTAAGAATCGCAGGTTCATGACCACCCTCAGCTACTTAGGCCCTCCACAAACTCAGTGAGACCCTGTTTTTTAAATAAAGGATAAAATATCGGGCTGGGGGTGTAGCTCAGAGGTAGAATGTCCCTGGGTTCAATATCCAGCAACACACACACACACACACACACACACACACACACACACACACACACACATAAATAAATAAAATAACAAAAGGGCACAAGTTGAATCCATACTGGCAACAGGGCAAATCAGTCATTATTTTTGTGGTTATTTTTGTCATCATTGCTTTTTTCTTTCTTAAAGTAGAAAACAAGATACACATGTTCAAGAAACATCCTTGTAGCCGTTGTTCACATTAGGTAAGGTTTTGACCAATGTTACTAAAATGATTTCATTGAACACATGCAGGTACTCAGGACCTGCCTATATTTAACATGGAATTTAATGCCTGTTACTATTTAAAACTCACAGTTATTTTATTTATTTATTTATTTATTTATTTATTTATTTATTTATTTATTTTGGTGGTACTGGGGTTCCTGGAAGCCCTTCTACCTCCGGGCTACACTCCCAGACCTTCACAGTTATTTTAAAAGTACGAAATAAAACCATTCACTTGAAATCCTCAAGGGACTCTATGTTCATCCAAGAAAAAAAAGGACTTTCTATTTTTCTCTCTTGAATTTTCTATCATATTCAATAGCTGGTAAAAAATAGAACAATTTATAATGCTCTTAAAAAAGCAATCTTTTCCATTTTAAAATTTGGAAGGAGGTTTATAAAACTTTATGGTTGCCAGGAAGATTCATTTTGCTCTCCAGCTGACAATGATGAAATATCTGGTATTTCTAAGGTTCCTTGTTGTTCTCCCTCCCCTTCTTCACATCCCCATTCAGTATTAATATGAAACATTTCATCACACTATTGAAACACAATAAAAATTATTAGCAATTAAGCATGGACACTTAATAACACTCATCAAGTGTCTGTCACGTGTCAAGCACTATGCTAAGCACTTTTACCTACTAGCTCTTTTAATCTTCACCACAACCTTGTCAGCTAGGTACTGTTATATTTGCACTTTAAAGATAGAAAACAGAGTCACAGAGAAATGCATTTACTTTCCCAGGGTGCTGGCTGTTAAGTGGCGCAGCTCAGATTCAAGCCCAGATCTGCACCCTGAGTCTGCATGTCCAGTCACCGCGCAGGACCACCATGGTTGTGTGCGCTACAAGCTTGCTGTTCATTTGTTTGTTTTGCGCCTTTGTAAGATTAGAACATGAAACCTCTCCTCCATAACATTGAAACAGTGGGTAAACTCATAATTTTGCATTTTGATACAATCTCAGAAATATGCTGTAATCTACCCAGTTTTCTGACCTGATTTACTCATCTATTTTGTTTAGAATTTTATGCATATGTTAAATAAATAGTAAATAAAATATTTTAAAATAAAAATGTTAGCCAGCCATGGTGGCACATGCTTGTAATCCTAGTACTTAGGAGGCTGAGACAGGAAGATTGCAGGTTCAAGGACAAGCTCAGCAAATAGTGAGACTTTGATCAACCAAGCAAGACCCTGTTTCCAAATAAGAAATAAAATGGGTCTGCGGCTGTAGCTTGAAGGTAGACTGCCTGAGTCCAATCCTCAGTACCACAAAAAATAAATAAATAAAATAATGCAGTCCGGTGTGGCGGGGCACCCCAGTATCCACAGGACTTGGGAGACAGAAGAAGAAAGCGCATAAGTTCAACGATAGCCGGTGCAACTTAGGGAGACCCCGTCTCAAAACAAAAAATAAAAAGAGCTGGCAGTGTTGCCCAGTGGTCGGGCACCCCTGGGTTCAATCTCTAGTACCAAAATAAATACCTAATATAAGATAATTATTGACACTTAGGGATTAAGCCTGTTATTGGTCAATGGAGTTTTGACCTAACTAGGGTTTTATAAGCTCTGGGAAAATAAATTATTGGCTGATAGAGGTTCCCTTTTACCAGATGTCACCGTTGTCCTAGTAACAAGTTAAATTTAGTGTGGACTGATGTAAAGACAATAGAGAATAAGAGAGATATTTTTCTAGGATCTCTGTATGGAATTGGGTACAAAAGCATTGCTTTGGCAAGAAAATGAAAAATCATGCAAAGGGCTAGGGACCCCGCCATCTTACTTCTACAAAAACAAAAAAAACAAAAAAACAAAAAACGCAGGGGATATTGAACCACCAGGGGCCTCTGCAGTGAGCATAGATTCTTTTTCTTCTTCCACATAGCCGTCAGGACTCAACTGGCCAATAAGGGCTTCACAAGAGAAATCCATGGCCACCGGGCAGTAAGAGCACAACTTGCTTGCCAGCACATGCCAGGCATCCTCTGTGAATTCCCAGAAATAACTGAGAGTGGATTTTCAGAGGCTGCAGGTCTTGGATTGGCAAGTGGAACAAAGAGCCATAGAAACGAGGCTCCCACAAGCATCCTGAGCATGTCTATACCTCTGCACTCTGGGAGTGCTGAAGTAAAGCAGATCTGGTCCAGGGCCCTCTCTCTGCACCCGAGGCAGCAGGAACAGGCAAGTTCCTCCAGAAAATCAGAAAAAAATATATATATAATGGTGGCCTTTGTATATGTTTTCTCCCCAAAGCATCCTGCTACTTCTTAAAAATACACTTAAAATTATGGTGGGCCTCTGGAAAATTGCCCTAATACTTGCTTTCGGTAAAATTAGGATAAAAATCTCTGATTATTGGATGATTCTATAATCAAGTAATAGGGTGTGTATTAAATTATATTGCCTATGGAAAGATCCATTGTTTGGGTGTAAAAAATACCTGCTACTCTAAAATGTTTTCTTATTTGCTAGTAAATTCTGTTGCCCAGAGAAGTCAGGAAATACATTCTTTTTCAAACTTGAAGTTGTTTCAGGGTTCACTGTGGAGAACTTTCCCAAGATCAATCGAATACACTTTTCTTACTTGGTCCTGAGTTTAAGGGAATTCATTTGGTGGCAAAAGAAGGGAATGTGAAGTCCTTGCTTCTAGAGGATGTGAGCTCTGTTTTTGTCAACTTGGTTGGTAGTGTAAGGCACTGGAGAGTTATTCTTACACTGTGGAGGGACAAAGGGCTCCCTTCAATTTAAGCTAATGATCAAAATTATATCTCATGGGAAGCACTGATTTCTAGGCCACAAACAGTTTGAAAGTGAATAGTCATACTTTGTGAAATGCTCTAACAAAATAAACATTTCTCTGTGATTGTCCTGCCCTCTCCTTTGGTCCAGATCTTTCTCCTGAGTTTCAAACTCATACATTCCAGCTGCCTAAAGAATGCTACCATTTGACATCTCCATGTGACCTAAGCTCATAAGGTTATCAGAGATGCCAATTAAAAATACAGAACACCCATTTAAAATTCTACTTCTGATAAAGAATATGTTTTAGTCTAAGTGTGTACATTCCATAATTATTCCTATTTAGGACATAGCTAAAGTAAACATTTATTCATTGTTTGAGATTTTAATTTAAGGACATGTCCCAACCTCTATCTGACAGCTCTGTATACTCAACAAGTCTTAAAAGAGAATTTTTTATCTTATTGTTCAAAGTTTCACTACTTCCTCTGTCTTGAGAATTAAGACATGGTACCTGATATTAAGTATAATATCTACTAAAGAAAATTTTAGGTGATTTTCCTTTTCCCACTAGAGCCCTTAGAGAAAGAAGCATTTTTATTCCATTGTACCATGAGCATTCCCAGTGCCTAGAAGTGGTTTCTGGCACCTAGAAATGGATCACTGTGAGCCAGGTGGGGTGGCACACGTTTGTAATCCCAGCACTTGGGAGGCTGAGACAGGAGGATCACAGGTTTGTGGCCAGCCTTAGCTACCTAGTGAGGCTGTCTGCAACTTAGTGAGACTGTTTCAAAACAAAAAATAAAAAATAGGGCTGGGGGTGTAGTTCAAAAGTAGAATGCCCCTGGATTCAATCTCCAGTACCACAAAAAAAGAAGAAATTGATCATTGTGCATCTTATAAATAAAAAGGGGGGATAGAATGAGAGCCTCCTGGATCACTCCACCTGCCTGTTCCACAGCAACAGTTTTAGTTTCCTCAAGCTCCACTCTTCTTTCCAGCACCACTTCTTGGTCTCCTCTCTCTCAAAGGCAGTACAACTCTTGCCACCTACAAGTCAGATACCTGGCAGGCATTGATGCCATCCATCCACCACCACTTCCAAACAGTCACCGTGCCATCGCTCCGCACTCTTCTGCGTCACAGGGCTCACTCACATCTCTGACAGCCCTTGGTTCTCCCCTTCACTCCTCAGAGACAGTGTGCTAACAGCCTCTTCCCTGGCTCTCTCTACCTTTTCTGCTCCAGCCTCCTTAGACACCAGTCTCCACACTGTGGCCACAGTGATCTCTTTTTCAGTTACTGCCCATGTTTTCAACATGCTCTTGCTCTCTCTCGCTCTCTCTCTCCTTTCCTCTCCTCTCCTCTCCTCTCCTCTTTTCTCTCCTTCTCCTCCTCCTCCTCCTCCTCCTCCTCCTCCTCCTCCTCCTCCTCCTCCTCCTCCTTCTTCTTCTTCTTCTTCTTCTTCTTCTTCTTCTTCTTCTTCTTCTTCTTCTTCTTCTCTGTGTCTGTCTCTCTTCTCTTCTTCTCTCCTCTCCCTCTCCCTCTCCCTCTCCCTCTCCCTCTCCCTCTCCCTCTCCCTCTCCCTCTCCCTCTCCCTCTCCCTCTCCCTCTCCCTCTCCCTCTCTCTCTCTCTCTCTCTCTCTCTCTCTCTGCCTTCTCTGGCCTCTCTCTTGGAAGCCAACCCTGAGTGCTGGGTCTGATATGTTCCCATGGCATGGTGTACATACCTGTAAGCATAGCATGTAGAACACGGTCATAAAATTGCCCGATGACTTGTCTATGTCGTCCCTCCAGGTCAGTCCATTGCAGATAGAGTGTGTGACTAATTACTGCACAGAGTGTAGCATCCAGTGCTCCATACATATTTGCAGCACGAGCCAATAAACGGTTCTTTAATACAGCACATTTACTGTGTATCAATGAGTCCTCCACACAGACACTATGACGAGCAGAATCGCTGATGAGGATCAAAGAAACATTTATCATATTTCTTAGAATTAGCAAGCCTATTATTCAAAGGAAATACAATTAGCCAGTCAATTCTCATGAGCTTATACAAGTAAATAAAAAACAGACAGCATAAATGTCTAATTTTTGTTTGTAACTCTCTTTCTCCTATTTCATTTAAGAGGCAATTACATAGTGGGGGCATGGTGATACACTGCTATAATCCCAATAGTTAGTAGGCTAAGACAGGAAGATCCCAGGTTCACAGCCAGCCTCAGCAATTTTGCAAGACCCTGTTTCAAAATAAAAAAATTAAATTGGTTTGGGGGTGTAGTGCACAGGTAGAATCCCACTAAATTTCATCCTCAGTACCACAAAAGTAAATAAGTAAAAGGCCATTTATAAATCAATAATTATATATCTATGTCGATAAGCACGCAATGCATGGAAATGCAATAGGGAGAAAGTTTTGTACTCATTGGAATTAAGTTGTTTGCTCTCTGGCAGAGGTTTAAGTGCTACGTCATGAGGGTTAGAAGTTGAAACTTCAGGGTGTGAGAAAACCAGTCCCACTCGAGGTTGACAATGGCTCCTCCCTCAGTTGCAGGCGTGTCCTCTGCTATGGCCAGAGAAGAATAACTTCTAAAGGCCAGAAGACATCTTGCCCTAGCCTGTGGCTCTCCTGGCCAGACACAGCCAATTCTGTACTAATACATTACATTTAGGTACTAATTCAGTAATATGCGTGACTTACTTTATCACCCTCAACTCTGAAATTCCTCTTCTTCAAGCCTTTTGCCCCTTGTTTCAAGGTTCATGGTTTTCACAATTCTTGTGGATTTTAACTCTCAGGCAGCAAAACTGAAGTCAAGAAGACAGATGCAATGCCTGAATTAAAGCAGCCAGGTGTTTAAAAGATGAGTCATATCTCCAAGTCACTGTCAAAATCTGCTATGAAAAGATGGATTAAAAAATCCACAGCTTATCAGTTTCTCTACTTTGAGTTTTTCCATGAGCTCCATAAGCCAAAAAAACAGCCCAAAAGAATCAAGATAATAATAGAGACACCTTGTCTAAAGAGAAAAGGGCATCTCCATACAGTGGCTTTGAAAAATTAATCCAGCTGGAACACTGTATTACATTTATCTATTCAGAGAAAGAAATTTCAAATTAATTTTCTAAAAGAAAAGCTTTTTAAAAGACCTATATGCAAAAGACATGCTTGGAAGGAAATTACATAGGGAAGTTGAAAACAAATGAATAAATAGATATGTATGTAAGAAATTTAATAAAATCAAGCAAGCATAGAAATATGATGGCAGGTAAAATATAATTCTTGATAAAAGCATTTGTGACGAATGAAATACCAACACACACACACACACACACACACACACACACACACACACACAAATTGTCCTTGCCCTCATCTTTGAAACCTGTGGATGCACTACCTTTTATGGCAAGAAAGATGAGATCAAGAATATAGAGATGGAAGCCAAGCGTGGTGGCACACACTTGTAACCCCAGCGTTCGGGCAGCTGAGACCAGAGGATCACGGTTCATGGACAGCCTCAGCTATTTAGCAAGGCCCTTTGCAACTCAGCAAGACCCTGTTTCAAAAATAAAAAGACTAACAAATAGGACTGGGGGTATAGCTCGGAGGTAAAATACCCCTAGATTCTACCCCCAATACTGAAAAAATAATAATATATATATGATTATTCTCAATTATCTGGGTGGGATCAATGAGGTAAGTGTCCTTATAAGACAGAAATGTAGGGTATAATTATAATTATAAGAAGAAGAAAGGATGATAGAAGCCGAGGCCAAAGTGACATGAAATATTCTGAGTGTGACCTCCTGAAACTCTCCTGCATGCTTTAAACCCACCAGTTCAAACTCCATATGGAAATCCTGTTCAGATAACATCATGGACCCGGTAACGTTATTGGCCCACGACACCCTTGTCTCTCTCTCCCCTTGTGTACCACTGGAACATCTGCATGTGTATAACCTCTGAACTAGTTGTATTTCCCTCTAGAACCTGTAGTTAATAAAATTTTTATGTCCAAAAAATGGCCATAAGTGATGTAGGAT
Organism: Muscardinus avellanarius; assembly: GCF_963383645.1. NCBI lineage: Eukaryota > Metazoa > Chordata > Mammalia > Rodentia > Gliridae > Muscardinus > Muscardinus avellanarius. The sequence continues at coordinate 188,382,553 of NC_137787.1, forward strand.
ATGAACCAAGCAATGCTGGCAATGTCTAAAAATAAGAAAATAGATTCTTTTAGCGACTCCACATGGAATACAGCCATGCTGACTCCCTGATTTGGGCCCAGTGAAACTGATTACTGACTTTCAATTTCAAGATCTGTGAGGTGCTCTATTTTTATTTCTTAAGTCATAAAGTTTACAGCAACCTAGCATAGCAGCAATAGAAAATAAATACAGACATTTATGTCTGAAATTGGGGTGCTACTACAATACCAAGAATGTTGAAATAGGTAATGAGAAGTGGGATAATTTTTCAAAGCATAGACATTTGTTTGTTTGTTTGTTTGTTTATTTTTAATCCTAGATTCCAGATCAGACTACCAATAGAAATATAGATGTTAAAAATCCTCCTGGTAGCCAGGCATGATGGCATATACTTGTAATCCCAGTACTTGGGAAGCTGAGACAGGAGGATCACAGGTTCTCAGCCAGCCTCAGCTACTTAAGCCCTCCGCAATTTAGCGAGACCCTGTTTCCAAATAAAGAATAAAATATAAGGGCCGGGCATGGTGGTGCACACTTGTAATCCCCACGCTTGGGAGGCGGAGACAGGAGGATCGCGCAGGTTCAAAGCCTGTGCGCTGGCTTAAGAAACCCTGTTTCCAAAAATAAAAAAGTATAAAATAGGTCTGGGAGTGTAGCCCGGAGATAGAAGGGCTTCCAGGAACTCCAGTACCACCAAATAAATAAATATATATATATATAAATAAATAAATAAATAAATAAATAAATAAATAAATAGACTGGGAGTGTTTCTCAGAGGTAGAATGCCTCTGGGTTCAATCCTTAGTACTGCAAATATATACACACACACACACACACACACACACACACACACACATATATATATATATATGTATATAAATATATATATATATACACACACTAGTGAAAGTTCAGAAGGACGTTAGGGGCTTGCCTATACTTTCCTAAAAAGCAACCCAGATCCTAAACAGACTGTGGGTAGAAATTTGGACATCATTAACGGTTATGCCAGTGGACTCAGAGGACAGAAGAATCACATGATAGAAAACTAAGGCGGGTCCTTGTTAGAGAAAGGCAGAGCCTCGGTGTAATTTTGTCCTGCAGTCACATAGAGGGCAGAACTTGTAAGATATGAGCCTGCTGAGTCAGCTGAGGAGCTAGCCCAGCATGGTGCTGAAAGTACACTCTGTTTATTGTTCCTGCTGCACCTGGGTTTTTCTTCCTGCTTACAATCAAATGCCAAAGGCAGGAGGTAATTGAGCAAAGAACTAGTAAGCAAAATAAAACCAGCACTCGATATATAAGGATATCCTCAGCTCATGCACATTAGGAAAGATGCTAAAATTAAGAGATGAAGTTGGGCGTGGTGGCACACACCTGTAGACCGGATGCTTGGGAGGCTGAGACAGATAGGTCAAAGGCTCAAGGCCAGTCTCAGCAAGTTAGTGAGACTCTGTTTCAAAATAAAAAATAGGTTGGTCTGAGGGTATAGCTCAAAGGTAGAATGTTCTTGGGTTCCATTCTCAGCAACACACACACACACACACACACACACACTCACTGGTGTAAACCATGTCAAAAATTTGACTGGACCACTGTTTGTTCTTGTTATAGGTCCAGTGCCAGAATATTTGTTCACATCATGCACTCTTTCAAGAGATTAGAAATCTCTTCTAATCTCCGCGGATTAGATCCATGGATTACCTCTGCCAGCCTAGGTAGAAGAAGCCTAAACCAAAGATGAGTTATTCTTGTATTCCTCTAGTGTTCAAATCCCAAATGGCTGGCAGAGTTTGTCAAATGTTGACCGTTTCTTCCTGCCTACATTGAATCATACCATTTTCTCTTTTATTTTGTTAACATGCCAAAGTGTACTGGTTTTCTAATGTTATTCCAAGCTTTCATTCCTCAGGTAAACCTCAGAATGCATTCTTTTTAAAAATATCATTTGGCTCAATTTACTGAAATATTGCTAAAGATATTTTGTGTATGTTCTTGAGGGTTGTTGACTTATTATTTTATTACCTTGTAATTTATTCTTCTGATTTGGGTGTTAAAAATGAGTTGAAAATATTCCTTCTTTTCTGACTTTCTGAGAGAGTTTTGCATTTTCCATCCTTAAATGTTTAACAGAATTTAGAAGTGAAACTACTTATACCAGAAGTTTCTTTTTGGGAATGATTTTGATAGCAAGTTCCATCTCCTTAAAAAAGCTTTCTATTTCTTTTGTTCCAGGATTGGGAGGTTTTAATTTTTTTATTTGTATTTTTAAATTTATTGGCATAATGTTATTCATACCATTTACTTATTTTCCTTTAAGTAAGAGTAGTGATCTGCCCATACATTCTTGATATTTGTATTTTTCTTTTTTTCTTGACTAGTCAATTTATCTTTTTTATTTTTGAACAACCATTTTCTCCCTTTGATTTTCTCTATTTTTGTATTTTTTACTTTTTAGTAATTTTAGTAATTTCTGTCCTTACCTTTATTATTTCATTTCTGACTGTTTAGATTGAATGTGCTGTTTTGATTCTAGATTTGTTAAATGCATTTAAATCACTGATTTTAAACCTTCATCGCCTTTTCTCATACAAGCACTTAGCATTTAGTACTACTTTAGCGGCATTTCCAAATCTTGATATGTCATATTCTTATTTTTCATTTTAAAATATTTTCTAATTTTTGTGTGCTTTCATCTTTGACCAATAGATTTCAAATATTTGGTGCTTTATAGGTTTTTTAATTTAATTGTACTGTGGTCGGAAAACATACTATGAGCTCTTTTGAAATGAACTGAAATTCATTTAATGGGCCAACAGACAGTATTTTGGCAAATGTTTTATGTTTCTTGAAATGGTTGACTATTCTGCCATTGTGAGAAGGAGGCAAGGCTGGTAATAGTGTTAAATTTCTTAATATCCTTACTGATTTTTTTTGTCTGTTTTTGTCAAGTTCTGAAGAAGTGGTGTTAAGTCCTGAATTTTTATTACATATTGCCTATTCTAGTTTTGTCAATTTTTGCTTCATGTACTTGGAAAGCTCAGTTATTGAGGCACTTACGTTTATGTTATGTTAGCCTGATGAAAGACTTCTTTATCGTTATGTTACGTCACCATGTAGCTCCGGTAATACTCTGTTTTGAAGATTACTTTGTCTGCCATTAACATAGTCCACCAGCTCTCAAATTCTTAGTATTTGCATAATAAAACTTCCCTCCTACCTTTTCTTTCAACCTACCTTTACTCATTCCAGTTATACAACTGGAGACTGAGGAAATTACCGAGGTGTGTTCCGGGAGCCCACTGACAGCTGGCTGTGAATCTGTGTGTCCTCACTCCAACAGGGGTCATGATGACCTTCCTGCCCTTGGGTTCCCATAGCACCCTGTCCTTTCCCAAAGGATCCCAATGACACTGACAAAGGTTTATCGGGCAGCATGAAAGAGAGGCACCTGGGCATTTCAGTATCTGTTAGTGAAAAAAACTACCAGTTTTATGGGGGGCACAGACACTTGATACCTCTCCATCTCGTGCCCACTCTGTCCTGAGACTTACTGTCAGGAACATGGTTTCAGACACGAGATTTCACACGTAGCCGTCACGCTGCCTGGCATGTCCTTTACACTACTTATGCCTTTTCTTTCAGGCTAGGAATGAAAATATGGTACCCACAGCATCCTTCCCCAACTCTACCACCTACACTTCTTTCTTACTATAGTTCTTTCCTATTGAATCTTGCTCATTTGGTTTATGCTTAATATGAATTATATACACGTGCATTTATATACATCTCTATATATGCATGCATATGTAATTTTAAAAATTTCCTTTCCCTTTCCCTGGTTTTAAGCCCCACAGGATTAACAAATAGATGCTTAACCTTTTTTGGCACAAGAAGTACATGATCAAAAAATAATCTTTGAGTGACAGCAGGAAAAATATTCAGGTAGATGGTTCCCAACTGACAGTTGTTCAATTTATGATGATTTTTTTTTTTTTACGTGATAGTGGTGCAAAAGCAATATGCATCCAGTAGAAGCCAGACTTTGCATTTTGAATTCTGACCTTTTCCCAAGGTCATACAGCAGGGCAGGGGCAGCAGGCCACAGCTTTTAGTCAACACCCAGGGCATAAGGGGAGACTACTGGCACCCTACAGTGCACTGCATCGCGAAGCCGGCGTGTATGGGAGGTCCCATGTATCCGCGGCATTTTGATTTATGATATTTCCAACTTACAGTGTGTACATTGGGATGTAACCTATGGTAAGTCAAAGAGTATCTGCATTTTAGATATAAGCATTCCACATATGGACTCTATACATACATTGAAGCCTCCCAGTCTTTAGAAGCCAATTACACCTATGGGTAGGAGAGGGGCAAAATATCTATTCTAACTATCCAGCTTCTTAAACTATCCAGCTTCTTAAACTTGGCCTCTGGAAGGTTCTTTATTTTTTAATTTTTAATTTAATTAATATTTATTTATTTATTTATTTATTTATTTATTTATTTATTTTTGGTGGTACTGGGGATGGAACCCTTCTACCTCCGGGCTATACTCCTAGACCTATTTTATATTTTATTTGGAAACAGGGTCTCTTAAGCCAGTACTGCTGGCTTCAAACCTGCGTGATCCTCCTGTCTCCACCTCCCAAGCACAGGGATTACAAGCATGCGCCACCACGCTCGGCTATTTTTTTTTTTTTTTTTTTGCAGTACTGGGGATGGAACCCAGGGGCATTGTACCTCTGAGCTACACCCCAAGTCCTAGTTTTTTTAGTCTTTTTGTTTTTGAAAAAGGGTCTCATCAAGTTGTGAAGGGCCTCATTAAGTAGTTGAGGCTGTCTGAGAACCACGATCCTCCAGTCTCTGCCTCCTGAATGCTGGGATCACGAGTGTGCGCCACCACACCTGGCTGGAAGGTTCTTTAAGGCGCTGCTGCTCCCTCATCTCCACTGGGATTTGAAGCCACAGACCGTGCTTCCCTGGTGTGCTCTGCTCAGCTGCAGGTAGACAAAAATGTGTAGCTGTCCAGTGTTTTTGACTGAACTGAGAAAAAGAAAAAAAAAAAACTACAGCCCTGTTTTCTTTTCTTTCTCTTTTTTATTTTAAGAAATGTCCCTCTGGGGGGAATTGTTGCTTTTCTTCAGTGTTTTTATTCTTGTTTACTTCCTTGTCAGATCTGCAAAAAAACATTTGAGTGAGATTAGTCAGTCACAAAAAGTAAAAATGTCAGATGCTCTCCCTAATATGTGGAATCTAGGAAGAAAATGGGTCATAGGAAGAACTCTAGAGGAAGAAGGAGAAACCATAGATGAGCAAATAAGGCAACTTCACTGAGGGGGATGGGAAGGGGGAGAGGGAACTTCCCTAATATACGTGACGCACATTCGCACATTCACAAGCACATCAATCACTCAGCCAAACATGGGGGGGGGGGTGTTGGAACCCGGGGAAGGGCTAAATGAGCAATGTGTGCACGTATGCCTCCACCATCTAGTACTCCATGAAGATGCATGACTACAATGCGCCAATTAATAAAAACCAAAAAAAAAAAACCTTGAAATCTCAATCCAATTTCCAGACAGTCACAAAAATTAGGTTTGCCTGCCCTCTGGTGGCCAGTTTGGTAATATTTCCAGAAACAGTTCAAAATTATCTATCTTCATTCATACATACACACACACTTTTATTGGTACACTGTAGTCTTACTTCAAAATGTAGTTCAGAGTGATTGGGGGAAACATGAATATAGCGATTGGCGAGGTTTCCCTTCCCCATACATGATACTTAGACTGACATTGGTAATTTCACATACGGACATAACGTCAATAGAAGTTGTTTCCTTAACTGATGCTCCCCCACTGCCCACTAGCCTTCCCTAGACCCCTTCATCCCTCCACTGTTTTTTTTCTCCTTTATTTAAATAAAGTCTCTCTTGTCCAGGCATGATGGTGCATGTATGCTTGTAATCCCAGTACTTGGGAGGCTGAGACAGTTCATGAACAGCCTCAGCTACTTAGTGAGGCCTTCTGCAACTTAGTAGAACCTTATTTTAAATTGAGAATAAAAATATAACTGGGGGTATATCTAAAAGGTAGAATTCCCCTGGGTTCCATCATAAATAAATACATACATAAATAAATAAAGAAGGAAAAAAGAGAGAAAGAGAAAGTGAGTGAGAGAGAGAGAGAGAGAGAGAGAGAGAGAGAGAGAGAGAGAGAGAGAGAGAGAGAGAGAAAGTCCCTCTTGTATCCTGATTACTTCTTTGTTTGCACATATGAGAAAAACATATGATTTTTCATTTTCTATACTGGCTCATCTCACTTACGTTCTTCCATTTTCCTGCAAACGACATATTTTCTTCTTTATTGTTGAGTTGAATTCCATCATGTGTATACTGCATAATCTTTAAATCCATTCATCTGTTGATAAACACCAAGGCTGGTTCCGTGAGTTGGCTATTGTGAATTGTGCTGCCATAAACATAGATATGCATGTGCTACTACAGTTTTCTGATTTCAATTCATTGTAAAGATACCCAGGAGTGGTATAGCTGGATCATATGGTGGATCCATTCCCAGTTTTCTGAGGAGTCTGCACACTGATCTCATTATAGGCTGCACTAATTTGCAATCCCACCAACAGTGTAAAAGAGCCCTGCTTCCTCACATCCTCACCAGCATTTATTGTGATTTGTATCCTTGATGATTGCTATTCTAATTGGGGTTAGATAGAATTTCCAGCATGGTTTTGATTTGCATCCTTCTGATTGCTAATGTAGTTGGACATTTTTTTCATATATTTATTGGCCATTTGTACTTTTGTGAAGTATCTAGTTTAGACAGGCTTTGGATGGAGCAGTGACAGAATGGCTTTATCAGGTTGTGTTTTCATCACCAAGCTATGGCCCTCAATCTGTTTGTAATCTTCACCCCATGCAAGAGAAAAGGAAAAAGAAGAGAAAAATCAATGTTCACTTTTTTTTCTCAGTGTTTAAGTTTTTATACTAAATATTGGTTTCCTTTATGGTGAAAAATGTAAAATATTTCTAAAATGTCTTTTAGAACAGCCAAGGCCTTTAGAACGGTATTAGTCTGTCGTATAAAACCATAGTAATAAAAGAGTTTATGGCTAAAAAAATAACATAGGTCATAACCTAGAGGAAACAATGTAAAACATTAAATGACTTCTGAGCAGTTTGGAAATGGGGATAAGGGATCATTTTTTAATGGTACAAATAGTCTCTCTACACCTGCCACCAACCCACTTTCTGACACATAGCCAATAAAATGAAGAATTTAAATCAGGGAGTATAAAATAAGCACCATGATCCCTATTTAAAAAAAAAGTGATCCATGATAGATTAACCCTTGACTCATTATGATAAACATAAAAATACAAGCATGTTCTCTCCCTCCTAGAGAGTCATAACCAGCATCCAGGAAGAGCTTCTTTTATTTTTTTCTGTGATAGAGCTCTTTTTAAAAATTTTTATTGGTGCATTATATTCATACATCATATTGGGGTAAAAAAAACTCGTGTGTACATACATGTACACATCACCAATTTAACCCCTACCCAATTCCCACCCCATTCGTATCGAAGTCAACCACTAAGCCAGAAAGAGCTTCTTTAAAGCTTTATCTTCTATATTACAAGATAAAACCATACTTTCCTTTTTGTTCCTTAAATAAACTGTTGAATATTGCTGCCTACCCTTGTCCTCCCACACTTCCAGCACAACACAAGACAAAGCTTTCACTGAAAATTGCTTTAAAATTCCGATTTCAGCCAGGCGTGGTGGCGCAGGCTTGTAATCCCCACGCTTGGGAGGCGGAGACAGGAGGATCGCGCATGTTCGAAGCCAGCCATATTGGCATTGGCTTAAGAGACCCTGTTTCCACATAAAAAAGTATAAAATAGGTAGTCTGGGAGTGTAGCCCGTGGTAGTGTAGCCAGAGGTAGAAGGGCTTCCAGGAACCCCAGTACCACCAAAAAAAAAAAAAAAAAATCCGATTTCATCAGCAAGATATCTCCATCCTTGCTGATCTTACAAGGTACCAGTGATGATTCTAAATGAAATACGTGGTCATTCTTAGGTACCATGGGTGATTTGCATCTCAAAATCTGACATCTAACTCTTGTGAAGTAATGCAGTTCATTTCACATGACTATTGCTTGATGTATTGACTGATGGACCTGGAACACCCATGACTGCAGGCTGGATTTGTCTGACACATGTTACCAGACTCTCTTGTCGTCTCCATCACCATCCTGGGGTGGAAGCAGGGGTGGGGTGAGGCTCAGGATGGAGAAGGTTTGAGGATGCCTGATACACACAGTGCCTGGTAAATGTTTCAAGAGTTGAAAATTTTAAATTTTGTTTGAATGCCTACTTGGCTATTCATACAGAAATTTCATGTAAATAAGGACATCGTTTTTTTTTTTTTTTTTTTTTTTTTTTTTTTTTTATATTTGTCCCTTACTATTAGAATATAGTCCATCCCCAAGAAAATATTTTTGTATATTTAAAACTCATACTCCAGAGGGGTGGTGTGTGTGTGTGTGTGTGTGTGTGTGTGTGTGTGTGTGTGTGTGTGTGTGTTACTGCAAATGGAACTCTCCAGGCTACACTCCCAGACCTATTTTCTATTTTATTTAGAAACAGGGTCTCACTAAGTTGCTGAGAGCCTCACTAAGTAGCTGAGGCTGCCTTCGAATCTACGCGATCCTCCTGTCTCAGCCTCCCAAGTACTGGGATTACAAGTGTGTGCCAACAGGCCTGGCTTATACTCCAGAGTTTTTTATTTTATTTTATTTATTTATTTTTTTTTATTTATTTATTTTTTTTTTATTGAACATAAATAGTATACATTTACACTATATTTGGTGCCCTCTCCCCTCCCCCTCTCCCCCCGCCCTCGTTTTCTCTCCCCCCCACACCAATGGATGTCCAGGTTAACCATGTCTTATTCATAATTTTACACATGTTCAGGTGTAGACCCTCCTTAATCAAGATCGGCCTTTCTCCTCTCCTATCTTTCCATTAAAACTTAGCTAGTATTTCCCCTCTAGTATCTGGGGTCCTACTGGTATCCTTTGTGTTTTCTAGTTTGGGCATATTAGAGGAAACATGTGTATCTTCTCCTTCTGTGCTTGGCTGATCTCACTTAACATGATGCTTTCCAGGGCTTTCCATCTTCTTGCAAATGATATAATTTTGTTCTTCTTTATGGCTGAATAGAATTCCATTGTGTGTATTTCCCACAGTTTTGCTATCCATTCATCTGTTGATGGTGATCTGGGTTGGTTCCATATTTTGGCTATTACAAATTGTGCTGCTATGAACATAGGTATGCATATGTTGCTGTATTTCTCTGAATTCAACCCTTTTGGAAAGATACCCAGGAGTGGTATAGCTGGATCATATGGTGGATCTATTCCCACCTTTCTTAGGAATCTCCACACAGATCTCCATAGTGGCTGAACTAGTTTGCATTCCCACCAACAGTGTAAAAGAGTTCCTCTTTCCCCACATCCTCGCCAGCATTTGTTGTTGTTTGATTTCTTTATGCTTGCTACTCTGACTGGGGTTAGATGGAATCTCAGTGTAGTTTTGATTTGCATCTCCCTGATGGCCAGTGATGAAGAACATCTTTTCATGTATCTATTAGCCCTTTGTATCTCTTCTTTTGTGAAGTGTCTATTTAGTTCATTTGCCCAAGGACATCGTTTTTGAGTAGGTAAAAGTTTTCAGTACCCTAAAACTCAACTAGTTAAAAATACCAAGCTTTCAAAAAAGGGAGAGGTATCCAGGTGCACCGGCACACAATTGTAATCCCAGTGCTTGGGAGACTGAGCAAGGATTGCAGCCAGACTCAGCAATTTATAGAGACGCTGTTTCAAATTTTTATAAAAGGGCTGGTGGTATAGCTTGGTGGTAGAATGTTCCATGGGTTCAATCCTCCCTATCAGAAAAAAAAAATAGGGGGAAAGTATCTTGGATAGAGACAGTGAATTAAAAAAAAAAAAACTGTGAAGTTTTTTTTTTTCTTTTCGATTTTTTTCCCATATTGCAATCTGGTTAAAGCACAAGTCTTATCCCACTGAAAACTTGAAAAGCTACATTCGTGATCCATTGATAATTATTAAGGCTTTTGGGGAAGTCTGGTAAAAGAAAAATAATTTGGATAACAAATGTGAGGTGAAGACAATGAAAAATAGACACCTTTTCAGCATGGGTAACTGTTCTCTGTGCTGTAGGCATCAGACCACAAGATGGAGATGTAACATCGCCTTCCTCTGCCTCATGCTAGTGACAAGCAGAAAAATAAAGGCGGGGTTTTAAATCAAGACAGCTCTGTTTCTATATCCATCAGAGGCTCACTGTAATTCTCTTAGAATATAATGGGAATTTTGACCTTCTATCCAGTACAGAAGTTGTACTTGGCAGAAAGAACAGAGTTTATGAAAATAAACTGCGCTTAATAATAAGTTGCACACTGTGGCAACCCAAAGTTGCTTCCCAGCTATATGCAGGTGCTGAGTGTGGAATCCTGGAGTCCCCTGCTCCGGAGAGCCCGTGTGCATGAGCGAGGAGGCTTTTGGGCCGGGGTCAGCATTCCAGGTGAATCCACCTGAGTTGTGTCAGGCAGTTTGGCAATCTTGCCCCCACCTCCGTATTTCCTTCTCCCGTTTCCATGAATTCATCATCCCTATGTTTGTGTGTAATGTGAGATATTTATAGAAAGATGAATTAGGCACTTTCTAATATAACAATTTTTAACCACTGAGGCTTTCCGAAGTTAACCATCTAGAATAAAGTGACATAGATTGTAACCTTTTAGAATATCAGTATATATGAGTTATATCAATGAAAACCCAACATATAGATTAAGGCTACAAAGATATAGCTATAGCTATTTCATTTGTATGAAATGATTATTTAAATATAGACTCAATTCTGTGTGTGTGTGTGTGTGTGTGTGTGTGTGTGTGTGTGTGTGGTACTGGGGATTAAACCAAGGGCATTCTACATCCAAGATACATCCCCAGATCTCTCTTTTTTTTATTATTTCATTTTGAAACAAGGTCTCACTAAATTGCAGAGGACCTCACTAAGTAGCTGAGGCTCTTAGTGAACCATTGATCCTCCTGTCTCAGCCTCCCAAATGCTGGAATTACAAACATGTGCCACCACACCTGGCTTGGACTCAATTTTTATAGACATTTATAGGAACAATTTTTACTGATAAGTTTATCTATATATAGATATATAAGATAAACCCATATTCACATATATAGTTGTGTGTATGTGTGTCCAAATAGTCAGAAGTCAGATTACCAGTTAGAAATGCATCTAGATTACCTAACATATGACTACAAGAAGGGAAAGAGAAAATAAAAGGGAGGTTATTTAAAAGAAATTACAGAACAAGAGGACAAAGGTTTGCAGATTAAAATAGGTCTTTGAGCACCTAAAGAAGAAACCTAAACCTCACCAATGAACCTCACTAGAAATTTTACAACACCAAGTGCATTTTTCAAAACACTTAAGAACTAACAGAAGGGGAGGGGGATTAGTCCCAAATAAAACATCAGGAATCATAATGGTTTTTGACTTCTTCCCAACAAACCATGCCTGGATTAAAAAAAATGATAAAATAAATACTAAATCTCATAGAAAATTTTGACTTCAAAAACTATGAGCAAGTTTTGTCTTGATACTAATTAAACTAAAATATTTGTTTGTCCATGAATAATTAAGGAAAGCATTAAAGCAGATCTTTGCTAGTTGCAATAAAAGAATTCTAAGAGCAAAATGATTATTTAATGAAGATTTGTGTCCATGATCTAGATTTCTGGCTTTTAGAAAATATTTCTGTGTAGTACTGAGTGGGTTGCTATGCCGTAGCATAGAAACTGGAAGCTTTGCAATATTAAAAAGGTTTCTCCTGGAAGAATTTAAGCATCATAAGGAATAAAAAAAAATCTAAAAAATTTGTCAATAAAGTAAGCTATCAGTCACCTCCTGAAATTTCCTGCTTTGGAATACCATTGAGTATTCCCCATGAAGCACCTTTGGGTGCTCAATGGCCCATTTCAAAATTATAGCCTCTCAATTAAAGAAAGCAAACACCACTATAATAATCTCCAATCATTTATAACTTTTTAATAATTTGGCAATAATAATACCATAAACCCTATGAATCCTTTTATGAAATACCATTTTTTTCAGGGAAGGGCTCTTATTAGAAACTTAGATATGTCACTTAAATAAAACAATCATTTGTATTATAATACGATAACATTAAAATTATGACTCTATGATTAGCCTTATGTTCATATTCCAAAATAAAATAACATTTTTTAAAATGTGTGTGTGTGCGTGCGCGTGTGTGTGCGCGCGTGCGTGTGTGCGTGCATGCGTGTGTGTGTGTGTGTGTGTGTGTGTGTGTGTGTGTGTTCTACTGGGGACTGAATCAAGGGGCGCTCTACCACTGAGCTATATCACCACTTCTTTTTGCTAAGTTACTGAGGCTGGCCTCAAACTTGCAATTCTACCACTATAATGTACCAAATTGTAGGGATTACAGGCTTATGCCACTGTACCTGGCTCAAATAAACTTGTATTTTTAAAAAAGGATTAAATATGTGATGAATATATACATGAATGAGCAAACTAATTTCTAAAGTTGGGGTTTTCCATTTTAATGAGCTAGAAATCCCCTATATAAACTTACTAGGGACACGGTATTACATAATTCAGAATTATTCCTACAGGAAGCTTTTGCTTAGATTCCCTCTACCTATGGCCCCTCCCTTCCCTTCCCCCTTCTTGTTTTCCTTCCTTACTTTTATCTCCTTGCAAAAGCCAATGTTAACTCTGTAGAAAGAGTTCAATAATGAGTCCATGAAAACAGCAACTGCATTGATCGTCTCAGTTCATCCCTGCTGCGGTTTAATGCTGTGTGTCCTTCAACTATCACATGTTAAAGTCTTGGTCCCCAGCGTGGACCAATGGGAGGAAGCGGAACCTTTAGACGGTGGGGCCAGCGGAAGTCCTTAGATCAATAGGGCTGCATCCTTGAAGACCAGAGAACCCTGGTTCGCTCCTTCCTTCCTTCCTTCCTTCCTTCCTTCCTTCCTTCTTTCCTTCCTTCCTCCCTTCCTTCCTCCCGCCATCCATCCTTTCCTCTTTCTCTCTTGTTTCCCCTGTACCCCCCCTTTCAAGATGTGACTGTTTTCCTCCTACACATGATCCCATTTAATTTACTGCCATCTGCCATTCTCACCAGAGGCCAGAAACAATGGGGCCCACTTGATCTTGGACTCTGAACCCCAAGACTGTGAGCTAAATAAATATTTTCTCTCTATAAATTAGCTGCCTCATATATTTCATTGTTATAATGTGAAGCTGACTAGTGCAATCACCTTAATGACTAGGTTGGTAATCCTGGTTATGCCTCTCTTGGACAAAAAGCAATTACTTGCTCCGAAGAATGCTTATAAGGATGCATTACATTAAGCCGGTTTCCTCCTAATTTCAGGCTTGCTTCAACCTTTATGTTTTTGTAAAAATTGATCCCTCATCTTGGAATGTTCTTTCTAGTATACCTAGCAAATCTTAACCATCTTTTTTTTTTTTTTTTTTTTTTTGGTACTGGGGTTCCTGGAAGCCCTTCTACCTCCGGGCTACACTCCCAGACCTATTTTTTATATTATCATATGGAAACAGGGTCTCTTAAGCCAGCACGGCTGGCTTTGAACCTACACGATCCTCCTGTCTCTGCCTCCAAGCGCAGGGATTACAAGCGTGCACCACCACCCCCGACGGTCTTAACCATCTTTAAAACATGTTTTTGCATCAACTCCTCTGATATTAGGTGGTCTCCCATAGCAATTTCCACTGCCAGGCCCTGTATGTTGATCAACCATCTCTCATGCTCTGTAAAATCTTCAGCTCACCCAGGACTGGTTTCTGCTAGGATGTCCTTCAGTGCTACGACTGCTTTCCCATCAAATCAATGTGTGTTCATTAAGAGTCACTTCAAACCACTTGTACCCGTGGCTTGTGTTGTTATAATCATACAATTCAATTACATTTAACACAAAGACAGAAAATGTGCACGGGCCAAAGATATTCTTTGAACACTAATTTAAATGCTCCTTTGAGAAGACTCAATAAAGATTTAGTCTTCTAAAACACACACACACACACACACACACACACATACACACAAAACCAACTAGGCAAAATTATGTTAAATTTTGGGAAAACAATGAAAAACCTAGAGAGTTAGGGAATGCTGGTGTTTAGAAGTGTCTTTTGGGGTTTGCAACTTTGTAAACACATTGAAACTAGAACAAGAAGATATTACAAATGTGGTTTATACAAGAAACAGGTCTCCATTTTCCAATCTATGGTTTTACACATGTAAAAATGTTTGGGTCTTTTCCCAAAAAATGAAAAAAAAAAAAGAAGGGTGGAAGATTTTTTTTTTAATGCCAAAGGTTTATAAGTACTCTTTTTTTGTGATTACTATAGGGGGCCAGAGGAAATATAGGCTTGCAATGAAGACAGGACCCCAGATAGCCACAGGAGTGTGCCATTTCAGGAATCACAAATGGATATGTAAGTATGACCAAGCAAATATTAAGCTGCATGTGCACATCACAGTGGCATGAATATGTGCCATTTTGCCAGGAATCCTATAAAAAGAATGGATCTGTGAATAAAGCTGCTGTTTGTTCTCCTCTAGATGGCAACACACAGGCGTTCTTCTTGCTGAAGGGCTGGCCGCTGAACTGTAGCTGTCTTGCAATAGGGCCATTGACAACTACCCACTTGAACTCAACATTTTGATTAGCCAATTGCCCATGATCACATATGATTTTTTTAATGGTTTTACCTTCATACTTTCTCTTCTTCAGCACTTTGGCTCATTAATGAAAACTATGGCTAGGATCTCCAAATTTATATGTTGAAACCTAATCCCTAATGTGGTGATATTCAGAAGTGGGGTGTTTGGGAGTTGATTATATGAGATCTGCCGTCATGTATGAAACTACTACATTATTTATTTATTTATTTATTTATTTATTTATTTATTTATTTTACTAGATATTGAACCCAGGGACATTCTACTCCCAAGCTGCACTGCCAGCCATTTTTATTTTTATTTCAAAACAAGGCTTGCTAAGTTTATGAGTCTGCTCTCAAAACTTTGATACTCCTGTCTCAGCCTCCTAGGTTACAGGCATGAACCCAGGTGATTGGTAGTCTTAAAAAGGCCTGAGGGAGCTCTTTCAGGCTTCTGCTCCTGGGGACAATAGTTATAAGGCCCCTTTTATTTATTTATTTATTTATTTATTTATTTAGTGGTACAGGGGTTCCTGGAAACCCTTCTACCTCCGGGCTACACTCCCAGACCTATTTTTATATATTTTATTTGGAAACAGGGTCTCTTAAGCCAGCGCACGTGGCTGGCTTCAAACCTGCACTATCCTCCTGACTCTGCCTCCCAAGCGCGCGGGTTACAAGCGTGTGCCACCACGCCTGGCATAAGGCCCCATTTTTAAAGCAGAAGGCCCTCTTCAAGTACCATATCTGCTGGTACCCACCTATAGAACTCTACAAAATTAATTTCTGTCGCTTATAAGCTACCAACTTAGTGTGCTTTGTTACAGCAGCCCAAGTGTACTGAGACAACAACCTAAATATTTATTCAACATAGTCATTGCTTTAGGCACCAGGCTAGTTTCTGAGATATAGCTGTGAAAGAAGAAAATGTGGTCCTACTTCTTGGAGCTCAAAATTGTTTATAGTTAAATTGTCTTTTTAAACATCTAGTTGAACTATAAATATCTTTGCCTATCTGTTTTCCTTGCTTTTTTGCAACCAGCTAGAAGGTAGAAAATGTAATTTTTATTTTTATATTTTCAGAGTCTTACAAAGTATTTGGCACTCAGTAAAGACTAAATAAATGTTGGTTAGACTAAAATAATAAAGCCAAAAATTTTTATCTTGTTTAAAATTTCTAATATCTACAAACTTATCTAGGCCAGTATTGTGATATAATTTATAGATTTTTTTCTCCATTAAAACAATGACTGAATTGAAGGAAAATTGACTAATAATTTTTCTTTTTGCAGAACTGGGGATGGAACCCTGGGGCATTCTACCTCTGAGCTATACCCACAGCCCTATTTTTATTCCTTATTTTTTGAAACAGCGTCTCACTGAGTTGCAAAGGGCCTCACTAAGTAGCTGAGGCTGTCCACAAACCACGATCCTCCTGTTTCAGCCTGGGATTACAAGCATGCACCACCATGCCCGACTCATTAATAATTTTTTAATGAGAAAAAATTGCAGTTACTTTGAGAACTTTTCACCATAATCTGTCCTCAGCACAAAAGGTCAGCAAAAGAAACAGCTTCAGGGCTGTGCAAGAGCATTTTAATGAATTTGGTCTTCACAAAGGATGAGTCAGAATAACAATTCACTTCTAGTGAAGAAAGGCCGACAGAGCAGAGACTCTTCAAATGTTGCCTTTCTCCTGCACTTAACCCTTCCCTCTTATGAAAACAGCCCGGAATATACACGAGGATTCCTTGGAACATCTTGCAATTTCAACTGGTTTTATTCAGCTAAAAAAGTTTCTGATTCCCATGCTGGAGAAAAATCAATGAAAAGTCCTATATGAAATTTTAATACCCAATAATTTAACCTTGGACGTCTGCCTGATCCCTTCTGACTCTAGGACAGAATCTGACTTTTGCTTCCAAGATTTGCTGCTGGATAGAATCGTTGACACGTTGTCAGGAATCTTTGCTCTGTTACGTGGTCTTCACGTCAGTTCTCGATGTTCCTGTGCTAACCGTGGATGTCAAAATTTCTTCAACAGATGGTGGAGTTTCACACTTCCAGTTTCTCAATATAGCTGGAGCAAATATCTGGGTAACATGCAGTCATACTTTACTGAAATGTAGTCACCTTATCACATTGCTCTTGGGAAATTTAAAAATATAGACAAGAATAGCAGGTCAAATATCCATGAACATACCTATCATCCAATATTGAAAGTTGTTAACATTTTGACATATTTGACTCAATTTTTTTTTTTTTGGTAGAATTAGGGGTAGAAGCCAGGGCCTTTTTCTACTACCAGACCTATTTCATACTTTATTTGGAAACAGGGTCTCACTAAGTTGCTGCAAGCCTCACTAAGTATCCAAGACTGGCTTAGAACCTGTGCGATTCTCCTGTCTCAGCCTCCCAAGCTCTGGAATTACAAACGTACACCACCACGCCCGGCCTCAAATATTTTTTAAAGTAAATATAAGAAGGCATTCTGGGTAAAATTGAAGTAACTTTTGCTCTCTATTCATACTTTGAATTTTATCTGTCAGTCACTTAAGGTAGCCTTTGTCAGAAATGTAATATATACTTTCTAGTCTGTCAAAAGTAATTGTACATATATTTGCATAAATGAGCATTGATTTTATGCTTTTAATGTTAATACATGTTCTGAATTTATTTTAGATTCAAAATTATGTATTTTGAGATCTGTCCATATATAAGCATATATAAGACTCATTTCTTAGTATGGAAGACTATCAACTCAGTATTCCATCATTTATTTATTTATTCATGGGCTAGATTCTTTCTCATTTTCAACATTGTAATATGTTTCAGTGGTTTAGAATGTTTCTCTGGGCACATGGTCAAGTTCCTCTAGACTGAAAGTATGGTCCACAAATTGGCTGTTCACCTACACATTATTACAGTCCACATGAGATGGAAAGTCTGTAACAGAATAGAGTCAGTGTGTCACAAAGTACATTTTTTAAGATCACCTGACATTTCACCGCCAAGGCTTTGCACAGAGGGAAGTGGTGTATGGCTTTACATTCTGGTGCATGCCAGGCATGGAGTGAACAGATCACACATGTGAGAGTGGCATTTCTGAGTTACCGGGTCTGTGACTCTCCATTTCCCTCTGTACTACTAAGCTGCCTTCCACAACGACTGCCTCAATTTACTTATCCACAGTGTCTGAAACTGCAATGATATCCCCATAGTCTCGCCCACTCTTTTTTATATTTGTTTACTACAGCTATATTGGAATATAATTTGCATACTATGTAATCCACCCACTTTAAAGTACACAAATCAATGGGTCTCTGCATATGCATATAGTTGTGCAATCATCTCCACAATAAACTTCAGAATCTTGTCATCACCAACAAAAATATCTCCAACGCTTTCTGCCATCATTCCAACTTTCCCTGCCACCTAGGCAACCACTAGTATACTTTTTCTACATTTGCACTTGCCTAGACTATTTTGTATGCAGAGACTCATACAAACTGTGGTCTTTTGTGACTGACGTCTTTCAGTTAGCATGTTTTCAAGGTTCCTCCATGCTGTAGTCTCTCTCAGCAGCACTTTCAATCTTTTTAATTGTCAAATAATATTCCATAGGATGGATATACCACATTTTGTTTATCTATTCATTAGTCAATTAATATTTGAGTCATTTATACCTCTTGGCTGTAATAAATGACGCTGCTATGAACACCATGTACAAGATTCTGTGTGGACATAGGATTTTATGTCTTTGGGCTATGTATCTATGAGCAAAAGATCAAATGGTAACGGTAGAAGAGTCTATCAAAACTGGTTAACCCTATGCAGAAAAATGGAAATAACCCCAGCTTTCTCATTTTGCACAAGAGTCAATTTAAGATTGATTAAAGACCTGGAAATCAGACCAGAGACCTTGCAGCTCCTTGAAGAGGGGATAGGTCCAACACGTCAACACATAGGCACAGGTAAAAACTTTCTCAACATGACTCCAAAAGGACAAGAAACTAAAAGAAAGACCAATATGTGGGAGTGCCTTAAACTGAAGAACTTTCAAGGAAACTGTCAAGAAAGTCAACTGAGAGCTGATGGGGAGAAAAAACTTTTGCCAACTATTTCTCTAGTAGAGGACTAATATCTAGAATATACAGTGAACACAAGAAACTCACCTCTAAGAAAATAAATACCCCAATTAAAAAAATGGACAAGTGAACTAAATAGACACTTCAAAAAAAGAAGAAATTCAAATGGCCAATAAATGTAAGAAAAAATGCTCAACATTATTAGCAATCAGAGAGATGCAAGTCAAAACTAAACCAAGAATTTACTTAACTCCAACTAGAATGGCAATCAGTCAGAACACAAACAACAACAAATGCTGGCAAGGATGTGGAGAAGTAGAAATTCTAACACGTTGGTGGGATTGCAAATTAGTCGGAAAACAGTATGGAGGATCCTCCCTACAGAAGAATGGGAACAAGCCTACCATATGATCCAGCAATATCACTTCTGGGTACCTACCCAAAAGAATAAAAACCAAATTACCAAACTAATGCACAATTGCCCATTATGGAACCAGACAAGATGTCCATCAACAGATGAATGGGTTACAAAACTACAAGATATGTACACAACAGAATTTTACTCAGCCATAAAGAAGAACAAAAGTATATCATTTACAGGGAACTGAATGGAAATGGAGGACATTATGCTAAGTGAGATTAGTCAGTCACAAAAAATAAGAAATCAGATGCTCTTCCTAATATGCAAAAGCTAGGGAGAAAATGGGTCATAGGAGGAACTCTAGACAAAGAAAGAGAAGCCATACATGAACAAATAAGGCAACCTGAGGGGGTTAGAGGGAAAGAGGGAAATTCACTAATGTACATGGTATACCTTCACAAACATATCAAAGTCAATCACTAAGCCAAACATGAGAAGGAGGGAGGGGGAGGAAATGAAGTGGGAATTGGGTAAGGGCTGAGTGATGTGTGCATATAGGCCTCTACCATCTTGTACTCCAATAAGATGTATGACTACAATGCACCCATAAGAAATGATTTAAAAATGGTAACTATAACTTTTGGAAAATTGTCAGACTGTTTACACCGTTTTACATTTCTACAAGCGGTATAAAAGGATTCTCATTTTGCTGTATTCTTATTGATACTTATTATCTGACTTATTACATTTCTAAATAATTTTTCTATTTAATTTTTATTATAACTAGAGTATAGTAAACTTGATTTGAATCTTAAATATACATTTCAATTAAAAATAAAAATTTAGCAGTATTATGTGCATATATATAAATAATGTATATATATATATATATCCTGTTAATTTAATACATTAGCAAATTTAATTTTCTAGCATTTAGTTAAGGATTTTGTGACTGTGTTCCTGAAAAGAATTGGTTTTCAGTTTTCTTTTTTTATGTTTTGTTTTTTCTAACAGTATGCAACCTCATAGAATGTGTCTTTTTCCTGAAGAGCAAAGGATTGGTTTGAATCCTTCCTTACAGGGTTGTCAGTATTAAATGTGAACTCATCTGGTTCTGATATTTATCTATAAGAAGAATTGTAATTACAGTTCTTTTATATCGGATGCTGAACATGGTGGATTTTTTGGTGCTGAGTTCTAGGTTTTATTAAAGTTCTGTTTACTATGCTTTTTGTAAAGCATGTTGAGCTTTAAGAAAGTATGCATGTTATCTGTGGACCAGTTGATTATTTTGAGGCTTATCTTTACATTTTGTTCAGTGGGTTTAAAATAGCCTTTCCACTAGGACTCAGTTCCACTTCCAAGGTTGGATACCTCTGGTGTCTTTTTTGAGATGCCCATGCATGCGGGTAGCAAGGGCTTCCCACTCAGGCTGGTCGCCACTTGTCCTCTGAGTTCTGAGACTTGTCCATCTTAAAAATCCTTGGTCGTTCTTTGCCCATTTCATAGTTTTCTACATGTGCAAAACTCAGTTCTCAGCCCTAGAGGCATTTCTCCAGACTGTTCTGGAACTCTTATTCTTTCTAGCACCCTCCTACCACCCTCACCCATAAATTGCAGGTGTTTCCTTTTTCCCACGTTGGAATCGCTGTTGCCTCTTGTTGGCAAGATGCCCACAACCTTCTTTAGCTGTTCTCCTTGAGCACTCGTTCCTGTGGCTCCTTACCCTCCCCTGCCCAAAGACCACAGACTCATCTGAACATGGTCGCCTTGCTTGCTTCCTTTAGCTTTTGATTTGTTCATGGTGAGACGGTAAGCTCACTTCCAGTTAATTCACCACATAAAACCCAAACTAATATGAATACTTACGTTCATTCAACTGACCAAGAGCAGTCCATCATTTCTTTTCTTCCCTTAGTCCGTTCCACGCACACTTCTTGTCATAGCTTGGGACTCTTCCTCAGTTCATGGGGGTCAGGCCTGATTTTTGTCAACTGAGATGAGAGAAGAGAAAATAAGCCAGTGCCTGGGAAGCTCTGCTTCTCACCTGTGCTGGCTGCCATCCTAAGCTGGGTTGGCTGGTGTACCACCATCATCAAAAGCGGTTCAGCATCTGTGGCGCATGCCACACCTGAGATGGTTTTTTTGTGTGTGGTTTTTTTTTTTTTTTTTGTGATACTGGGGTTCCTGGAAGCCCTTCTACCTCCGGGCTACACTCCCAGACCTAATTTTACATTTTTATTTGGAAACAGGGTCTCCTAAGCCAGCGCGCGCGGCTGGCTTCGAACCTGCGCGATCCTCCTGTCTCTGCCTCCCAAGTGGGGGATTACAAGCGTGCGCTACCACGCCCAGCCTGAGATGGGTTGTTTTTATGTTTTTTATCATCCTGTGTCTTTACTATGACATTATCATTAGTCATAATTATGAAGTTAAATGAATATATATCACATGGGAATTAAAACTTTTTGCGGGGTACTTGGGATTGAACCCAGGGGCATTTTTACCTTCAAGCTATACCCCTAGCCTTATTTTTTTGCTTTTTTATTTTGAAACAGGGTCTCACTAAGTAGCTCAGGCTGGCTGCGAACCTGCAACTCTCCTGTCTCAGCCTCCCGAGTACTGGGATTACAAGCGTGTGCCACTACACCTGACTGAATTAAAACATTTTTACCAAGAAAAATCATGGCACCTTTTAATGAACCCTCTGTTTCATAGTTTTAAATCTAAATAAAAGGCCCAAAAAGATCATGTGAGTTGATAAAAAATTTGAAGAACATAAGTTATATTTTCGTAACTACTAACATAGTTTCTAATTTGCTGCTAAAATACAGGAAATTGCGGTATCACTGAGGTTGAGGATACAAACTCAGATTATTCTCATTACAAGCTTTACTCTGCGCACACTGAGAAGCCTCTGAAATAGTGTCCATGTAAAGCACAGTGTTTATAAAAGGATATGTAATAAAATGGTTCCCAGAGCTGGAGGAAAGCAGAAAATGAGGAGTTGTGGGTCAAAAAATACACAGGTTCAGTTGGACAGGAGAAATAAGTTCCAGAGACCGATTGCAGAATGTGATGGACTATAACTCATAATAATGTAAAGTGTACTTGAAAATTGCTGAGAGTAGATTTTTTTTCTTTTACGGGTTTGGGGATGGAACCCAGGGGCATTTGACCTCCGAGCTACACCCTGTGCCCTATTTTTTATACTTTATTTTGAAACAGCATCTCACTAAGTTGCAGAGGGCCTCACTAGGTAGCTTAGGCTGTCTGTGAACCGGGATCCCCCGGTTTCAGCCTCCCGAATGCTGGGATTTCAAGTGTGCACCACCACACCTGGCTTGAGAGTAGATTTTAAATGTTCTCATAAAAATAGTATTTGATTGAAATGATAGCTATTAATTAGCTTGAGTCAAATATTACACAGCATACAGTATAATATATATATCAAAACATCATGTTGTATGCCATAAATAGATACAATTTTGCAACTAAAATAGACAATTTTTAAAATGTACCCACAAATAATAGACATGTGAGGTAAGAATTCATTTGTTATATAGCTAGATTTAGCCATTCCGCAATGTGTAGAGACAGCAAAACACTAGGTTGTACATGATAAATGCATACAATTTATATATCAATGTGTTTAGTTTTTCATCATTGTGATCAAAATACCTAATGAGATAGACTTATTTGGCTCATGGTTTCAGAGGTCCAGTCCATGGTCGGCTGGCTCCAAGGCAGGAACATCATGATAGCTGAGTGCGGCAGAGGAAAGAGGCTCAACTCACGGCAGCCAGGAAGCAGAGAGGAAGATAAGGCTGGGCAGAAGAGGAGCAACCCTTCCCACTCATGCTCCCAGTGATCCACTCTCTCCACCTCGGTCACCTTCCATTATATCAATGGATTCGTTTATAAATTGGATTAATGTGCTGATAAGGCCAGAGCCTTCAGAGCCCAACTGTTTCCTAAAAGCCCCACTTCTGAACTTTGCTGCATTAGGGACCATGTTTAAAACACATGAGCCTTTCAAAGAGGGTGGGAAGAGAGAGTCTATATCTAAACCATAATAACCTAATTTTTTAAAATTAACACATTTGAAAAAGGACACATATATGCAACCAAATCCAGAGGTTACTGAGTTTTTTCCACAAAATGATATTTTATCACTGACATTGTATAGAACTGCAGACACAGGGGGATAGTACAAAGCAGACCAAGGGGCAGATGTTTCTATTAATATTTCTAAAACTGCCTACAAGCAATCTCCGCCTTATTGATTGCACTCTGTGAGGACCTCCCATCACCCACCCTTGACACAACTTTTCAGGAGCCCAGCGAAGTATCTGCTCTTAAGAGACAACTAAGATGCCCCACTTTGTACCCACACAGTCTAAAATGGGTCCTGCCCATCACTGAGACCTCTGGTGGCATGGCCCTCCATTTCCCCTCTGCCCAGCACAGCCTGTTGAGGGTTCTATTCTGGAAGAAGAGAATACTTCCCTCATGTCCACTTGAAGTGGCTAGATCCCCACCATTCAACCTCCTAGGTGCCATGGCTCCCTTCTTTATGCATACACCCACACAGAGCCGGCCCAGAATGGGCCCACAGGCTTGAAATATCTTTCTTACTATTGTCACAACTATACTCAAAGTGACAACTATACTCAAACTATACTCATAGTTTTTTGTAATACATTGTGTTATTTTAGTATTAGTGAGATGCTGTAAAATTAATTGGAAAACTTTTACCTATTTGTTCCAACAATCTCAGTATAGAAATTCGGCATCTTGAAGTTTAACAGACCTCACTAATGAAAGTCCTCTAGACTGGTACCTTTCAGTGGGGTAATATTTTACTAAATTTTTTTCCTAAAAAATAAATTTAGGAAATTTAATTAATTAGGAGGAGACAGGAGGATCCTGCGGGTTCGAAGCCAGCCTCGCTGGTTTAAGACACCCTGTTTCCAAATAAAAATATAAAATAGGTCTGGGAGTGAAGCCCGGAGGTAGAAGGGTTTCCAGGAATCCCAGTACCACCTAAATAAATAAATAAATAATTAATTAATTAATTAATTAATTTAACGCCGGGCGTGGTGGCGCATACTTGTAATCCCCACACTTGGGAGCCGGAGACAGGAGGATCACGCAGGTTCGAAGCCAGCCGTGCTGACTTAAGAGACCCTGTTTCCAAATAAAAATATAAAAATAGGCCTGGGAGTGTAGCCCGGAGATAGAAGGGTTTCCAGGAACCCCAGTACCACCAAAAATAAATAAATAAGTAAAAAATAAATAAATTTGGCTTCTGGAAAAGCCACACACACCACTAATAAAAAAAAATTCAACTAATGAAAAAAATGCGAAAACAAAAGTAAAATACTTAAATCCCATCATCTGTGAGTTATCATTAATATGTGAACTTCCATAAAAATAGAATCATATATTGTTCAATAAATAGTAATGTAATTTATCTAAATTTATTTATTTATTTATTTATTTATTATATTTTGGTGGTACTGGGGGTGGAACCCAGAGGCTTTTACCTCCGGGCTATACTCCCAGACCTTTTTTATATTTTATTTGGAAACAGGGTCTCACTAAGTTGCTGAGAGCCTCACTAAGTAGCTGAGGCTGGCTTTGAACCTGTGCGATCCTCCTGTCTCAGCCTCCCAAGCGCGGGGATTACAAGCGTATGCCACCACGCCCGGTGTAATTTATCTAAATTTAAAAGAAGAAAAATAAATGTGAGTGAAACCAGTGAGATCACTTAACCTTCACATAAACATTTCTTCATTCTATGAAATATTTTTCAACAAAAGATCCCTCTAAAACTAAGAAAAGACACTAAATAAAACATCGAGAGTGTGGCGTCACTATGTCTCATTAAATACACAACAGAGTTTTAGATATTGCCAGCAGATTACCTGCAGGGCTAGATAAATGTATTAGCAATTTCATTCTTCCTATTTAATTTATATTCTGTACCATAATTCCCAGCATTGTTTATTATTTCTTTTCTACATAGATACATTTAATGCATACCTGCAGCATAGAGTCTTCAATTCTGAGTTCTTCCTTTTCAACTCAAGATTTGTATCTACTAGTAATTTGCTAAAGAGGGCTGCCACTATATTTCGTGGGCAGCTCTGTTTCCTTTGTCCCTGAAAGCAAACCTAGCTTTGCCAGTGTGCAACAGGTTGAGCGATACAGAGAACGGTTGCCGGGAGGACCTTGTGCCTGGGTTAATGATCTGATATAGCCATCTTGAAATTTGTAACATATTCTGAACCAGGGCCCCTCCTTTTCATCTTGTGTTGGTCCCTGGAAGACATGTCTGTGCATTACTGTTCTCAGTTGCTCTTTTCCTCAGAGCATAGCCCTGTTGTCTTCTGGTCCTCCATATCACTAGGAGCAAATTGGAGGCAAGCCTGATGTCTTTCCCTACTTAGGTTATTTGATATTGCTGCTGGGATGCCTGAAGAAATCCTTCTTTCTCTTTGAAGTACAACCACTTGACTAGAATATGTCTCTGTGCCCAGCTTCTTACATTATAGATTTCTTTATAGATTTCTTCGAGCCAAGTATGTTCCTGCCTCAATCTCAGACACATTCCAGGGAATTATTTTTGCGTAATGTATTTAGGCTTTTTTATATAAAGCGAAAGAAAAGAGGCAGGCTGGGGTCTCCATATGTTATTTATTAAGCTGTTCTCTTCCCCCTTGGACCTCAACCCTCCATCAGCAGCAGAGAAGGGGAGGCTCAAAACCTCTTCTGCCAGAGCAAAAAAAAGAGATCTTTTAGAAAGCAAAACAAAACTCTGACCCCAAGTCCCTTTCCAACTAATTTATGGTAAAATTCCTTGGAAAAGCTGCCTATGACCACTGATCCGGGCTCTGGAGTGGTGGTGGCTTCCTGCTGCTGCCCAGCTCTCCTCTCAACAACACCCATCTGTCATTGCAACCCTTCCATCACACGTGGAACCAATTTCTTGCACTAAATCCCCCACTCCTGCTTTAAATAATTAAAGTGGTTTCTCTTTCCTTTCTTGACTCCTGCCTGACAGATACACAGGAGACTGTTTTAATAATAGCTAGTAAATTACACTTATTATTTGCATTGTTTAAATCTTTTGCTTTTTTTGTCTGCTTGGTTTATCAAATGCTGGAGAGGTAAGAAAGCTTTCCCATCGTATTGACTGATTTTTAAAATTTCTCTTTATAGTTCAGTAACTTAGAAGTTATTTTACTTGCGGACTTCCGGGAAGATGGCGACCGAGAAAAGCGGGGCTTAAGAGTCCCGCTAACAACCAATCTCCATTACCACAAAACCAGCGCCTTTCATAGCCAGAAAACACCATCAACAGAAAAACAAAAAAACCACCAGGCTCCAGAGAGAAAGCGGACTGAGAACAGAGCTCAGGGCCACAGAGGAGACACACGCGCCCGAGGACGCGGCAGCAGCGCCATACTGCCAGCGGCAGCGGCGAACTCAGCGGACGGCTACAGCAAGCCGAGGTGAGCCGATGCGGAACAGCCAGGCGGGATCTTTCGGTGCAGACAGCATTTAAAGCTCCCAGTGGCTGAGCTCAGCACACGCTGCAGGGATTCAGAGTGGAAATCAAAACCAGAGAAGAAAAAATACGCCAGCCTCATGGCCGAGGGCGTGGCAGAGGCGCCATATTGCCACCGGCGGCGGCAGCAGCAGTGAATTCACCGAGTCCAGTACAGCTACATCTACGTACTCAAGAACAGTGAGTCAAATTGCGGGCCACAGAGGAGAAATCCCAGTATTGTGCCTCCTGGGACTTGACCCAGTGAGGGAGTGGTGGTGGCAGAGATATCACACCATAGGAGAGCGTGCAACCTGGCACCCCCCATAGTTTAAAGCAGCCTCTATCGACTCCCTGGGTCGGAGACTCTGTGATACAACCCAGTAAAGGAGTAGTAGGGTCTGAGATAATACAGACTCGAGATCCAGAGCACCTTAAGTGAAGCCATAGTGACCCAAGGGAAGAACCCAGAGAAGGCACAAACCTCCGAAATCATGGGAAAGAGGAATAACACTGAAGTAATGAATGTGCACAACCCCACAACATCAGAACCTGATAAAACAGAAAATCAGAGATTTCTAGAAGATCAAATCAGGAAAATAACTGTAGAAATAATAGAGGTGCTTCGAAAAGAACTCAGAGAGAGCCAAAAAGAGATAAAGGATGCAATTAATGAAGTAAAGGCCTCAATTCAAAGCACAAACAACCGATTAGACCACATGGAGAACAGAATCTCGCTCTTAGAAGATGAGCAATCCAAAAATGAATGCATAGTTTCTAATCTAGAAAAAGATATCCAACAGCAGGAATCTGACATTGAAGAAATATGGGCCCATCTTAAGAGAGCTAACCTAAGAATAATTGGAATAGAGGAGGGAAAAGAAAGTGATACCAAAGGGATCAACAATCTCTTCAAGGAAGTAATAGCAGAAAATTTTCCAAATATAGAGCAAGAGGTTGATACACAGATTCAGGAAACTTATAGAACTCCCTTTAGACAGGATCCAAGAAGAGGATCCCCACGCCATATAATTGTCAAAATGACCAATGTGGAAGCCAAGCAGAGAATCTTAAAGGCAACAAAAACAAAGGGCCAAGTGACATTCAGAGGCAAACCAATTAGAATCACTCCAGACTTCCCAAACCAAGTCATGAGAGCCAGAAGGGCTTGGAGTAACATATTCCAAACTCTGAAAGAAAACAACTTCCAGCCAAAAATTTCCTATCCAGCAAAACTTTCTATCAAATTAGATGGAGAAATAAGAAGCTTCCATGACAAACAGAAACTGAAGGAATTTATGTCTTCAAAACCAGCGCTAGAGAAAATACTCAAAGAGATTAACTACAAAGAAGAAATAGGTAACACTCACCAGAACCAGAGAAACAAGAGTTTCCATCCAACAGACAACTAAGATTGGTTATCTGTGGAGATTCATTATTTATGTTAGTCTTTTACCTATCTCTAAATTGTATTGTTTGCCTTTATTGTTGTTAATTTTTAGGATTTCTAGTTGGAATATTAATATACCTTCAGATATAGCATTTGGAAATATTTTATCCAATTCTATTAGTAACTTTTAACTCTGTTTACATTGTCTTTGGATATACAATATTTTCTTTTATTTTTTAGGGAGTTTGTATATTCTTCTGTTGCCTGTGCTATTGAAATCATATCCAAGAAATCACTGCCAATTTCAATGTTGTGAGGTTTTATGACCCAGATTTTCTCCTAAAAGTTTATAGTCTTAAGATTTATATTTAGGTCTTTTATCTAGTTTGAGTTAATACTTGTATGTGGGATTAGGTAAGGGTCCAATTTTATTCTTTTCCATGTAATTATTATTTTTCAACAATATTTAGTTAAAAGATTATTATTTCCACCACCAAATCTTCGTGGAAACCTTGTCAAAAATAACTTGACAATATAGGGAAGAAGTTAGCTCTAGGCTTGTATTTAACTCCAATGGTCTATATATCTGCCTTTAGAACAGTACTACACTGTTTCAATTATTGTAGCTTTATATGGTTTGAAATCAGAAAATATACATCTTCTATCTTTGTTTTTGCTTCGAGATTGTTTTGGGTATCTAGAGTCCATATTCCATATCAGGATAGATTTTTTTCTGAAAATAAATATATGATAGTTTCACCTAAAAAAAAGAAAAAAATATTCTCTGGTAAGAAAGAAAGCAAAAAGAAATATTGAAATGTTATCTTTAAGTCATCAAAAGCTTGGTATCAGACAAATGAAACTGTTATGTGAGATTATCATTTTTAATTTTGGATAAATTGCTATAATACTAGATGTCAACCACTAAGCCAAGCATGGGAGGGAGGGATGGGGAGAGAATGGGGTGGGGATCGGGTGGGGGCTGACTGGGCGATGTGTGCATGTATGTCTACAAAAGTTTGTATCCCACTATGATGTATGAATACAGTGCACCAATAAAATAAAATAAAAAAAAAAAAAAAAGAAGTTATTTTACTTAACATTTGTTAATATATACCATTAAAAGCATACAAAATTAGGATGGTTATATTTCTCAAGTTAGAACTCAAAGTCAATTTCTGCTCAATGAAGTGCGTGAGCTCTTCCAAGCTTAAGTGGCCTCAGGCGCCAATGGGAAAAGTGTGGTTTTCTCTACACATTTCCTTTCCATGTGGAATATTTTTCTTTCTCTAGTTTCTCTGCCCCTCTGATCCAGTCTGCTTTTGCTTCCAAATATTTCTCAAAGTTTCTGGTTCTCTCATTTCACACTTTTTTTCCATTAAGGCAACAGATGTATTCTGTTTCATTTTGAATAAGTGTATGTATATGTGTGTGCATGTGTGTGTGTGTGTGTGTGTGTGTGTGAGAGAGAGAGAGAGAGAGAGAGAGAGAGAGAGAGAGAGAGAGAGAGAGAGAGAGGAGGGAGAGAGAGAGCGCACTTGATTATGGACACACATATATTATACATATATTTCCATTTCAATCGACCTTTATAGATTTTTCCTTCTTTTGCCTGTTTTTATGGTATTGAAATTATATGCTTGAAGGCATTTACTGCTAAAATCATCAAGGCTGAGATTCTGAAGAAGTAATTCTTTGATAACTTTTTTTATTGTAATGACATCTTAAGAAGCTTTCCATTTTTCTTATTTCATAACTTATATTCTGGATAAAATTGTACTCTTCTCAAGATTTTCAAATCTATTAGCATTATTTTATTCCAATCCTAGTTCAATTTCAAAAACATAAAACTCTCCCTTTGTCAATTTTTATGTATATTTCTTCCGCATAATCAAAGAGAGCCAATGGTTTATTAATTTCACTATCACCTTTATCCCCTTGCAAATAAATATTTTCAAATTAGTTTTGTCTTAAACACACTAGTAAAACATGCTTATGTTTCATGTGAAAAAATACAAGATGTATAAAGGAGAGCTAGTGCCCCTCTCATTCCACACTGTATTATCCTGAAATCATTTGAACACGCTGACATCTATGAATTTCAGCCCTCTCAGGCAGGCTTGTGCAAAGACAAACACATTATTGTTTGCTTTCTGTTTTTATAAAAAAAAGAATATCCTACACACATTACTCTTTCACTCACAGTTTTCTGTAGTAAGGTAGTCAGACACACTGCAAATTAATATGTATAAATTTACTTTATTTCTTTTAGTAGCTGCATAGTATTTTTTCATCGGCACATCATAAAGTATTCAATCTTTCTACTATCAAAGGACCTTAGAATTTCCATTGTTTAATTCTACAAGCAATTCCATAATAAAGGTTTTTCTATGTTATTTTAATTCTACATCATAGATTCCCTCTGAGAATATTGCTAGAAGTGTGCATTTCCACATTAATATTTATTACCAGATTACTTTAGTAGCCATTGATACTTTCTCCAGCAATGTAAAATAATGACCAATTTCTCACATCTCCTTCACAGTAAATAGTGTAAGTCATTTCTAATTGGTGCCAATCTTAGGAGAGGAAATGTTGTCTCAGAATTTTAATATGCATTTATGTAGCTGCTAATGATGCTGACCTTTTAATATGTATTTGTGGGGCCCATCACATTTTCTCCTTCATAAATGTCCTGGTAACATTCCTTACTTCCTTGGATCGCTCAGTATTTTGTAGGCGCTCTGTGTATCTGTCATCATAGCCCACGGTTAATCATTTGCCGATAGTCATTCACTCGTCCAACGCATGATCATGCGGTGTTTCCTATTTACTAAGCTCTTTTGGAGATATATAAGTGCAGCAGTAAACCAAGCACAACCGAGGTTTCATGGTGCTTGTATCCTATGGAGAGAGTCAAGAGTCAGGCAAACTAAGACCATTTGAAGTAGTACTGAGAACCATGAGAAATGCAGGGAGGTAGACAATAATAGGAACAGAGAGTCTCAACTATGCTGATCTTGTTAGAGAAAACATTTGAAGGTTTTTCAAATGACCTGAAGGAGCAGGTCATAGCAAAATTTGAGGTCAGAATATCCGGACTATCAAAAGTGCAAATGTTAAGAAATCAGCTTGGCGGATCTGAAAAACAGTCAGGAAGTCAGTAAGACTGATAGAACATTGAGATCAAACACCGTAGAAGGTGGCACTGGGGCGCTTGATGACGACCAGGCTGCATAGGCCCTTCCAGGCCACGGTCAACAGATCAAGTCTTGTAAGTGGAATGGAGCCTATGAAAGGTTTTCAGCTTGGAGGAGTGATGTGGTCTGATTCCTGCTTTGTTTTGTTTCCCTTGACCACATGGGTGGTGTATGGAGAGCATCATGGAAGAGGTCAAAGGTAAGTTGGGGTTACTGAGAAGCTCACTGTTTTCTTATTCTAAAAGTGATTCTGGCAGTGAAAAGGCAGCATGATAGAGCACAGTAACACATGGATGTATAGAGAATGTATTCTGAAAACAGGGTGACACAGTTTTTCCCATAGTTGGAGGTAGGTGGTAAGGTTTTAAGAAGAGTCAATGGTGCCAGGTGGGGTGGTGCACTCTTATAATCCCCACGCTTGGGAGGCAGAGACAGGAGGATCACGCAGGTTGGAAGCCAGCCTTGCTGGTTTAAGAGACCCTGTTTCAAAATAAAAATATAAAAATAAAATAAATATAAACAAAAAATAAATATACACAAAATAAAATATGAAAATAAATATAAATATAAACAAAATAATATAAAATATTAAAAAAGAAAAAGAGTCAATGGTGATTCTTTGGTTTTGGGTGTGACCAAAAGTTTGGTGCTGTTTACCAAAAATGAGTATCCCCAGAGTGTGGGGCAGGAAAGAATGAATATCAAATGACCCCTCTTGGGCATGTTGAAATTGGGGTGCCTGTGACAGGAGGTGCAAGTTGGCAGTTGGAGAGATGAGTTTGTCTCTCAAGGGAATTATTAAGGTGGAAATAGTAAGCTGGGAATTATTGGAGTGTGGGTGCCACATGGTGCCGTGGGGTCCCATGGATCACCAAGAAGCACCTAGAGCTCCCAGGAGAGCCAAGAAGTGAGCTCTTAACTCTCCAAGATTTAGAGGAAGAAAAGAAGATTGACAGGCAGCAGTCATAAAGGTAGAAAAAAAGGCAGGAGATGGTTGCATCCTGGAGAGACTCCAAATGCTCAGAGTATTTCAAGAATGAGGGCATGATCAACTCTATTAATGGAAGTATTTCTTTAAGATGTTTTTTCCACACCATTGGTCATCTTCTGACTTTCTTTAAGATTTGTTTTGCCATAATTGGAAGAATATTTGCATTTTTAAACCCACCAAGGGCTGAGGGGGGGGCATGTATGTCACCATCACTATGAACAGCTTTATGATGGGAGGCCATAATGAACCTCCCATCATTATAAAAATAAAATGTGCCCAGTGTGGCGGCACACGCTTGTAATCCCCGCACTTGGGAGGCGGAGACAGGAGGATTGCGCAGGTTCGAAGCCAGCCGCGCTTGGCTTAAGAGACCCTGTTTCCAAATAAAAAGTATAAAATAGGTCTGGGAGTGTAGCCTGGAGGTAGAAGGGTTTCCAGGAACCCCAGTACCACCAAAAAATAAAAAATAATAATAAATAAATAAATAAAATGAAATGCATTTTTTACTTTACAGTTTGTTTCCTAATCTACATAACAAGTTTTTTCCTGGCCAAAGTTATATAAATATTCACATAAAGTATCTTCTAGCATGTATCGTCATTTTACTTTTACTCTAAATATTAAATCTCTGTGGCCATTTTCTGTAGGTGTTGTGAAGTCAGGGTCTGGTTTCAGTCTCTTCAAGATGGAGAACCACTTAGCACAGTAGAAAAGCACCCTTTTCCCCACTGAATAGAAGTGTTAGCGATGAGTGATAGTGTTGTCGGCTATAAGTTTAATGCTAATGAATTAATAATATACATTACATAATGCACCTTTAAATAGAAGCATGCATAAAACAAAGTTATGTACCAATTAATTGATAAAAATGTTGTAGTCAAAGGCTCCAGAAATCTAACCCTTGAGGAGTAACGATGGCCACTGATTCATCATCTCAACATTATAAAATGTGACTAATGCAGGTAAGAAGGGTCAGTGTTTAAGACAAAGGTACAGTAGTTTTGTTTTTTGCTCCTTTGGTTCTGAGGATTGAACCCAGTAGTATTCTACCCCCAAGATACACCCTCATCCCCTTTCTTTAATTTTATTTTTAATTTTGAAATAGGATCTTGCTAAGTTGCTGAGGGTCTTGAAAAGTTGCTGAGGGCCTTGATAAGTTACTGAGGATCTTGTTAAGATGCTGAGGGTCCGGCTAAGTTACTGCAGCTGGCCTTGAATCTGAGACCTCTTGTCTCAGCCTCCCAAGTAGTAGGGTTTTGGTGTACACTGCCATGCTCAGCTTTAGACAAGTATACAATTTAAGGACAGATGCTTGACACTCAAATAATTTTTAGCTATATTTTCACAAAGTGTATAAAATAGTCTGGTTAGTTAGTTTCTTCACACACACACACACACACACACACACACACACACACACACCACCTGTCAGTCAAGTTGCTGCGTTAACATGATCTAAACATCATCAATGCCTCTCTCTTCATTACTATGCATCCTAAAAGAGCACTGAGCTTTGCAATTGAAACAGGGAGGATGATTATCTTATAGTTTGGGAGTCATTAAGGATACTTTCTAAATTGTCTTCTTTTTCTACAAAAGAGCCATTCAAAGTGGATCTATTTCATGAATTATTCTACCCATTGCGTTGATGCAGAAAGTAAAAGACAATTAAATTGGATATTCTGAGATCTATTTTCCATTGAACAGAATATGTGTGTGTGTTTGCATGTGTGTGTCACAGAATCTGTAGATGGATATACACCCATTCATTCATTCACTCCAGAGAGTTGATACAAAATTAAAATGATCACTTTTACAGCAGGTTGAAGACGCTATCAGGAGTTCCATCAACACTGCTTTAATAGCCATTATTAAGAACTCCAACCCAGCAATCTAAACTACTGTTTTCTTTTCAGTGGCTATGACTTCCATTGCTTTAGGACGCATTTAATAAAACGCTAGGGAGAAAATGTCCATATCGCTATTTCTTCAAAGTGTAAGCATAGCATTGAAATATATATTAATTCTGAAGGTTCCCAGGTCAGTTCAAAAAATAGGTATTCTCAGGCAGATGAGCATACATATGAATAACATTAATAATAAATTAAAAGATGCAATATATTACTTTTCAGACTTTAAAATGGTAAGTTTGTGGTTTCTTTATATATTTAAGACTTTTTGCTCTCTGCTACTATAAGAATGGAATTATCAATTTAGATGTATCAGATGAGTAGATCACACAATTATTTATAGAAGATGAAAATTTAATTAATACTCCACCAGATAATGCCATAATCCAGGCTCA
This sequence comes from Muscardinus avellanarius, assembly GCF_963383645.1. Classification (NCBI taxonomy): domain Eukaryota; kingdom Metazoa; phylum Chordata; class Mammalia; order Rodentia; family Gliridae; genus Muscardinus; species Muscardinus avellanarius. Next base: position 188,417,327 of record NC_137787.1, read on the forward strand.
GCCTTGAGATATCTTTACCCCCCGTCAAGCTCCTCTGGTTACTTTCACTGCCCATCCCTTTTCTACCTACCTTTTCTCTTACCCTGGCATTCTTTGGATTTCATTTTTTCATTCATTATGTTACCTAGAATGGTATCTTCCTTCCACATCCTCTTCTAATTCCCATCCGTTTCCTGGAGCATTACAAGAACCAGCTAAAAATGTTGTCTCTCTCCTTTTTCCGAGAGCAAAACCATAGCCCTAATTTGATTCATATATTCCAATATTTTAAAAAATTTCACTTTACATGTGCCTGTTATTAGGTTCAATATACCTATAGTTATTATATGTATGCAACCTCAGTGAAATTCAGAGAGGCCACATTTCTCGTTATGCTTTTTTTCCTCCTGTTTCCCTGAGCGTTAAAGCACATCCACGTTCACCAGTCTCCTGTGAGTTGAATTGTGTTCCTTAATGGGTATAACTGGAAATCAGGTATGGGACAAACAGACTAAAGATTCCGAGATGTTTTTCATGAGGAAGTTCTTATGTTCTTTTCTTAAGTTCTTCAAACATGATAATAATGTCATTCATTTTATAATCATCTCTCCCAATTTTCCTTCTTATCCACTCTGCAAATCCCTCACTACCTTTTCCTCCCTCTGCGCCTGCTTACATTCTCTGCCTTGACATCGTCCTCTTGCTGGGTTCAAATCCTTATGGCACTAAGAGCTGCATTACCTGGAACATAACCTAAGCTCTCGAAGTCTTGGTTTCCCCATCTGAAAAATGGCAATGAGAATAATACCCACAGCATAGAATTTCTAGAACAATCAAGTGATATTAATCATGCAAAACACCTCCCTCAGCATCCTTTAAAGCAGCGCCTATCAAATAGTAGGCAAGAACTCATTGGGTTGGTTATAAATAAAACCTATGACCTTTCACCAGGATTTCTGGTTAAGTGGAAATGAGTGAGGCATCATGGAATACAGTTGTATGAGGAATAACCGAGTATTTGGCTCAGAACATGGAAAATTGTTCTGTGAAATTTTAATTTCAGATTTAGATGAATATGTGTTCTATACTGTGACATGAAATGCATTTCTTACTGAAGGTATAGGAATAAAAAAGTTTGACAAACACTGATTTAGAATAAGCTTACATTGCACATATTCATGAAACCATTCCGGGTTATGTCACTCAGAAACGAACGTTCCTTCTCTGCCCTTCATGAACTCCTTTTTAATGACACTTTCTACATCATATTACAACTACTTTTGTAAACATCTTATTTCTGCTGTAGGTTCGGAATTTTTTTAGCCTCTAGGGCATCCATTGTTCATCTCTGAATACTTGGCAGGGCTCTTAGCATATTTGTTTGCACAGTGTAAATGCTAAATACATATTTCGTTAATAGATGACTAAGTTTTACCCATATTTAATTTAAGAGGTGACAAATTGACGGAGGAAACCTGCAAGATAATCTAGAGGCAAATATTCAGGAATTTACTTGGACAGAAGACAAAAATAACATCTACTTATTTCAATAAAGAATTTCTACCCACCTTGAAAAAGTTTGAACTTTTCAAAAGGGAATTTTGTTATTGGATGAAGCATTTCCCTCCCAATCTATATAAAGTAGAGCTTTCTGAACTTGGCTTCATGGATAAGTATTAGGAATACATAAAATGTTTGCAGGTGTATATAAATTGAACATGTGTGCTTGCGCATTCACACACACACACACACACACACACACACACACACACACACACACTATACTACACTACACTCCAGAATATGAGAGTCCAAAATATTATGCTTTTCAAGAAGATATTCTAGGATTCGAGAAATCACAAATATAAGACTATGATACATCTCTTTCAATAAAAAATAATTTCCCAATTTTCTGCATTTACATCTGCTTTCTACCCTCTTTAGTCTTAAACATCATCTAGCTAGAGTTAATGATCCAGATTCTCTGCCTCCTCCAAAAGGTACCCTGTGCTACAAAATTAGGTGAGAGGGAGGCCCCAAGACTCTCAAGCCATTAAGAAAGCATTTAGCCACTGCTCCCTTTAGTAATCTCTCACTAGCTTTCCACAGCAATAAATCACCTGTCTGCTCAGCACCTCGATGATTCCTGGAACATGTGAATAAAAGGCTCATTCGCCCTCTCTGGCCTTACAGAAACCCATTGGGGGGTGGCAGGAGGCATCCGACATTAAGTTTGCTTTCAGGATTTCCTGGATCAGCTCCAGGAGAGTCGCTGCAATTGATGTTTCTTTGGGACCTCCCACACCCGGGGTTTCCCTGAGGGCAGTTGTACCCAGAACAATGGAGCAAAGGATACATCCAGGGCTGGAGTGGAATTTGTAATGTCTGCCCTTTTCTTTTTTCCCTTTGGCAGCATCATGTTGGAGACCCTACCCACCAGTGGGACCTTCTCCTGCACCTTACCTCTCCAGAATAAGCAGGGAGAGCTGAATAGCAGTCAGGCACAAGTAAACATGTGGCTATTTAAACAGCCTCTGCCTTTCACCTTGAAGTGCATCCACTCTCTTTCATCCTAATTTCTATCATTAAAACAGACCTTGCTTCCCAGAGACAAGAGATCAGAGCCCTAGGGAAGCTGACCTCGGGTTTAAAAACCAAGTAAGGATGTGGAGCCAGCCAAAAAGTATGTAGACAAATTACTCTCTGATTTTTCTGGGGCAAAGTGTGCCACCTCTGTAAGAAAATGCTCCGGTTCTATTTCAGTCCTTCTCTGAAGCTGTTCTTTTCTAGATTCCAAGTAATCAGTTTTCAGGAAAGTGGTCCAGACTGGATACTCATTCAAGACTGGACTCTCCCAACAGCAATTAGATGGAGAAAGGGAAGCATCCTTCTGGCAGGTAAAAGAAAGATCCCAGTCTTTTTTTCTTTTTCTTCTCCTGCATAGAGGTCTAAAAGCCTGAAACGTTAATCTCTTCAAATGCCACTCTCTTTGCCCTGAGTACTTATCTTATGGGCAAATGGTTTAGTGGTGAAATTAAATCACTTAAAAGTGACTCTTTTTAGAGAAGAGCACCCTACACCAGCACTGCTCTCCAGATCCATTATCCACTTTAAGTGCAGTTTTCTATTCTTGGCTGACTTTTCATCTTTCCCCCTTCCCGTTAGGCTTCGTGCTGTTTTACTTTCAGCAGCTGCAGCCTTGGGAACATCTGAACTTGGCTGCCTTTCTTCTTTGCCACCTATAACCACCCCCTCGCTTCTGGATAAGCAGGCTATGACGTCTCCACAGGGTTCCCGAGGAGCCGGACACACAACAGGCTGTGTCCATTTGCCAACAGTCAGTCTCCAATGTGCTAACTGCCCTGGTTCAGCACACCAACAGAAAAGGAAGTTGTAAACCCCATCCCTAGCTGGGTGTGGTGGTGCACGCTTGTAATCCCAATACTTGGGAGGCTGAGACAGGAGGATTGCAGGTTCAAAGCCAGCCTCAGCAACTTAGCAAGGCACTCAGGAACTAAGTGAGACTGTTTCAAAATAAAAAAAAATTAAATAGGGCTAGAGGTGTAACTCAGAGGTAGAATAACCCTGGGTACAATTTTTTCTTTTTCTTCTTCTTCTTCTTTTTTTTTTTTTTTTTTGGTGCTACTGGGGTTCCTGGAAGCCCTTCTACCTCCGAACTACACTCCCACACCTATTTTATACTTTTATTTGGAAACAGGGTCTCTTAAGCCAGCGCAGCTGGCTTTGAACCTGCATAATCCTTCTGTCTCCGCCTCCCAACCGCGGGGATTACAAGCGTGCACCACCATGCCCGGCGACCCTGGGTACAATTTCTAATGCCACAAAATAAAACATACATACATAAATACCATACCAGAAGACATTCATACCCCTATTCACAGTCCTTTGTGGAAAAAGGAGTCCTGTGTCTTTTACTTCCTGGTAGCTGTTCTAATCCATAACCACCTAGACTTGTGCTTTCAGTTGAGGCCATTAAATTAGACCTAAAAATATTAATAATAACATGGTAAAAGAATAATGGGAGATGTTTTGTAGAGACCCCTCCCTCTCATTTCCCAGCTCTTACCACCCCAAAGCCTCTTCTGACTTCTCTTGGAGGTAGTTATGCTGGGAGCTAGGCATTCTAGAAGTGTATGGTCCTCTACCTGCTCCTTTAGCTTCTGTCTCCCTTGGTCAGGAGGAGGAGGAGGCCCCAATCCCTCCTTGCCTGCTCACTCCACCTCTTTCTGCCCACAGTCCCAGCAGAGACCAGGGCAGGTACCTGAAATGTTGAAATTGAGTCAGGAGTCACAAAGGAGGCAAAAACAAGCCAAGTTTTTGTGTGAGACCAAGCCTCTTTAATTAACTGGCACCTTTGGGTGAGGTCTGCTGACTGTGGGGGAAGGGACCTATGGATGACCAGTCAGCAGAGTCCTGGTCAGCAGACTCACGGTCAGCAGAGTCACACTGCAGAGAGGAAGTGAGGGTATTTATGTAGCCGGGGTCTTGGGGTGGGGCTAGCAGCATGGGGATGCCAGTCCTCTCAACATCTGGAGTTTCTTGACCTCTGGAGTCTCATGACATCTCTGTTTCTGGCTTCCAGGGTTCTGCCTCCTGTCCCATGAGGGGAGGGGAAGGGACCCGACCTATCAGTAACTCCACATTGACTTTGCCATACTCCCTGCTCCTGTTTTCTTAAACCACCACAGGCTCCCAAAGACTTCCATGCCCTTCTTCAACAATTGGACTGCCAGTTCCATGGGCTCCCCCAACCTGAGCTTCTCCCCTGCTTTCTGAATAGGCCACTCAGATGCAATATCCAGTGTTCTCAATATCTTGTTTTAAGGGAGCCGTGGTTTTCCCCTGAGTACAGCACCACTTTCCAGTGTGGTGGCTTCCTCCTCAGCCCTCCCCCAGTCCTGGTTCTGGGCTCCTTACTCGGAACAGTCTCTCTTTACCTTTAAAGCAGACTCCACCACCAGTTACGCTGTCTGGAGGGATTTTACTTAATATCCCCAGCACCCTTCCTCCTCATTCAAAGAAATTATGATTTCTGGTCCACTAGTAAAGTTCCAGAATAGTTCCTGGAAATTCTGCATAAGTGAGCCTCCCAACTTCCCAGCTCTTCAGCTTCTTCTTCTCCCCTGACTAGCTCCCATCCCTCACTCCCACAGCCTTGCTCCAGCCCTTTGCATTGCTTGGTCCTGTGCCATTCCTAGCCTCAGTTTCATGTAGCCCATTTTGAGATCATTGCATCATCCCGTCATGCACCTCAACTCCAGAACCATTTCACCTGCCACGATTTACGATCCATTGATCCTCTAAGCAGTTCAGCTCCCTCCTCTCCCCCTGAGCCTCCTAGTCCTCCTTAGCCAGATTGGATGTAGTGACCTGTGGGTAAACACTGGGCTGAAAATGCTCTTTGTTGTCACTGGGGACAGTTCAGATGCTGGGTTCAGCCAGAGCTACAGCTGCAGATGCTGTAGCTGGAGAAGAATACAAAGCTGTGTTGTCATGTCATTTCCTGATCATGATGATAACTTCGAGTCTACCCTGAGGGCCACCCTGCTTTTCTTAGCTCAGTCTCCTGCTCTCCTAAATAATGGTGTGTTTTTTTTCAATGTTTCTCTCCACTACACCCACTCCTCTCTTTTAGCAGATAACCTTTTTGCCTATTTTAGGAGCCACCATCTCTGAGTTCTCCTGCTACTTTTTGGTTTCTACATTTTGTTTCTTTTCTTTTTATTCTCCTTATCTTTCAGATCTCAAAATTTTGGAGTTCTTTTGGTATAATGATTTCAGTGTCACTGTGGGTCCTTTTCTTTGGCTAATATAGAAATAAAGAGTCAGAAAAACTCCAATTACAACACTTAAGCAGGTGTTTTTTTAACATAAAATAGGAAAAGGTAGAAGAAAGGGTGTTATCTCTCCTGACTGACATATCTCATTCACACTCACACACAACCTGGTCAGAGGCTCAACCCCCCCACCCCTCTGCTTGGAGGTTTCTTGCACTCCAACTTCCAAAGTGACTCACCCACCAAGGAAATACTTTACCACCTTCTGTGGTATTTCTTTCCCTGGTCTGTGCACAAAGTTACCTGGTCACTGCAGTTTTTACTAGGGCCCTTCCCCTCAAGTGTCTCTTGGCAACGATCTTTCAGCCAGTTAAGGATCTGCCAAGTTGCTCCCAGCACCCAGAGGTCACTGCAATGGGGCAGTAGGACACACATCCCTCTAAGTGGGGAGCCCTTTGTGCTCACCCAAATGGCAAGCATTCCAGGTGTGCCCCCAAATTACTAGAAAGGGTTTCTAAGGAAGCCACAAATAAAGTGCACAAAACCAAAACTCACTTGGCAAGATAATTTACTTCTGCAGCAGGTGTGCAACCAACATAGCGTCTGGTAGTAAGCACACCAAGAAGGCAGGAGTTTGGCTTTTATCCCTAACGTGATCCTGCCCCTCACTCTGATTTATGGAGGGCTTCGGTTCACAACTCTGTGTGATTGGCTACTTCTTTTCAAGACAAACAGTAACTTCAAAGCAAAGTGTAATGTTCTCAAAGCAACTATGAGCTAAGATGGATCACTAAAGCCAAGATAGTTGACTTTTAGAAGATTCCTAGTCAACTAACAGTCAACCATGAGCTAAGATGGATGACCACAATGAAGATGATTGACTCCTGGAAGATTACAGGTCAACTAAAGTTCAACTGTGAGCTAAAACGAATGACCAAAACGAAGTTGGTTGACTTTCAGAAATTCCAGGGAGTGGATCGTACAGGTACATGTATCATTACAACAATGAATGCCCACATCACTGTTACAAAATGAAAGGAGTACATTTCTATGTAATTTGCTACTTCAGCAGTAAAGATGGCTTTTATTTCTTCCACAGGTTCTGCCTTAGCTCTTTTCTCTCATCATATGCACCTTCTGGTGATCTCACCCAATCCTGTGGTGACAAAGACCTACCGCATCTGTACCTGCAGACTGGACCTTTTCCTGAAGCTGACCCTCAAGATATGCACCTGTTTGCTCAGCCCCTCCCCCTCGGATATCTAATAAGCATTTTAACCCTAACATGGAAGACTAAAATTAAACTCCTAATATTCTACTCTGCAAATCTAATCTGTTTACATTTATCATCTTAGCACATTACAACGCCACCCTAATTTTATATAAGAAAAACTCAGGATCAAACCTGATTCATGTCCATTCTCCCATGTATACATTTTCAATCCATAAGAAAATCAAAATATAACCAAGGTGTGTTCACTTCCTTCTTACACACTGACTCCTGCCATCTGGAGCAGTCCTATCATTTTGAAAGGGCTCTTTCATCGTCAACTGAATGCTGAATGGACTGTGGCCTGTGACCACATAGAAAACAGGGTAATTTTATCATTTAAAAGAAGATGTAACAGTATCAGACCTTTCACAAAGATGATTATAGATGGGGAGAGGTGAGCAAATTGTGTGATAGACTTAGTTATCAGTGTTGTAGAAAGTTTGGAATATGATGCCGTTTTTACAAAATTTCAACTTAAAAATTGTTTTGAGTCTCTAAAGTAGTTCCAAGTATTATAAAATTTATTTATTCAGCCTTTACAACCTACTTCCTCCTGCAGACTCAGTCCTTCAATATGATCAATTGAATGTTTAGTAGCATTAATACCCCAAAAGGATAGCTCTATAAACTTTCAGTGTTAGACAAGCATATTTCAGCCTGGTAGAATGGATCATCATAAAAATTAATTTTATTGCCCTGTAGGGCATTAAGTGGTTTTGTCACAAGTTTCAAGAATCATTTCAGTATATCTTTTCTGGTGGGTTTTATAACCTCTCTTCCTCTAATACTTGCTTGAGTCAGTTTTACCTCTTCATTGATTCCCTGTGGGTTCCCATAATGGGTTATATAATTCTAAATAATATATGTTATAAATTTAAATTATATGTGTATTATGCATTTTTATGAAAGTCATGCTTTTGAGTGGTTTGTTTTATGACAAGTCTGTAGTTTACCTGGTTATATTGCCTTTGTTTTGTATATACTTTATTGTATACACATAAAAAGTATACAACTCATAGAAGTACAAATTCAATAATTTTTAAATATAGTGGACATATATATGTATATAGAAATGCCACCAAGAACTAGACCATACATAGCTCCCTAGCCTAGGAACTTTTTATGCTCATTAACCTTACCCAGGAAAGAGAATATCTCTTCTAGATCCAATTATTTATAGATTAGTGCTTATTTGGGGACTTGATTTAAATGAAAGCATACTGCATTTGGTTTTGTTTTTAGCTTACACTGTCAATGTGTTTGTAAATTTTATCCAGGAATTGGCTATAGCAGCAGTTCACTCATTCATTATCACTTAATAGTCTGTTACATGAATATATCATAACTTACCTGTCCAACTTACTACCCATGGACAGTTGAGTTGTTTTCTGTTTGGGATTATTATGAATATTTTAATAAATGTCTTATTTATGTAAGCATATAAGAGTGGAATTGCTGAGTCATGGAGCATATCTACATTTATCTTTGTAGATAATACTGAAAACCACTTTTTCAATTTATACTCCCATGAACAGTATACAAGAACTACTAGTATTATTCTTAACAACACTTGGTAATGTCAGGTTATCAGTTATAGCCATTCTACTAAGTATAGAGTAGGATCCTATTTTAACTTTAAATTAGATTTTCCTGATGACTAATGATATTGAATAACATTTCATAAATTTGTTGGCCTTTTGGATGTCGTGTGTGTGTGTGTGTGTGTGTGTGTGTGTGTGTGTGTGTGTGTGTCCATGTTCAAATCTTGTGCCCACGAGATTTGGGTTGCCTTCACATTTCTTATTAATATGTAGATCTGGTTTAAGCATTCTGTATATGAGTTTCTTATCATTGAAAACATTACAATTGTTATGGCTTTTCTTTCACCCTCTAAGGGGCATCTTTTAAAGGAAGAGAACTTTTTAATTTATTGATCTTTTCCTTTATCACTTTTCCTTTTATCACTGCTTTTTGTGTCTTGTTAAGAAACTTTTGCCTATTTCAAGGTCATGAAAATATTCCCCCATATTGGAAACTTTGTTTTATTTTACACAGTTAAGTCATTCTTCAATCTATCTGAAATTGCCTCATTGATTTTTGAATGTGATGTGTATGAGCCAAATCTCTTTTGGATAATACTCTGGAGTATAGGACATCTAAAGGTGATAGCCCTGAACATCACATAGAGAAAGCCTATAGATACCCAGAACATCTGTTCAATTTAGAACCAAAAAAAAATCTATTAATTTGACACTTTAGTATCATGTTGACTAACTGTACAAATAATTTTTTTGACATTTTTCTTTGAAATGGTCCAATTGCCAGTTTGGTTTTGGTATTGTGCAGACAGCAAAGGACTGAACATGTAAGTACTTAGACAAGAGCAATCTTGAAATTGGCTTCTGGCTTAGAAGTAATTACTCCCAAGAGACACCTGTTAACAAAACTGGGCTTGATTTCCTTAGTCGACTCCTATTATGATTATAAATTAATCATTTTCCTGGCAGGGGGCTGAATTGGGTCTAAGTTTCCTCTGGCTCTAATATCTATGTCTCCCTACTCTCTGCTATTCCAGGCAAATCATCTTATTAGCATAAAAATTATAACATAATATGACCACAGGCCACCATAGATAATTTTAGATGTTTTGAAGGAGACAAGATTATTTTAAGGTCCTTACAGCTCTAAGAGTTTATATGTATGTGTCTCTGCATATACAAACACACATGTATAGCTTTTTCACATATAAGTGTATATGTATACACTTATGTGCATATATATGTATACATACATTCCTGTGACTATTTTTATATAAAAATTTAATCTTCATTATAAATCAACAGTTATAAATATTTCTGTAAAAAAATCAAGTTGCTTTTGTTATTTATTTAATCTGATTTTACATTGCTAAAGTAACCTAACATTTCATAAAATCTAGAAAGTAACCAGATAATTTTTATCACTCATAAATTACCAATTTTATCATCATAGGATATTTCCTTGGCCATTTTCCTTTAGCCTGTCAAAATGTTTAATGGAAAAACAACTTTAATGGAAAATTTTTCTATAGATACATTTTTCTGTCATCAAATTTTGTGAAAATTGAAAGATGGATCATTTAATTTAAAATGTAGGTCATGACACATTCAGCACTCAGTCTATGAGAGTTGAGGCTGGGGATGGAGCATCTCAGAGAGACTGACAGCTGTTCTCCACAATGACTGAGTCTAAGAACAAAACAATGAAGAATGAGGCAGACCAGGCAAGGTATTCAGAGATGCCAGAGATGGGGCAAACTATAGTTAGTGCCTTCAGACACGACCCCCAGTCAAAGTCGTCCCTGAAGGCATCATCTTGTCTGGGCACCCCAGGCCATGGCTCAGCAGCAGCGGGGATGAATGCAGTCAACAGCTGGAGAGGCTTCTGAGAGTCTCCAGGCACAATGGAAGGTGGTTTAATTGCAGAATTGTTGCATTGGTTAAAATATTACGAACAGTCCACATTTTAACTCTTGCTAGCTTCTCATACTGAATTGCCCCAACAGCACTCTTAAAAACAGTTATTAATGAAGTCCCAAGTATTTGGAAACTGATTCGGCATCAATCTCAATTCCCTCCTCCTAATCTTCTATCCTCAGCCCCTAGGGAGCCAAGTAGGATGCTGGGGGCACTTTGCCTTGGGATGGAAATTAGACAGATATTCCTGGCTTCTGCTGGAACATGTCTGAATACAATCCATGATTAGGACTGGGGTTTAGGCAGGAGTTTTTGAGACCATTTCTAGCTAATCATGCAGCTATCTCAGGTTTGAACTCTAAGTAAGTATTTTGCTTGTATTTGGTTAGAAAAACTCTAAACAATACAGTGAACACCTGTATTATTTTTAATTTAAAAACTTTAAGAGCATTCAGATAGGGTTTTAAAAAGCTTTATAATAACAAAAAACAAGGAGAATAAAAGTCCACAAATAGCATCCATACTCAAAAAATAATCATTTAGTGATTAATGTTTTTGTGTGTAGGAGTGAAGGCTTCTTTCAATACATATGGGCATCAGTCATGCTAATGAAAGTCCACTGCTACAACAGACAAACCCTGGAATCTCAGAGGCTTCAAACAGTAACAGTTTGTGTTTTGGTACTTCAAAATACGATGTGGGTCAGACAGCACTTTGCCATCTTGTACTGCCCTTTGCCCTCTGGAACTTATGGCCTTCAATGTAAAACTTCAGGAAAAGTATGAACTAGAAGAGCAAACATCAAGGTGCATCAGAAACGGAGAGGCAGTGAATTATCTCTGATATATAGTCACCAGGGCCACAAAGTCTTCATTTATTTATTTATTTATTTATTTGAAATTTTTTTCTAAGATTCCTTCCATGATCATAGAGTTGTTTAGGTTTCCTATGTCTTTCTTGGGTCAGGTTTTATTTTAAATCTATTCTATGCATTTGTCTACTTAAACCGTCATATTTGGGACATAAACTCATCAGAATATTTTTTCATGATCTTTCTTAATGTGTTTTATTAAAGGGTCTCTAGTGATATTGGTTAGAAGCATTTTCTCTCGTTTTTCCTTTTTTAAAAAATCACCCTCATCAAATTTATCAATCCTTAAAAAGTGATGGGTTATGTTGCCCGTTTCTGTTGTGTATTTTTTTATTTTTATTACATTCTGCTTTCTAACTTTATAATTGACTTCCCTTCACCCTTATAGGTTTATTCTTCTATTATTTTACAACTTTTGAGCTAAATACTCAGCTTATTACTTTTCCATTTTTCTTTCTTCCTAAGACATTTATTTCAAGAATATAAATTTCAACAACATTCCTTTCAATCTTTCGGATACTTTTGGTTGGGTTTGTTGTTGCTTTTTTGTTTGTTTGTTTTTATGTTTGCTTTTTAGTTTATATATGTCTCTTGTAAAATAAACAAATGGCCACATTTTGATGTGTTTTGTTCTAATCCAGAGTGATAATGGTCAAATAATCCATTCAGACATCAGTCAAATAATGCACCATTCATACAAATGAACAATTACTAAAATATTGGGATCAAATCCACCATTTTATTTTGTTTTCTGTTAGATTCTCCCCCCCCCCCGTGTGTGTGTGTGTGTGTGTGTGTGTGTGTGTGTGTGTGTACTAGAGATTGGATCCAGAGGCATTAAAGCTTTCTACCTCCAACTTACCCAACCCTGTTTTACTTTTATTTTTATTTTGAAATAGTGTCTCACTAAATGGAAGGTCTTCCTAAACTTCTAAGCTTGGCCTCAAACCTGTGACCCTCCTGTCTCTGTCTCTGTCTTCAAGACACTAGGATGATAGGTGAGCACCACCACACCCAGCTCAGTTGGTCTTTTCCATCAGTACTTTTTCTTCTGCTTTTGATTTCACTTGAGCTGATTATTTTTGACATTTCATGTTTTTCTTCTACATATCTGGAAATTACATATACTGTTTGTATTCTTTTATATTTACTTTAAAATTAAAATGTAGATTAATTTATCAAAGTCTAATGTTAATTAATATTTTTATTCACATCCTGAACAATACAAAGATCTTTAAGATTTAACTATTTATCCTACTGAGCCTTTGCTATTTTTGTCAAGATTTTAATTATACATTTGTTAAATACCAAAGAGCATTGCCTTTTGTTTTGACACTCAAATTCATTTAGAGTTACCCACATATTTCCCACTTCCTCTGCTTTTTATCTCTTCTTATAATTCAGATCTTCCATCTGGAATCATTTTCTTCTACCTAAAATACATGTTTTGTGATTTTTTTTTTTTAGTGCAGTGCTGGTGGTGAACTCTCTCCATTTTAATTTGATTAATACTTAATTTTACCTTACTCTTACAAAGTATTTTCAACAGGTATGGAATTCTAGCTTCTGAGGTGTTTTCTTTCTGCATACTGAAAATGTTAGCCCACAAACCTCTGGCTTCTCTTTCTTTTTTCATTCTTTACAGTGCTGGGGATGGAACCCAAGGCAGTCTCCACCCCTGAACTCCACTCTGCCATTGGGCTTCATATTGAGAAGGCAACTGTCAGAAGAGCCACAGCTTCTTTGAGGGTCATCCATCTTCATTTAGTCTCCTTTGAAGGTCTGATTTTCTGCTCTTTCTCTATCCGTTTTCTTGATGTGGATTTCTTTTTATATATCCTGTTTGGAATACATTGGGTCTGTGGTATCTGTACCCTGGTCCCTTCTATCATGTCTAGGAAACACCTATCATCTCTTGAAATATTGATTTTGTCTCACTTTTTCTGTCCTCTCCTCCAGGCACTAGGATCACACATTTGTTACATATTTGTGTTTTTCCTGATTACTAATGCTCTTTTATGCAACTTCAGTCATTTCATCTTTGACTTCAGTTTGAGTATTTCTATCGACTTGTTGACTTCCCAGTTCTGCCTTTACTCTGTTTAATCTGGTACTGAATGATTCTTTACATATATTGCTCTGTCATTCAAGTCTTCTTCTTGAATTCTGGTTCTATAGACATTATAATTTCTCATTCCATTTTCTGACTCTTACTGTCTTCTCTACATGATCACTAATTTTGTTTCTTTATGCTATACCCTGCATAATTTATTCTCAAGTTTAGTAATCCTCTCTACTGTTGTGTCTAATTTTTGTTAAAGCAATATTTTTAAAAATAGGCTAATTTCTAGGACTTTTATATGGTTACTTTTTCAAATGTGTACTATTGCATTTTCAAATAATTTTCTGGTTTTGCTGATATCTTTAAACACAAGTAGTTTTTCTTTGTATGTAACTGAGTTGTTTTATAGTCTAATAGTGCCAATAAGCGAATCTTGCTGGGCATTTTGTTATGTTGGATTTTGTTGGTTTTGCTCACGAATAATCATTGGTTGAGGTGTTCTGTTACATCTTTGGCTGTGTAGTACATGGCATGTGAAAACTTTTTTAAGAACTTAACTTGCGACTTACTGTAAAGGTATTTTTTCCAGAACAAATTAACCTTTTCTTCTCCAAGGCACCAGTAGGCCCTATAATTCTGTTACCACGTTAAGCCAAACACAAGGCTTTACATTACTTGCATTAACAAATAATCCAAGACCAGTATGAATTTCTCCTTTACCTCTGCCATTGTACTCAGTCCTCACCCTCGATTGTGTGTCCATTTGGAATGTGAGGACAATGATGATGATGATGATGATAATGATGATGATGATTTGAGAAAGGGCTGTGAGGAGTTAAATCAGAAAGTATTCCAGAGCATCCCCACCTGCACAAGGCCCCAGGGCTGCATTTTCTTCTCTGCCCACTGAGAAGACCATCAACAATACCAGATTCTAACATATTGGAATTGCCAAACTGTCTAGACAACAGTGACTTCCATGCTGATATGGTTTGGAATGTCCCCCAAAAGCTCATGTGTTGAAAGCATGGGTCCTAGTACAACAAGGTTCAGAGGTCAGTCTTTTTTGTTGTTGTTTTTTGCAGTACTGGGGTTGGAACCCAGGGGGATTCTACCTCTGAACTACACCCCAGCCCTATTTTTTATTCTATATTTTAAAACAGGGTCTCACTGAGTTGCAAGGGACCTCACTAAGTAGCTGAGGCTGTTCACAAACCATGATCCTCCTGTCAAAGCCTCCCAAATGCTGGGATTACAATCATGTGTCATCATACACAGCAAGGTCAGGCTTTTTAGGCAATGATTAGATTGGGAAGGCTATAACCTTGTCAGTGAATTAAGTCATTTGGTAGATTAATAATCTTGCTCAAGTCTACCCTGATCACTCTCCTATGTGACACAACTTGTACTTTTTTTTTTTTTTTTGGTGGTACTGGGGTTCCTGGAAGCCCTTCTACTTCCGGGCTACACTCCCAGACCTATTTTTTATATTTTTATTTAGAAACAGGGTCTCTTAAGCCAGTGCGGCTGGCTTCGAACCTGCGCGATCCTCCTGTTTCTGCCTCCCAAATGCAGGGATTACAAGTGTGCACCACCACACCCAGCCAACTTGTACTTTTTAACAGCACCGTTTTCCCTCTTGCTGGTGTGTTTCCAAAGGCCTGGGTGTGTGTTGCATCCTCTGAGCCCTCAGGGGAGTATAATCCTCAGAAAAGAACTCCGGCTTCACATGGTGTCATGGATTGGATCTCAAATGTCACCCCAAACCTCATGTGTCAGGCATTGCAGCACTTCCCAGAGGTGAAATAAGTGAATCAGGATTCGAGCCTCTTCAGTGGACTAGTCCATGAATTCATTATTTGAGTGGATTTACTGGGTGGTAACTGAAGGGAGGTGGGGCAGGGCTGGAGGAAGTAAGTCAGTGGGGGCATGGCATTGAAAACTATATCTGACCCTGGTTCCTTCCTCCCTCTGTCTACTTCCTGGCTGCCATGAGCTGACCGACTTTTCTTTGCTAACCCTTTCACCATGATGTTTCTTCTTTGGAACCAGCCACCCATGGACTGAATTCCCTGAAACCATGTGCCAAAATAAATCTTTCCTCCTCTAAATTGTTCCTATCAAGTATTTTGGTCACAGTGACAGAAAGCTGACTAACACACATGCTTCTTTAACTTTTTTGGGTAGACATTTATATATCTGCTTGAAACTTTTAAATTTTTGTCCCATCTTTTTTAGTCTTTTTTAGCAACTAATTCAAGTAGTAGAAAGCTCTATGAAATATGTTCCATTTCCCCCATGATATTAAATAAACATATCTGGGCATAATGGGGTACAAATTTAAAATTGCAACAATTCTAAGGATAAATTAAAACCTTAAATTATATTTTCAACTTGTCATAAATCACTTGAAATTCTAGCTATGGCCAAGTGCTTCTTCCTCATTTCCTACCATATCTCCTCTTCCCCCTGTAGACCACAGATACATAAAAATATCTTTATTTTTCTGTTACTGTTTTTCTGTGGGAAAAATATATGAAAAGAACTGCCCTATTTTATTTATATAATATCTCTTGGATCTATTTTCCTTGCCTTTTGTGTTTTTCTTATAGTCATTACTTGTGTTATTTTGCTCTGAGCTCCAGGGGGATGTCTCAAGCTGTTTATCTAATTTCTTGATTTACTATTCATTCTGTTCTTTAGGGCCTCTACTCTATTTGTCACTTTTAGTATATTGGTTTCTCCCTGAAAGTAATCTTCCTTGTGCTCAAATTGTTCCTTTTTCATTTGTATAATATCTTATAGAATCCACTGAGAGTATAAATTACATTTTAAAAACAGTTTTCTCTTTGAGTCTGCTTGGTGCATGATCTGTTTCATCACAGAATGTTCCCTTTGATAACTCAGATGCATTCATGCTTTTTGAACTACAGTGTTTTTTTCCTATGTAATATTTTTTTCTTTCTTATCTTTTCAGATGCTTATGTGTATATAATACGTGAAGCTCAAATAAGCTGTCCTGGATAGGTAGATAGGTAGGTAGGTAGGTAGATAGGTAGATAGATATTCAAATAATATATTTAGATATTGAAATCTTCTACCCCTACTGAGGAAGAAACTGTCTATCAATTGTTCAGTCTTAATCTATTTCTTATTTTTTTTGCCCACATAGGACTTGATCTACCTGTCAAGGTAGTCAAAGAGAAAATTTCTCCACGTGCAGAGGCAATTCTTCTTCGTGTTGCCATTGCACTGACCTCATTAGCAGCCACTGAAATTCAATAAGCACTTGCTTTTTGTGACTTCTGGGGTTAAGAAACCCAGTTCTCCTCTCAATGCTCCAAAACCAGATTTTTCACACACTGAACATTCCTGTCATTGACTCACAAAGCCCACTGCTGAGGAAAAATGTTTCTCCTTCTTTATCTCAATCATTCTCTCCAAGGATGGCCTCCTCTCTCCTGTTCCCCTCTGCAAAACCGAACACATTCTCTTTTGTATATAGCTTCCCCAAAGGATCAACGGGTCTATACTGTTGTATCTATAATATTCAGGGCTTTGATATGTGCTTGACATTGGAGAACTAAACTATAAAGAAAGCATAGCACAACTTAGACGCTCAAGAAAGGTCTCTTACTGTAAGCTGTTTGATTATCAAAAAATAGAGGTCATGTTCAAGTACATATGCCATAAAAGACAAGAGGATATAAAACAAATACAAAGAAAGTCACCTATTTCATTCTTTCAGGAAGCTCTTTACCAACACTGGGCCTAGTGACTATTTTCTCAGTTTGTTAGTTTATTTGCACCAATTAAAGCAGTGGAGTGCATAGATACTTTTTAACTGTGCGTGCTAAGTGTGATGAAGAAAATACTCTCATCAAATACATCAAGTGTATTTATGATTATCAACTCTGGCATAGGTTTGATGTCAGCAACTCCTAGGTGGTCAGGAATATGAAGAGCTTTGCTTACTGCCATGCATGTCTATGGTCTGATAAAATACTAATAAAATTTTAATTTTGATCATTTCAATACGAATTTGGGAAGATTCAAAGTGCAACAGTAAATCAACTGTTAATGTAGTCGTGCCATTGCCACTAAGAACTGTATAAGATAAAGAGATCAGTGAAAAAAATACAGTGTACATGAGAAGACCAATTTTTGCTAGCAGGCTTTTTAAGCACTGGGTTAGAACTCACAGGTACATGTGATGACATTGATTTTTTTAATCATATTGATTTAATAAGAGAAATTTCTAAAGAATTAATTGAACATCTGGATATGTAGTGTAGGATGCTTCTACAGAAGTGAAAGGGGCAATAGATACTATATTTTTTAATATCATGGCCCAATTTAACAGTATCTATCATGAGACAAAAATAAGAAAAAGGTGAAGTTAATCAGAAACAGAGCACTAGTCATCTTTGGGAATCCACTGCAGAGAGCTTTACCAAGTAGGTAGGACCACTCATTGAGACAGTAGGACATGAGGTTATTTTGAAGTGGTACCGTGTCTTATTTGGTTCCTTACATTTATTTAACACATAATTGAAAGTTTAATTTACTTCACGAGCCACTGACAACTACAAATTCCATCTTACATGTCTGAGAAATAGTGTTTATTCAGTACAACTGCTAAGATCCAATACATGATAGAGGATATGTGCATCAAAATACAGGGTTTCTGATGCAAATGTGGAACTATTAAAAGTTTGAATAATCCTTGGTGTTCAAGTTGTTACTTTAAACACCAACCTCATGATTGGAAATTAGATATTAGTCCAGCACCGTGAAAATGTCAGCAAATAACAATAATGGTTACCATCCACCAAATGCCTTCTATGAGTACTTTACACATTTTTTCCCTCACTTAAACCTCATAACAACCTTAAGACCCACTTTACAGAGTAATAAAACAAGACCTTAAGAAGTTAGATGAGTTATCAGCCATCAAAGCAGGTATTTGAACCTACATTTTTCTAATTCTAAAGTTGGCAATCTTTTTATTAAAGCATGTCACTTCACACATAGACACTCTTTATAAAATTCCCTTTTGCTGCAGCATATTTATTTATTTATTTATTTATTTATTTATTTATTGGTAGCACTGGGGTTCCTGGAAACCCTTCTACCTCCAGGCTACACTCTCAGACCTATTTTACACTTTTTATTTGGAAACAGGGTCTCTTAAGCCAGCGTGGCTGGCTTCGAACCTGTGCGATCCTCCTGTCTCCACCTCTCAAGCACGGGGATTACAAGTGTGCGCCACCACGCCTGGTGGCAGCATATTAATGTTAAAATCTTTTATTATTTAAACTTGTGTGGACATTTAAAAGGATTTTTAAAAAGCTATATATATAACTCTCACATAATATCATAAAATCTTATCATATCTGCCCTTAAATAAAGATGAGTTAAGATCACACTAGGTTTAAGGAAATTTTTGAGCATGTATTTCTTTAAAGTACATAATGAATCTGGAATAATTTTGAGCATGCAAGTAAGAACTGGTCGGTGCTCTGAGTTTTAAGTTCTGACAAACTCATCTTTTAGGCAAAATAATTGATTCAATAATATTTATTTTTCAACAACTCTGTGCCTCAGGAGAAAATATATACATAAGAGATATACCCCCTACTCTGATTCAATATCCATGGAGGAAAGAAACTTCACAGGACCATGTCATGTGCTGTGATAAATTCATACCGTTTTGTGAAACCAAGTTGATACATTTTCAGGAATGTTTTCTGCAAGTTGTTTAATACAGCCATTATAAAAATAAATCACAGAGTCATATTGTTAAGTTACATTAAAAATGAAGGTGATAAATACTTGGAGGTCACATCCTAATTATTTTGCTACACTTTAGTACTCTCTGGGATTTCAAAGTTCCTCTTGCCTCTGTGTGGTGGAAATATTGTACCATGTTCTGCCACTGAGTGTCTGTTCTCAACTCTGCATTTGGTGATATTAAATCAGTTATCTGAAATAGGCCAAAACGGGAGTATTTAAAGGACACAAGCAGCAAACCCTACAAGCCAAGGCTAGATTTATAGTTCTGTTGACATTTCAGCCAGCATTCTCACTGCTGTGACCTTAAATACCTGGCAACCACAACTTAGAGAAATTAAGATTTATTTGCTCACAATTATGGAGATTTCAGAAGTTTTAGTCCACGTTAGGCTGGGCCACGTCTATGGAACTCAGGGCATGGCAATGGAAAACAGACAGAGAGCATGGGTAGAGGGACTCTGCTCTCACATCTTGGAGGCCGGAAGCAGAGAAACAGCAAGACAAGGATGGATATATATATATATACACTCCCCGGTGCCACATCCTTCAGCAACCAAGCCCCGCCCCCAACATGGCTGCCATGTTTATGGCATGAGTTCTGGGAACTTGCTAAACCAAAGCTAACAGTTGATTTTCTTGATAACATTTTGTAAACTACAGCCAATGGGCCAAATTAAAATGGTTCATTCGCCGGGCATGGTGGCGCACGCTTGTAATCCCAGCATTCGGGAGGCTGAGACAGGAGGATCACGGTTTGCAGCCAACCTCAGCTACTTAGTGAAGCCCTTTGCAACTCAGTGAGACCCTGTTTCAAAATGAAGAATAGAAAATAGGGCTGGGGGTGTAGCTCGGAGGTAGAATGCCCCTGGGTTCCATTCCCATTACTGCAAAAATAAATAAATAAATAAAATGAAATGGTTCATTCCCATATGTTTATCTGTTGTCTATGTCTTTTTTGACACTATTGTTATAGACCTGAATAGCAGCAAAGAAGACCTCATATTCCAAAATATTTAATATTTGATTCTTTTCAGAAAATCTTTATCAGTCATGGATTCAGGCTGAAGAAAATATGAGAAAATGTTAATAAGAGGTTAAAAATAAGAAAGGTATCATTGTGTAAAGATAGTACATTGTAACTAACATAAAAGTTTTAGAAAATATTTTTCCATAGTCAAAAATGACTACCCGACTCAGAAAAAATTGTTTATATAAACTGATAACTCTGTGAGATATATATATATATATATATATATATATATATATATATATATATAATTCTTTCTACATATATCAATTATTTATCATATATGGTATTTGTTTAATAAATATGATTTTTGAGAATAAGAAATCATATAACAATGGACCATATATCAAATTTAATGACAAAACTTATTAGAAAATTAGCATACTAGAATGGAGTTCAATTTATCCAATCAAGTTTTATTGTAACAATAGTTTGGCTATGAATGCAAGAGTTGGCAAAAATCAGTTAAAGTATTCTTTGAGAGTAATTAGCTACATAAAACTTTATAATAAAATATGGATTTGGAAGTTTTGTTATGCAGGTTCTCGTTCTATAAAATTATTATGCCTATATACTTATATTTATCTTCTTTCGTGTGTGTGTGTGTGTGTGTGTGTGTGTGTGTGTTATGGGGACTAACCCTAGGGGTGTTCAACCTGTGAGCTATACCCCTGACCTATTTTTATTTTTTATTTTGAAACAAGGTCTCACTAAATTGTGGAGGGCTTTACTAAGTTGATGAAGCTGGCTACAAACCTATGATCCTCCTGCCTCAGCCTCCCAAGCACTGGAATTACAAGCGTGCGCCACCACCCTGGGCTTATATTTATGTATACAATTATCTCCAGAGAACTAGTTGTTATGGAAATAGCGTCAGATACTAAGTGTTGGCAAGGATGCAGAGAAACTGGAACCTTTATACAGTGCTGGTAGAAAAGTAAAAGGTGCAGTCACTTTGGAAAATAGTCTGCCAGTTCCTCAAAATGTTAATGTCACCATAAAACTCAGTATACCATATACACTACTTCCTGGTATGCTCAAAAGAATTGAAAACACACCCTCACACAAGAATCTGTACACAAATGCTCATAACAGCATTATTCAGGATAGCCAAGAGGAAGGAACAACCCAAGTGTTCATCAATTAACAAGTGGCTTAAATAAAATGTGGCATATACATATACAAAGATTATTCAGCAAAGAAAAATTAAATACTGATACATGCTACAAAATGGCTGAACACCGAAAACATTGTGCTAAGTGAGAGAAGACAGATAGAAAAGGCCACATATTGTACAATTTCACTTCATGAAATTACCTTGAATAGGTATATCTATAAAGACTGAACTTGAGGGGTAGGTGAAGAAGGAATTGGGAGTGGCTGCTAATAAAGTTCAGAGCTTCTTTTTGGAGTGACAGAAATGTTCTACAGTTAGATAGTAAGTTTTTTACACAACTCCATGAATATACCACTGAATCACACATTTTAAAATGGTTGGCTGGGTATGGTGATTCCTGCTGGTAATCCTACTACTTGGGAGGTTGAGACAGGAGAATCGCAGGTTTGGGGTCAGCCTCAGCAACTTAGTGAGGCCTTCTCCAACTTAGTAAGACCACGCTTCAAAATAAAAAATAAAATAGGGTTGCGGTGTAGCTTAAAGGTAGAATTTCCCTGGGTTTGATCTCAGTAACACACACACATGCAAGGTAAAATGGTTAGTTTTATGTTATGTGAATTTTATCAACTTAAAAATAGCATTTTACAAACTTAAACAAAATGTACCAGCAGACCATGAATTTAACATGTCCCAGGGGTGTTAGGAGACCCAACTTGCTGTCCCTGATAATTCCTTCTGTAGACCAAACAAAGCAAATTAACCCTGGGAAGTAGACAGTGATACACTGGATGATAGTAAAACAAGACAAGAACAAGCCCTGGTCCCAGTTTCACATCCTTCAGTTATCTGCAACCTGAAGGAGCACCTGGTACTCCTAACCTACCTTGAGGTCAGAGGTAAAGGCAGTTGGAAACCAAATGGTTGGTGCCTGTGTTGATTACAAAATGAAAAGTGCTGCTTTGAACAACTCAAGAAGCTCAGTGATTCTCGGGTTTCATTTGCCGCTCACCTCGGTGTGCAGTAAGGCTTAATGAATTGAGGGGGGAGGGTCTGTTCCACACTCAGGCAGGGACCTAGGATCCTTTCTTCGAGTGACTCTACCATGCCCAAGACTCTTGAGGTCCTCACAGGACATTCTAAATGTGGTTGACCCACTGGAGAGTGTATGTTGGTTTGAGCGGAAGATTCAAGGACTGGGTCTGAAAGTGCCATGCCAACCTGGAAATGGGCATTTTTGAACACTGGTATTGCCTCCGCCATGCTTCTATTCCTCCCTTCATTTTCTTCTTTGCCTAGTAACCTCTAGTAAACAAGACATTTTTCCCTTCTAAAGTACATGCTAAGAAGAACACTTGTTTTACCTGAAACACATTGTAAATTTAAAATGATTTGGACAAACTGATAGTCATCTATTGCAGATTTTCAGGTTTTTAAGTGGTCCCTGGATCTTCTAGTATAAACATGTGTGTTGAGAGATTATGGGATAAATGAGGGATGGAGTTCAAAGAACATTCTCTCTCTGTTATCATTGCTTTTTTACCTCTTAATTTTACAAACTGTTACTCAAGATACTTGGCCAATTGATGACTATATCTTTAGATTATTTCTTTTATGTTACTGCAGTGTCTTGATTTTTCTCCAAAACTTTATGTAAGAGAGGGTGGGGGATAAAGGGAGATATATTAGGAAAAACATAGAAAGGAGAGTTCTGAGAATGGACATCCCAAATAACACATTGTGTTGCTACAACTGCCAATTCCACACAAGGGTTAAACATTGTGAGCTAAGAGCGAGTTGCAAGCACGTGTGTATTGTGTGACTGTGTATGTTGGTGGGTGTCTAAGCAACCTGCCAAACTCTATTTCCGGAACATGATTCTAAGGGCAGCACAGCCGGAATGTGCTCTTGGAACCGCACCAAGCAAACAGGAGACCTTCCTCTTCCCAACCTGGGTGCCAATAGTGACATGCGTGTGAGGGAGGTGCCTCCACATGCCTCTTCCCATCTGCTTCCTGGGCTTTTTGAACAGAATGGAAATGCTGAGAGCCATCGTGAAGCCAGGACCACTGCCGTCAGTTGGCCCAAAGACACCGGCTCTCATGGTGCTTGGCTCAACCCGGGCTATGTACACACTAGAAGAGCAGAGGTTCAGGCCAATGGACAATGGGATCTGCGCATGCATTCAGAAACTCTTGTCCATAGCTTGCTCTCTTTATAGAGCCAAGAGGCCAAGAAAAGAGAGAGAAATGCAAGTATCCAGAAACTGAAGTGGAGGGAGCAACTAGCATCCGCGTGAGGGCCTCGTGGGTCCCTTGTGTGCGTGGAAAGACTCCCACCTGTGGCCCGTGGCGTCTTTGCTTGCCTTCCTCTTCTGGGTCTCTCCTGGTGCAATTCCGCCATCTGTCATGTGGAGTATTCTGGGAGAGGCCTTCCTATTCTTCTAACCCGCAGTGGAATGACAGATGAATGTGGGGGATGGGAACACATATGTCCCCTCTCTGAGTGGGCTTGTGCGACTTCGAGTCAAACAGAGCTATAATTGCAAATGAGCTTTTGAAAGAAGTATGCTCCCAAATGTCAAGGGTTACATCTTCCTTAACTTTCTGTTTTCCATCTATCTTGTTTTCCTTTGATTAATTTTTGGTAAAGAGAGTAAAGACGACTCCTACTCCAAAAAAAAAAAAAAATTGGAACTGGAACTGGGTGTAGGATAGAGCTTGACTATAAGATATTAATTATTACAAGGCAATTTGAGGAGTTGAACATTTTCTGTGTCCTAATCATGGTGATGGTTAGAGGAGGCCATGTATTTATGAAAACTCACTGAACTTTATACCAAAAGAGTGACTTTTGGTTTTTTTTAAAGCACAAAGTAATTTATGAAAACTTTCAGGCATTTAAAAAGCCCTTATAGGTCCTTTTATAAAAAGGATGATATATAATATAATATAATATAATATAATATAATAATAATAGTGTGAATTAAAGGGACATTTATTTAAATTGACTGAATTGTTCTGCTCCATTCAAGATGGTAGCCAGTACTCACGTGTAGCTATTGAGCACTTGAGATGGACAGACTGAATGGAGAAGTGCTTACATATAAAATACACATTAATGGCGAGAACATTATACTGAAAAGAAATATAATATAATCGATAATAATGTATACTAATTACATGTTTAAATGGCAACATTTTGATTTTGTGGGATTAACATATATAATATTAAAATTAGTTTTTAATGTGTCTACTACAAAATTTAAAGTTCCATTCATAGTTTACTTATTTCTATTAGAAACTGCTCATCTGATACTCTGCAAAGAATTGTGAGAACTATAGAATTTATAACTACTTTGGAACCCCTCCTCTGTAAGTCTGTACTGTATGTATAGAGAACAAAAATAAAATCAGAGAAAAAATGCAATGGGGAAAATGGGATTTATAAAGATAAGAAAAATGCCATAAAGGGTATTTTTAACAATAAATATAAAGGCATTCATTTTCACATTAAGTGATGGTACAAAATAAAATAGTAATAATATAGTATTAGACTTTTAACATTAACAATTAAATGTGACAATAGCTCAAAGAATATGAAGAATAAAAATAAAACATTAAACCTAAGAATCAATAGTGAGCCGGGCGTGGTGGCACATGCTTGTAATCCCAGCATTTGGGAGGCTGAGACCTGAGGATTGTGGTTCGCTGACAGCCTCAGCTACTTAGTGAGGCCCTCTGCAACTCAGTGAGACCCGGTTTCAAAATAAAGAATAAAAAATAGGGCAGGGGCTGTAGCTCGGAGGTAGAGTGCCCCTGGGTTCCATCCCCAGACCTGCAAAAATAAAAAATAAAAAATAAAATAAAAAGTAAAAAAATAAAATGAAAAAATAAAAATCAATAGTGAAATATCTGGGTAACCCCCAAATATTTAAGACTCAAACGATATACTTTTAAATAATCAATAAAAGACTGAATCATAAAAAATTAAAAATATTATTAATTTTCTTAAGTAAACAAAATCACAACATATCAAAATATGTAAGACACGGCTAAAGCAGTATTAAGAGGAAAATTTATAGCATTAAAATGCTTATATTGGGCTGGGCGTGGTGGCGCAGGCTTGTAATCCCCGCGCTTGGGAGGCAGAGACAGGAGGATAGCGCAGGTTCGAAGCCAGCTGTGCTGGCTTAAGAGACCCTGTTTCCAATATATATATATATATATATATATATATATATATATATATATATATATATATATATATATATGAAGTCTTGGAGTGTAGCCCAGAGGTAGAAGGGCTTCCAAGAACCCCAGTACTATATAATATATATATATATATATATATATATATATATATATATGTGTGTGTGTGTGTGTGTGTGTGTGTGTGTGTATGTATATGTATATGTATATGTTTATGTATATGTATATGTATATGTATATGCTTATATTGGAAAACAAGAAGTCTCTCAAATCACTAACCTATACCAAGGGTAAGTAAACTTTTCCTATAAGGGCCTAGATCAAAAATATTTTGAGGCTTTGAACACCATATGTTCTTTCTTATAGCTATTTAATGCTGTCTTTGTAGTGTGAAGGTAGCCATGGACAATTTATATACAAACAAGTATGTCTGTGTCTTAATAAAACATTATTCATAGCACTGAAATCTGAACTGTATATAATTTTTACATTTCACAAAATATTCTTCTCTTTTCCTTTTTTTAACCATACAAAAATGTAAAATCCATGTCAAAAAAAGTTGTTCTACAGATTCAACACATTCACAATCAAGTTTCCAGCAGGATTTAGTGTAGAGAACTTCTAATCTCCTTCTAAACTGTATATAGGAAAGAAAAAGACTTAGAACAGCCCTAACAAAAACCAAGACTGCACAATTCACACTACATAATTCCAAAATATGCCATAAAGTTATAGGACCAAGATCATATGGTATTGGCATGAGGCTGGATATGGGGATCAATTGAAGGGCATATAGATCCCACGAAGAGACACAAACATATATATCAATTGATTTTTGACAAGGGTATCTTGGTAATTCATTTTAAAAAAGAGAATTTTCAACAAATTATGCTGGAACTAGATATTAATATGGATATCTCAATCCATATCTCACATTATAGATAAAAATTAAATCAAAGTATATTACAGACCTAAACATAATAACTAAAATATAAACCTTCCAGGAGAAAATATGAGAGAAAATCTTAGAAATGTGGGTTTGGAACATAATCTCTTTTGATAGGACACCAAAAGCACAAACTATAAAAGAGAAAATCAGATTCACTTCCACTTTATACAAATTCAAAACCTTTGCTAATATTTTTAAACTACAGTAGAAAAGGATGGAGAAGATATAGTTTATCTGAAACTCTCATACATTGCTAGTCAGAATGCAAAATGTCAAAGTAACACTGGAAAATGTTATGACAGTCTCTTGCAAAGTGAAACGTACACTTATCATACAACACACAACCCAGAGATGCTACTCCTAGATCTTTAGCCAAGAAAAATACAAAGGCCTGCTTACAGAGGAGTTTGGCAGCTCTATTCGTAATTGCCAGAAAACAACTTGCTGTCTAAACACATTATCTCACTTCAATCAATGGAATGCTAGTCAGCAGTCAAAAGTGACTAAGAACTGGTGCAGGCTACAAACTGCATGAGTCTCAAAAGCATGAAGAAGACAGACCCAATGCTGAATGCTTCCACTTACATGACACTCTGCACAAAGCAAAACTACGGGGGACTGGACTCCTGTCACTGACTGCCAAGTTCAAGGCACTGAGGGGCTGACTCCAGGTAAACATGTAGAAATTGGGGAGGGGCAAAAGGACATTTTTATTGTAATTGTGGTAGTAGTTTCATGACCACACACATTTGTCAATATCGATCAGATTAAATCCTGAAATGGGTAAATTCTGTATTATAGAACTCATAGTCAATAAACCTTACTTAAAATGATGTTCTAAATAGGCATAGAGCATCATTGGAAAAATACACAAACTTTAAAGGTGCTTCATCTATGTTTCCCCTCATTTGGATACATTAAAAAGTCAATGTTTTTCATCATTCCAATTACACAACGGTCACATTTTGCTTTCCCCCCAATTTATGTAACAGTGGAGCACCTTTGATGTGGCAGAAAACCCAAAAGGAAGAGCCCCATTCTACGCGAGGGAGCTCCACGCTGTGTGGTAATCGTCAAAGCCAAGATTTCTATGGCGAGCTCCACAGAGATGTTTGCTTCTCTGCACTACTCTCCACTCTAACTTTCCCTCCCTGAGAAAGCACCCCCTTAGGCAAGATAAGTGTGCGATTTATAAATCCTGAGAAAGCCCTGCTCCTTTAGGGCAGCTATGGTGACTGGGTGGGCGGGAGATGTCTGCAGGTGCAGCTCCTGTTCAGGCTTTTACTAGCAAGTTTTAGGATGCAGTGAGCTCCCAGTGAAACCAAGAGATGGTAAAAGATGTCATCAGGGTATCAGAGGAAGAATGAACACTACTGCAAAAGCAGGGCTTTCTTTGCTGAAGAAACTAAGACTGAATCTCTCTCTCCCAGACCTCCTACCCCCTGAAATCTGTGTGTGTGTGTGTGTGTGTGTGTGTGTGTGTGTGTGTGTGTGTGTTTAGTGGTAGAGCTGGAAAATTGAAAGGGATGGGACACATCTATTAAATTAGATTTCCAAGCTGGGCATGGTGACACACATCTAGAATCCTAGTACTTGGGAGGCTGAGACAAGAGGATCACATGTTCAAAGACAGCCTCAGCCCCATAGTGAAATCCTGTTTCAAAATAAAACATAAAAAGGGCTAGGGGGTGTAGCTCAGAGTTAGAATTCCTCTGAGGCAGAATTTTCCAAGTACCTAAAAGACAGATATGTAAATATGACTTCCAATGCCACCATTTAGACTCTGAGTAATACCCGTCTTTAGTACCCATTCATCAAATTCCCATCAGAACTGGTGTAATGATAATAGCCTGGATGTCCGGAACCCCATGGCCTTTCTTGAACATCGTCCCATTTGATGAGCAGATGCACAGCACTCAAGCAGATGGAACAAGGTGTTTTATTGTGCAGAAATTTCTTTCTCACACATTCTTTCTTTTAAGCCTCATACTGGATAACTGAATGAAGAAAGTCCTTCATATTTCATAAGCAAGGAAAATGAGCTCAGCCTTTAAGAGTCTTGATAAAGATCAGTCACCAAGTAAATATCTGAGTGGATGTGAAGATGGTGAGCAGCCAGGTAGGCCCCCAAACTTTCTGATTCTAAATCCAAATGTGGGAATCTTTCTGGAAAGAAGAAATAAAAGACTTGCTCATGGGCCTAGAGCAGGGGTCTCTATTTCTGTTGAATTTTTATGAATGATAGTCTACCTGCTGTTTTGATAGACAATTGGGACTCAAGACAGCTTGGAAATGGAAACCCTTTTCATCCTGCTGGACTCTGTCGATCCCCATCTGTGGATCCTTCTTTGTTTTCTAAGCCTTCAAGGTCCATGAACAATGCAAAGTCGCATTTTGAGTTTCTGTCTCTTTTCTCTGCTTAGTCATGCCACGAGACGCCGTGTTTTGTGAGGAGCATCATAGAAGCTATTTGCTGAGTGCATAAAAATAGGCTTATTTTCCTCTTTAAAATCGAGAAAGCATTTTCACAGGTAACATCTAATTTGATTTTGTCTTGGCAAAAGAGATGGTGTGGAGGCCAAACATTTCCACAGCGGTGGTTAATCAAGGTTATTCTTTTCCGTCGTTATTATTTACCTCTTCGCTAAAGGACAGGCATGAAAGGTAAATTCTTTTAATAATTTACTGCAAGGAAAAAGGAGCATGTGGTCCTAAACCAGGGTTCCTCAACATGCTTAGGGTTATTTGGGGGTACTTCTTCAATATTCTGGGCCTCCACCAAGTATCTCTTTAGCTGAGTCTACAAGGGCAAAACCTAGAAATTGGAACTGTTTTAAAAAGTTATCCCACAAACCTTTTGCATAGACATTTTAAATTATGATTGCCAGGCCAGTGGTCATAAGATGGAGGACCCTGCCTTCAATGATGCTTTAGTGTCCTTCTGGCTTTATTTTTTCTTGTCTACAGTGTTCAATTCAATTTGCTGGGACATAGGCGGATATTTTGCCACACTCCTTGAAAGAATTAATTAAGAGCATTGATTTTTAGACTAAGTTGAGCGCAGCTGTCTTTCTGAAACCACGGCGGTCTCTGATCGGTTCATTATACTTTGAGAACCAACACCAATATGGGTTTTCGGATATTTTAAATTAGAATTTTTTTTCCATTATCCAAAATTAACACAACTGGGTTGCTTCAGAAAATGTGAATGTCGAGCTTTCGAAGGAAGACGTGAACTTTTTAGTCACCGTGACATCCGTGCAGGCTCTGTCTTTGCACTTCACTTCGTCAGGGATAGAAAATGAAACACATGTAGCTCTGTGACACCTGGAGAATCGTGCAGCTAAATTTGGTTACCAGCTGAGCTGGCAGATGAAGCTGGGTGGGTTGAAACCAAAGTCCTCCGATAAGGTCTGCCACCAGGTAAAGGGGTCCTTTGACTACTAGACCATATACACCACCCGAACCTGTTTGCTAATTGCAACACAGAAAGGGGGCTGTTGTCTCAGGAAGAAGTTAACAAAGCTGATGTGCCTTAATACTCAAAGCAAAGGAAAAGGCTCACCTGCCAATTAGTTTAATCTCCTCTGTAAACCCATGCCAGGAATCCTCAGCCTCTGCCCTATGGCATTTGGACTGCAGAACACTTTGTCTTGGGGCCTTGGCACGGCAGCATCCCCGGCTCCCCCTCCCTACATCCCTTCCATCCACCCTAAATATCTGTAGACATTGCCAAATGCCCACTGGGGTGCAAAATCCCCACCCCACACCCCAGTTGAGGACCACATCTGCCAATTTCAATTTTTACTTTTCTCCAATAATAAAAATTTTCAAAAAAATTAAAGGAACTTCTAAAGATGTGCTTTAAGATAACTAAAAATAAATGTATTTAAATATTTGGATAACACTCAAGAACTATATCAAGATCAAAGATGCAGAAGGGGAAGCATTCCAGTTTCATATATAATGAAGCATCCTCACTTCCATGTGAGGCCGTGCAGTCTATCCGTGGTACTTGGAGACTCACACTGTTCAGATGTAAGGAGAGATGGGTTTCTAAGCTTCTTAGAGTTCCCACTTCTAAGGTAATAGGGTACCACCTTTCCATGCAAAATAAGCCTTGATCTAATCGGGAGCCGGGGAGGGGGGTGGGGGGGGGAATAGAAAGATCAAGCAATCCCCTGGTAATGCGAATCTCTGCATTCCAGAAAGCATTTTATGTCCTTCTGAACTTCACCTCTGTGCAAATCTTTGTGTCTGTGCCTGGCTGTATCTCCTTGTCTGTCCACACACCAGTCCCCAAATCCACTGGTGAGCAAGGGACTTCAGTCCTTGTCTACCCTCACTCTCTTCCAGGAAGGTAGTAAGACTTGTCAAGTCCCCAAGCCTCTGGTAGTGGCCAAAAGAGAAACTTCAGGGAAAGGACATTGTAAGAAGGAATTGGAAGTTTTGGTGTGGACTCCAACAAGGACAGGACAGGGGGTTCTGGGAAATAAAGTGTGCAAGTAATACCAAGGTCTCCAATTTTGTCTTTATTATATAAGTAATGAATGCCCATTTCAGCATCCATGGTAGCCAAGAGGAAAGTGCAGAAAGGAGACAGAATTTATAGTATCACCTCTGTGGTCTAAATTGCTTACATCGGGCCACGTTTGACCTTTGCTTAAGTAGAAACCACTGTGCAAGCCAGGCATGGTGGCGCACGCTTGCAATCCCCGCGCTTGGGAGGCAGAGACAGGAGGATCGCGTAGGTTCAGAGCCAGCCTCGCTGGCTTAAGAGACCCTGTTTCCAAAAAGAAAAGAAAAACAAATAGGTCTGGGAGTGTAGCCCGGAGGTAGAAGGGCTTCCAGGAACCCCAGTACCACCAAAAATAAAAATAAAAATAAAAAATAAAAAACCACTGTGTGTGTCATTTTATGATTCAATTAGTTCCTAAACGTTGGGGAGGTGATGCTTTGGTAATAGTTTTAAGAACTTCCAAGATAATTGAATTCTTTAGAATTTCAACTTCTTCTAATGCTACTTTTGATAATATACATTTTTCAACAATTAATTTTAGTGCAGGCCTCAAGTTCTGCTTCTTGTACCCCTATGATGTGTCTTATTGTTGTCAGTGATCATTGTTCTCTTCTCCTGGCTCATTGAAAAAAGAAGTCCTCTTTAATTTTCTTCTATGTTCTTGATGCTATGTCTGTAAAATCTTACTCATCTTTTAAAATAAAAGCACAATGGAAAATAAGAAACTATAAGATGCTTTTGCTTTCTCTCCTCTATACCCACAGTCCATTTTTATTTATTTATTTATTTTTGTTTTGAAACAGGGTCTCACTAAGTTGTCGAGAGTCTTGCTAAGTTCTGAGGCTGTCCTTGAACCTGCGATCCTCCTGTCTCAGCCTCCTGAGTCCTGGGATTGATTACAGGTGCGTGTCATGGTGTCTGGCTTTCAATTTCAAATTTTAATTCAGCTCCAATTTCAAAAAAAATTCTGTGGTGCTGGGGATTAAACCCAGGGGCATTCTACCGCCAACCTATACCCCTAGCCTGATTTTTTTTTTTTATCCCTTAATTTGAAACAGGGTCTCACTAAGTTGCGGAGGGCCTCACTAAGTAGCTGAGGCTGTCTGTGAACCCCAATCCTTCTGTCTCTGCCTCCCAAGTGCTGGGATTACAAGCATGAGCCACCACGCCCAGCTCCAATTTCAAAATTTAATCCAGCCTTTTGTGGTCACAGCTGACCCAGGCCACCAGGCCCAAGAGGATGCTGAGCACAACTCCATCTGTTTGTTCTTCTTTTTTTCTCCCAGGAGTCACTCTTAGTTCCACCACCTCAGAATTATTTTGAAAAGCTAAATAATAAAAAAAAAAAACTAGTAAAGAAGAAAATGCATCAAGTTTGTGGAATATCAGTTGTGTTGAATATAAGAGCTAGGTATAAAATTGAGAAAGGGGAAGAATAAAAATGTCCTCTGTTGCCAGACCTTCCAAACTGACAGTTTATTTCAAGAGTTTTTAAAATAGATGAGATACAGGAGGAAATGTAGCCATACTTGTGGAAACATATATAAATATGAAAATATGTATATTTTTAGAAAATATATACCTCTATATTAGATATGTAACTGTGATATATATAAATATAAATATATATTTCCCGAAAGCATGTATCTTTATATTAAATATATTTGTTAAATAGATTCTAATGATTTGGTGTGGAACTCTGGTATCTATATTCCAAAAAGTGCTCTGTGAAGTCTCTAATGAGAACTTCTACAGAATAAGCCTTTAGGGATAAAATCAAAGTTCTATCCTCTCTTTATTTTAAGTCCCAGAGCATCCTTTTTATTTTCTTGCTTTTTTTTTTTTTTTTCAGGTCTGGGAATGGAACCCAGAGGCATTTGACCTCCAAGCTACATCCCCTACCCTATTTTTTTTTATTCTTTATTATGAAACAGGTTCTCACTATATTGCAGAGAGCCTCACTAAGTAGCTGAGGCTGACTGTGAACCGTGATCCTCCAGTCTCAGCCTCCCAAATGCTGGGATTACAAGCGTGCGCCACCACGCCTGACTTTCTTGCTTTTTAAAAAATCCTTTTTAAGGCTTACAATCCAGTACCTACAACTATATACACAGAATTGTACAATCATCACCACCATCAATTTTAGATCATTTTTATTATCTTCCAAAAGGACACCTTACCTCTGTGTCATCACCCCCCCCCCCAATTTTCCCTCCAACCTTTCCCCAAACCTAGGTCTGAAATAGCTGAAAGCAACCAGGTGCAAGCAAGCAAATGGAATTGTTAAAATGTAAACAAATTTTTAAAATTTTAACCTAATTTACCCAGGTGTGGTGGCTCACACCTGTAATCCCAGTACTTGGGAGACTGAGACAGAAGGATTTCAGGTTCAAGGCCAGCCTCCATTACTTAGTGAGGCCCTCCACAAACTTAGAGAGGCCCTGTTTGAAAAGGAAGAATAAAAAATAGGGCTGGGGTGTAGCTCAGAGGTAGAATTCCGCTAGGTTCAATGGTTCAATCCCCAGCACCAAAAAAAAATAAAATAAAATAAAAGGTGAACCTAATTTAAAATCTTGTACTTTACCTTAAATTTCTTACAAAATTTATTTGCTATTCCATAATATTTCTATGTCATCGCTCCCCTTTCACCCCACTCTTAAAAGTGTAAATTATAATACTCCTGGAACATGGGCCAAGGCCATCCTGGGACCCGCCCCGGCACCCTCATTTCTAATACCCTGCACTTTCTCAGCTGAGGAAGAATGACTATGTTCTGGCCAGACCTGATTTGTATAGTGCCTTCTTGCCCTGAGTGATATAAAATAAAAGATAAACTACAGAAGTTCCATGTTAATAAGAAAAAGAAAAATAGTGAACAGGACAAAGAATTGTTTAAGTTTGTTTGTTTAAGAGGACTAGTTTTCTTTAAGCCAAGATGACAGTTTTGGGGACATGCAGCTGGGCCTCCCAGTGCCTCACTATATTCCAGAACATAGGGAAACCTACTTCAGCAGCATCGAAGACTGTCAGTGGTGGTCCATCACTGTTTGCCAGACTCACAGCCAGTTACACGTGGCATGTGCTGTAAGTCTGAAATCCCGGCCAGAAATGGTCTCTGAGAGCAACCTGGCTGCCTCTGACCCGGGACCTCTGAAGGCATCTTATCATCCGTTCAGGGGTGACTTCGCTTGGCTTTCTTAGATAATGCAAGGCCTAGTGTTTTCATGGGACCTGAGTAGTTCTCCGGGCACTGTGCTCATCCAGAAGGAGAGTTCTGGAGAAGGTACGTGGATATTTTTGGCACTGGACGTGACTTTTTTTTAGCCGGTGAATGTGATCATCGGGCTGAATGCTGACTATCTGGTGGCTGCTCTGATTCTGAGCCGATCCAGCTTTTCTGGTGGCTTCCTGCCAGCGTATGAAAGGGACCGTCCAAAGTCTGGGAAAAGATGCAGTCATCTTCTTGTCTCCAGAGATCTGTCCTTGTTTAGATAAATATCCCAGAATCATCCTTCATAAAATGAGAGAGAGAGGGAGAGAGAGAGAGGGAGGGAGGGAGGGAGGGAGGGAGAGAGAGAGAGAGAGAGAGAGAGAGAGAGAGAGAGAGAGAGAGAAAGAGAATCTCCTCAGCTCTAAGATGCCTTCCAGTGTATGTATTTAAGACTTTTGAAACTACCTGTTGAAATTGTCTGAGAGGCAGAGATGCTTCAGAGCCCCACAGGGGAGGAAATAATCCTTAAAATATTTATGGGTTGAAGACTTCAATGTTATACACCAATATGCAGATTAGATAGGAGTGACATGTCCACCCCCTTCATACCAGAAAGGAAATGAACTACAATTCCTTGGGGCTTGGATTATACTGACAGCAATTTTGCCAACAGCCAATGATAAATGGCCCCACCAGTTCATTCGGTGGGACTTCCTGGACTTTCCCTGGGGATTTAAAAAAAAAAAAAAAAAAAGGTGCATCTCTACGGATCCCTGATGAGCGCAGGATGAATAAGCTGAGCTCATACTATTACCTTCTCCAAACATAAACCGTGTCTTAGCAAGAAAGGCAAAGCTCTTCGGTACATTTTACCAATGGTCAGATTTTTTTAAACTTGAAGGTTAAGCCAGAGAACACAGGTCCAAGCCTTTACATAACCTTGAAGGAGCTGGAAGCCAGAGCTCCTCCGGGGTGGAAGCTTTCCTGCAGCCTCTGGGCTTGATGAACACAGACAGGGTTCCACTAGGAGACATTTACTCAGCAGCCCACCTCTACACAACAGTAACAAATAGTAAAGAAGGCCTGACTCACGGGAGAGCTCAAAGAAGCCTTATGGTTCGCCTCAGTCAACCTCTGAGCATCCAGGGCCCCCACCGCTGAGCGAGCCGTGGAGGTCCAGTTCACCCAGCTACTGAAAGACAGAACCGCGTAGGGGAACCTGGTAACTCAAGCCAAAATGGCCCCATTGCAAAACCTGGCAGGGTCACTCCCTAGCTGCCTTCCCGGGGCCCACTCTGCCCTGCACCTCGGGGTCCTCGTCCTCAAAGCAGGCAGGGCCCTCCTTAGTTTTTCGGGTTCTGCACAGAACTCGAAAACGAGCCGGGAAGCTCGCGCATCTTGGGGCCTTGCCCTCCTCTCAGCCCAGCTTTAATCGCGGCGCCCTGAGTCAGTGATTTCCTCCCCTGGAACCTTCTCGGGTTGCAGCCTGGTGTTGCATAACCGGCCGGGGTCCCCCGGGAGCGGCGGCCCGGACCAGACGGGCCGGCGCGGGCGGCGTGCGGCCGGCAGGGGGCAGCAGAGCTCGCGCGCCTCCGCCGCGCCTCGGGACGGGCCCAGAGGGCTCGTGCGCCCTGTTCTTTTCCACAGAGCCATTTTTTCCCGTCTCATTTAAGTGAGAACACGGTGTGCCCACATTGCCGCTGTTGTTTCTGCTTTGCTTTGGTTCCGTTTTGCAGGGGCAATAATTATATGTACTGAGCATCTCCAGGGGAGGCGCCGCGCGTTTATCAGTGAATTCCTTCAGCACGCCTTCAAGTGTTCATTTTTATTCCCAGTTTCCAGATGATGACTGTGTGATTTAGGAAGCTAAATGTAAGAGGCAACGGCTCTCTCTAAACCAAAGCCGGGTCTTGGATGGAGAAGGCATTTTATTTTTACTATTTCTGCCTCCCTTCTGTACAAATATTTTCAACGTGATTTATTAAATGCTTCTTTAAAAATGTAGGAAATCAGCCGGGCGTGGTGGCGCACGCTTGTTATCCCCGCTTTTGGGAGGCGGAGACAGGAGGATCGCACAGGTTCGAAGCAGGCCGCGCTGGTTTAAGAGACCCTGTTTCCACATAAAAAGTAAAAAAAAAAAAAAAAATAGGTCTGGGAGTGTAGCCCGTAGGAGTGTATCCCGGAGGTAGAAGGGCTTCCAGGAACCTCAGTACCACCAAATAAATAAATAAATAAATAAATAAATAAATAAATAAATGTAGGAAATCTTCAGCTTAATTCGAAAGACAATATACTTTTTTTTTCTCCTCTGAGCAATTGATTAGGGAGGAATGGGGAGTGTTAGAACAGTATCCTCCAGACAAGCTCGCAGATGGCTTCTGTCAGCTGTAAATTGTGAGCGATGGCCCTGGATGGACCCAGGGGCCGCCTTCAAATATTTGGAGGGCCAGTATTTGGAAGTGTTTGGCCTTGCTCTAAAAGGCAGGTTTAGGCTTAAGTAATACAAGGCAAGAATGAGTTCTCACATTTCATAAAGACAGAGGGTTTGGTGCTGGGCCTTATCTCAACCTCTATAGCTCCTTACAAGTCAGCCCGTGGGTTAGAGCTGGGGGAGGGGGGCCGAATTCCTTCTCTCTGATTCCTACTTCTTATAAAGTAGGGATGTGATTGTCTAACCCGCACTGGGTTGTGATCATTGGGTGGTTTTTTTTTTTTTTTCATTTTCTGAGAAGATGGACTTGAAATTTTTATTTTTGGTTGGAGCACTATAATCATACATCATGACGAGGTTCAGAGCCACAGAAACAGACATGCACACAGCACTTGGTGAAATTCCCCCTGCTCCCACCCCACGCCCTGCCCTTTGCGCACATGATTTGGGGTCGGGGTTAATAATTTTATATATGTAGATCCTCTGTATATGTCCATCCTTCATCAGATCGCCCCCCCACCTGCCTCCCTCGCCGAGGCTCCTCCACCGCTCCTCTAAGGCTTCTCCTCTCGTGTCTGCAGTCTGTTTTGCATCTCCCTTTCTCCCTAACTTCCACATGTTAAGGAAAACAATTGGGTTTATTTTTCTGTGTCTGACGGATCTCAGCACAATAGTCTCTAGTTCCGCCCATTTTCTTGCAAATGACATACTTTTGTTCTTCTTTACGGCTGAGTAGAATTCCCTTATGTGTCTATCTCATAATTCTGTAATCCAGTCATCTTGTGATGAACACCTAGGCTGGTTCCATAATTAGGCTATTGTGAATTGTGCTGCTCTAAACAAAGACGTACGTTATTCCTATAATATTCTAACATCAGTTCCTTTGGGAGGCTACCCAGGCGTAGTCTATGAGTCATGTTGCAGTTGCATTCCCAGTCTTGAGTCTGGTAAAGAACAGGGGGTTTGGAGCTGGGCCTTATCGCAGCCTCCTTATCTCCTTACTAGTCAGCAAGCCAGTTAA
The DNA here is from genome assembly GCF_963383645.1 of Muscardinus avellanarius. NCBI lineage: Eukaryota > Metazoa > Chordata > Mammalia > Rodentia > Gliridae > Muscardinus > Muscardinus avellanarius. Next base: position 188,455,044 of record NC_137787.1, read on the forward strand.
AGCCTGGGCAACTCCAGCTGAATTTCTTCTCTCTGATTCCTGTTTCTGATAAAGTAGCGATGTGATTAACTAACCCCTACCGGGTAGTGATTGTTGGGTTTTTTTGTTTTGTTTTTTTTCCATTCGGTGAGATGATAACTTTGGAATCCGTAGAACACTGGACATCAGCAGCAGGGGTGGAAAGTAGAGTAATACAGATGGGAGGTATGACCCAGGCGCCTAAGAAGTTTTGCAGGGCGGGAGCACACCGTGGGGATGGGGATGACGGGGGTGGAAATGCCAGATGAGGAAGCCAATGGCAAAAGTAGGACCAGGACCCAGGAGCTGGCTCGTTTCCTGACCGCTGTGTTAGGAGGGAGGCCAGAGGCTCCCCCACCCGGATCCTTGAAGCTTCAGCCCTTTTTCACTAATGCTGTGTGGTGTCTGGTCCTTAGGAGCCTCACCAAGCGCCTGGGACAGAAGGCAGTCTGTTTACTGTTCTCACGGCAGCAATTAGCAGCAAATAGAAACAACAAGAAGAGTGTGCGAGCCACTCGGCTGTGACCACTGGAGCCCAAGGCAGCACTTGTCTTGTCAGCGCGCTGTTATTACCCAGAGAGAGGTGGCGGGCATCCGGGGAGACAGCCTGAGACACGGGCCCTGCAGGATCTGCAGGACTCCGCAGAGACCATGGGAGGCCCTGCTCAATGTGCAGCCCTTAGTAGGCTCTCCAGTAGCGTTCGTAACAAGAGCAAGTGAAAGAAAGACGAGAGACCAGGGACTCAGGCAGTGGGTTTGTTCTCGGCCACAACCACCTCCACCCATCTACCTGCCCAGCAGAGTCCCCTGCGCAGGCCAAGCTTCGCTAGCCTGGAATAGATTGACTCTAATTTAGACCTTGGGTCTGGCTGGAGTGGCATCTCTCTAATACTGAGTTCATTAAGGGAAGCACAGAATAGCCGCCCATTCTATTAAGTTCTATCTCCGAGAACACCCAGGAGCTGGACGTAGGATGTTTTCCTCTTACTGTGGCAGTGGCCTGTTACTGGACTTTCCAATCCAGTGCCACAGTGGCTCCGTGATGGAGCTCTGGATAGTGTTTTCAGCTCACTATCTAGCATTCAGTCTCTACGGGTGCCAGGCCGGGCTGGCGGGGAGGCCAGGAAATGCCACTGCAGCTGGTGGAGGACGGGGTTGGGACTCCAACCACCTGCGATTTGCAAACTCCTGGCCGAAATGACTTGCTCATCTATTTTGAGGTGTTTTCCCCACTCAGGCAGTTTCTTCTTATGTCAGGGCAAGCCTGCCCCCACGCCCTGATTTGCCTCCACCCTCCCCATCCCCTGCCCTCCTGCTCCACATCCCATCCTTCCAGTACCCAGGAAATCCTCCATTCGCCCCATGTTCTGGAAACAGCATCCCTGGCTCCTGCGAGGGACGCTGGACTTCGTACTGTCTGCTTGTCTTGTTTATTTGCCATGAATGAATGAATGAATGAATGGTATACACAACATCTCCTTATTCGAACTTAACTCTGGAAATGTATTCGATGAGCTTTTGTTCTTCTCCCTGAGTTTGTACTTAAAAAGCAGGTGTCTGTCTTTTATCACCTGTTGACAGTTTCATGTGATTTTACTTTTTCTCTCTTTCTCAAGTTTCCGGGTGCCTGATTTCTTAACTGCGGTGTCGCAAGTACACAACCAGCCTCAGCAACCTAATGAGACCCTGTTTCTAAACAAAAAATAAAAAGGGCTGGGGTGTAACTTAAAGGTAGAATGCCCCTGGATACACACACACACACACACACACACACACACACGCAGTGTAGAATTTGGAAGCGACCTGTCTGCGTGTTCATTCAGCCTGGCCTCCAACCAGCTACCAGCTGAACAACTCTGGGGGGACATCACTCACCCCTGCGAGCCTCAGTTTCTCTGCCAATGGACAAAGACCCAGCCAAGCTCCCATGATTTATATGGGGGTGTGCATAAAAGCTCTGAAATGTGTCATGCAGAGGTGTGTGTGTGTGTGTGTGTGCATGCGTTTGTGTGTGTGTGTGTTTTATTTGATTCCTCTACTCTGTAATTCTCATTTGCTTCCTCTAATATTTTTTCTCTTTTTTTCTCTCTCTCCTCAAAACTGGCATTTTAAAAACTGTTGCTGTTAAAATGAGTACTTGCCTTTTAAAAATCTTCAAGTTGCTAAGCAGCCTCTGCCCCCCCCCCTTCCCTTTCATGCAGCCTGGTTGCCATAGTACCATTTGAGCCTGGTAACAAGAAGCAAAGAGCAATCATTTTTCGCTAAATAGGGTTGGGCAGACAGATAAACATGCTGAGCTGTTTCCTTACAACCCATCCCGAGGAAGGGAGGAGACTGCGCCACAGTACACAACTTGGTCCCTCTCATCAGTTACTACCTTGGTTGCTCGGCCCCTTCCCACTGCCCTACCTGTGGCTCCTGGCATGCCAGCCACCCCGGCACAACACTTCCCCAAAAGGCTTTTGAAGGGCTGCTGCTGCTGCTACTCTGGTATTTGTAGCTATTTAAGGCAGAATGCAGACTCAGATCCTTGGGAGACTTGCTAAACATAGAGCACTGTATGTGGATCAGGATTGTGACTAAAGGTGCATGTGTCGTGGCAGGTGTGGGGAAGATGATAAATAGACGTCATCAGAGTGACATCAAAGGGCAGGCTTCAGAAAGGGAAGGGATAAAGAAAGAGGTGGAAATGAAGATCCTGTTTGAATTCTAGGATGTCGATCAGAAATTGGAATCCCAGGCTCCCGTTCTTGGCTCTGAGCTCACAAGCTCAGGCACTGGATGGTTAGCCGTGGAAGCTGAGAGGAGTGGGAAGTTGCTTTTCTCCTTTGACCCTGTGGTCCTGGATGGCCCAGTTTCCATGGCCAGGAGGCACAGATCTGGCTTGACCGCTGGTTAAAGCACACACTATTTCTTGGATGGAGTTGCTTCCTGCTCCTTGGGTGTCCTCCTAAAGCGCCGCCACCATGTCCCAGCTAGAGGACCTCCTGGGCCCCCCACAATCCAGTATTTGAGTAGCTAAGTTTGGTCAGTGTTGCGGCCATACTTCCTATTGAATACTTTAAGTGTCACCTCTTAAAGCTGCTTCCATGTACTCCCAACCTTGACTTAAAGAAATAATCAAGTCACTGTTTCCTAAGGAAGGAAATTTATCCTCCCAGATTAAGCCATCAGCATAGCGTGCCGCCCTCTCGAAAACGTGCCTGCACTCAGCCCGCCGTGGGAAGACGCTCCCTTTGAGCTGGGGTTGCAGGATTGAGATGAACAAGTCCTGTCACCCGCACTCTCACGCTTGGCTGCCCCGTGACAATGACATACTATTGCCAGGCAGCTGGTTACAATCAGAAGCACGATCCACAGCTCCGCGGTGCTGGGCATGATCCTCTGCGCTGAGTCCCTGCATCTTAAACACGTGTGGCTTAGATGGACTTGGAGAGAGGGCTTTTCAGAAAAAGGCAAGGTTGTCCTTGGGCCCCTTCCACAAAATCAATTCTTACAAAGTGGAACAAAACTTTCTTTCGTTTTCCAAATCCTTCGTATTCTGCGTCTGACAGCTTCTTCTCTTCCCTCCTTCCTACTGGAAGCCACTTCAGGGTTAAAAACATGTCTTGGCAGAGGAATTCTAGAACCCAGGAGGGAGCAGGAGGGATTTCCCAACTTTTGCCCTGGCAGATGGTATCCATCCAGCCCCTCTCAGAAAGAACTTCTGCCACATCCCTGGATCACCCAGATCAGGGCTCCTTGACCCTTGCTCTGGAGTGGTTTTCTGTGGGGCCTAAGGAATGCATCACTGAAGCACAGTTTTCTTTTGTCTAGACTCCACTGGAGGTCATCAGAATGCCCTGCAAATTAGTCCTTCTGAGTCCCAGCTCTCTTGGCTATCCCCCTATTTTAGTCAGCTTTTCTACTGCTGTGACCAAAATACCTAACAGAACAACAGAGATTTATTAGGAATCAAGGATTCAGAGGTTCATTTCAGAGTCAGCTGACTCCAAGGCAGACATCATGGCTCTGGACAGAGGACAAGGGCTCATCTCATGGCAGCTGGAAAGGTTAGGGGGAGAGGGGGAGGGAGGGAGGAAGGGAGGGAAGGAGAGAGAGAGAGAGAGAGAGAGAGAGAGAGAGAGAGAGAGAGAGAGAGACCCAGAGACCCAGAGAGAAACCCAGAGTGAGAGAGAGAGAGAATATAGACATATATAGTCCTCAGAGCCCAGTGACCCACTGCTTCCATCCATGCCCCATCTGCCCAAGTTACCACCCAGTAAATCCATTAAAATATTAATCCATTAATGAATTTATCTGCTGATTAGATTAGAGCCCTGATGCAAATATTTCACCTTAGAACATTTTTGCATTGCTAATACATGAGCAATGTATTAGCAGTGTATTAGCATAAATATAAAATGTTCCAGGGGACATTTTATATTTAAACTATAGCATCCCTGTTCTTCCTTTATCTGAAGTTCTTGGTCAGATGAGAAAGGTCTGAATAGCACCTACCACGTGTCTACTGTATATTGATTCCATTTCCCTCATGTAGCTGTGTCTGTGACTACATGACAAAGGTATGTTTCCCAAGAACTTCTCTCCACATTCTACAAATTTCCAAAAGTTCTTAACATGACTGCCCAGATGGCGGTTGGTCAGAGCTGTGCAGGCTTTTGGCTGTTTTGGTGGCCAAATTTTCTTTGGATTAAGTTCCAGTGGTATGCCAGTAAATATTTAATAACAGGCTCTCAGGGAGACCAAAATAAAAGGAAAGAAGGAACAGAGAAGAAAAGCTTTGATTTGTGACATCTGCCAATCTCAATGGTATAAATATTCCCACTGCAGCCAATTTCAAATCATCATTAAGTCAGTGAACACAGGGTTGAGCAGAGATGGGTACAACTCTTTCCTTTCCTTGTGAGCCAGTGTAAGTCACTGACTGCACGTCATTAAAGTCATTCCTTCTGCAGGGCAATGTGACTGATGATTATCTGGATGTTCTTTCCTGTATCTAGCATCCATCTAACATCTAATTCCATCAGGCATACCACTGGTTTCCAAACTCCTTTTCTGACCCAAAGTCTTGATGATTATATAAAGATTGTAAGTATATGAAAGCAACCGCAGCTTGATGGGAAAGCTAGGGAAGGTTTTAGAGTCCACAGTATCCTACAGCTATGGAGAACTGTAGGAACCATTACGTTAGTTTTTCCCATTGCTGCATACTTTTATTAGTGCACTGTAATCTCACATCATAATGTAGTTCAGAGTGATAGGGACATACATGTACACAGCACTAGGTGAGCTTCCCTTTCCCCTATACATGATAGACTGGCATTGACAATTTCACATATGTACATTCTTTGATAACTTAAAACAATCCAGACTATGCGCCTTATGGCATAGCTCTTGACACATGATTGTTTCTTGAGCTCTTTGAAAGAGATTGAAATGATCGGTAATTTTGTTCTCTTGGAACTGTTTGTAAACCCATGAATTAAGTGGGAGGGACTCTCAGGGGCTCTATCAATCAAAATACCAATAATGACCTCCAATGTGCTGTGGCACCGGCCCTTGAAGTGGGAGCCCTTGCCTCACCAGGATGCCTAATTTAAGTGTTTTTCTACAGCTCTGAATGTTCTCTGGCTTCGGCTACCTACCCAAAATTGAGAGCTATGAGTCACACCCCTTAACTGGCTGTAGGTTCTCAATCCTGGTTTTGCTTTGCTTTGTTTTGTTTTTATACCTCTCTCTGTCCCTTGTTTTCTCTTTGTGCTTGGTGCAGTGTTATTTTGTGCAAATTCAGATAGCCCTAAAAGATCCTTTTATATACTTCCTCTCCAACAGAGTGATTCCATTTTTATTAATCTGTTTTACAATTCAAATCATGATTTAATGGAGATGCACCATTCAGTCCTAATGGACTCATGATTTTATCCGATGAGTTTCTCTCATTTTGATGGAAGGAATGGGCTTAGAATTTCCTGAGGTTTCAACAATCAACTTATTAATAAAGAAATAAAAACTCGTAAAACATGATGAAAGGAGGCTATGAAGACAGAAAAGGAAAATCACAGAGAGGCTCTCCCAACCTCAGAACCCTTCAAATCTCCCCATCACTGCTTTGTGAGAGACCCAAAAATTCTTTAAGCCCCTATTTCTTTATAGCCTTGCTCTTAGCTGTAAGACCAGTCGTAACTCGGACAATAAATGCTTGGAATTGTTTTCAGGCTAAGGGCAACATAAGTAGAGGTCCCAATCCCCCACACTGTTGAGCGGCACACAGGGCAAAAGCTAATGGTGTTAGGTGCTAACGGTTGCATTTCAGACACCATACCGGGTTAGGAAAAGAACTAGGGGCATCCTTCTTAGATGGGTGGTTATCAGTGCCCTCGAAGTCACATGGGTAGAGAATTGTTACTTCTGTGTGGCAAAAGCCTCTCAGGCTTGGTAGGAGTGGGGAAACCCAACTTGATCCGTATTTCCATGATTGCTGTATCTTTCCAACTAGATACCTTAGTGAGCTTCACACAGAACATATTCACTCAAAACTACTCAAGATCATCAGTTATTTTTGCTTCATGAATCAGTAGTACTATCCACAAGTTTACCCAGGCCACAGACCAGGGAGGCTTACTGGGTCTCTTCCCCCTACCTAATGTCCACCTACTTCCTTTTCAACTTCCTTTTACATTTCTACTTTATTATTTCCAATTTCAATAGGATTATCCTAATTAAGACTATCTTAGATTCCGCCTAGTCTGAATTTTTATTCATTGAACATTTTTAATAATTATCAGTTCATGGATTGTGTTACTACAGAATCTTTTTTCTATCTGAACCCAGCATGCTTTTGATCTCCCATTTACATTTCACACTCCACTGAAAGCTCTAAATAATAATGTGAGCAAGTATGGTGGTGCATGCCTGTAATCCCAAGACTTGGGAGGCTGAGTCAGAAGAATAGCAGGTTCAAGGTCAGCCTCAGTAACCTAACAAGACCCTCAGCAACTTAGTGAGACTCAGTTTCAAAACAAAAACAAAAGATGGTTGGGGGTATATCTTAGAGGTAAAATTCCCCTAGGTTTGATCCCCAGTCATGTTAATATTTATATATTATAGATAATAAAATAATATTAATATTTATACATATTTATAATAAAAATAATATTAATACTTACATATATATAAAGAATAAAGTGGATCATGTTGCTCTCAGAGGTCATCCCATTGCACCTGCCACGTTCCCCTACCTGGTCTGTCTTTGCCTATGTGGTCGCACCCCCTCTTCTACAGACACAAGCTCATTTGCAGCATTCTGCTTTCTCCACCGAGTCTACTGTACCTTATTTTGCCAGCAGCCTTCCCACCCCAACTCATCCTTACCAAGCTCCCACTCCAAGTGGACCCATCTCAGAAAACCATTTTGGAGCCCATCTCTACCTCCAGTTGGGATGCTACAGATGTTTCTCACTGAGGCCTTGTTCCAGATTGTTTCCCACCACCTTCTATGTGCTCCCCTTCTATGTGCTACAAAGCCTGGAAACTCCATTTCCCAGAATCCCTGCCTGAAGTTTCCTGCTGAGATTCTGCCACCAAGGAACTCTCCAGTGAGAGTCAGAGGTTTAGTAAACAGCAGTATTGCTGGCCTAGCAAATACTAGGCCAGCAATCTGCAGGTGAGAGGCCTTTGCAGATGGCCAGGTATAATGTCCTTGGCTTTCGGGGCTCCTGCAGGTCACCTGTATTCTGCTGCCCATACAGCTGAGGTCATTGATCAAGGTTTCCCACAGTTCCTGAACTACCTGATTTCCTAAATTATTCTTTCAAAATTTCATTCTTTAATTAGAAACTGACAAATCCTAGTTGTAAGACCTCCTAAATCCTAAAAGCAGCTCTCACTGACCTTTTTGTCCCTAGCCTCCAAAGATTCTGTGAGCCAAGGCTCACAAGACTCCCTACAACACACAGTTTCTGCTGGAAACCTCTGCAGTCATTTCTATTTTGCTACTTCAGGTAATGGAGGATTTGGAAGTGAGTTGAAGCCAAGCCTCGGCTTTGAGCTCACTGAGATCCAACCTTCTGTTCCATCTGTGGTTGTGAAAATCTACAGGACTTCATTTCTGCTTGTTCTTGAGTCAGGCTCTGAATTTTTTTACAAGAATTAATCCCCTGTGGTGGATCCCAGCCCGCTCGGCTATGACTGAAATCTTCTAAATGTTGCTGGCCTATCATATAAAGAACTTAACTCTTAACTCTTACCTTTTGACCACTCTGAATTGGACAACCTGTCCAGAACCAAAAGGCTGCCATAACCAAACTTTGATATTCACCACTGCCTGGAAACATCTCAATATTTCTTACTTTTTGGCTCCAAACAATACTGGTTAACCTTTGAATTCTTGACCCATCTCTCCAGGTAGCAAATACTAGGCCACATTTGCTGCCATGTTCTGCGTTCTGACTAATGCATTGGTTGTCCTACTTTATTTTCTTCGGCTACTAGTGTAGACTTGAAGGCCCAGCACAACCCTAATTGAACCTGTCATGGTCATAGCATTAGGCTAACAACATACTGATCCCTTAAAGGCATAAAATTTTCTATCTTGTCATTTCACTTCATGTGCTTGTAACCAGGTTGGAGTATAACTTAAAAACAAAAGGAAGTCATTAGGTAAAAAAAAAACCAACATAGACATTATAATATTTAACATAGAGGCATTACTCTGGTCAGAGCTATTTGCAACAGATCTTTAGATTCCTGAAGTCATCTGCCCTTTTCCTTTGACATACATCATCATGGTAATTTGTTTTGCTTTTTCATCAGATATGATTTTTCCAAGGATGTATTTGCTGCTCTGAAGAACCCCTTATTCTGTATTTCACATACACTCTGCATTCATATCAGCTCTCTGTAGTTTCTCTGTGTTACTGAAAGAGTTCTTTCTCCTTTCTGGCACTCTCTCTGCTTTTTCTCTCTGGAAAATTTTTGTAACCACATGTGTACATTCAGTACTACAGGCTCTTCTTGAAGAGGTAATTTATGGAAAACCAATCCATGTGCATTATGAGTGCCAATGTTATAAGTCGATGTAATCATATAATTTCAGGATCTGTTTCAGCCAGAAGACAGGGAAATCAATCTCTGCTATGCCTGCATGATCCTCGTGTCCACATTCACAATGGACTACTTAGTGGGGAAAAAAAAAACAACTCACAGTAGCAACTGTTTTTTCTTGCCTCTACTCTTAACATTTGAGTGGGAAAATAATTTCTGCTAAAAATGAGATATGGACATGCTACCTATTCTTCTTGGAAATATTTTAAAAGAGCTTCCACCCACCTATCACATTGTTCTGCAGGATGAGTCACGAGTGCTGTGATACCACAAAAGGCAGATCCTAGCATGTTTGCTCATCTCCCTCCTGGCTGGACAGATCGGCCTCTCAGAGCTGTCTTGCTCAGTCTTATAACAGTGATGTGCACGTTCACTGGCACAATGGCAGTGTGATGACTCCATTCCTCTTCTGTGTCTGACTTTATTCTGGGGCTTCGTCCTTCCTCCCTCTTTCTTGCCATCAAGACTCGCTTCAGTCAGTTTCCAAAATCCAATTGCTGCTTTCCAACAGGGGTTTCCATGACAACTTCCATTTGTGGTTTTGTTGACTCCATCGCTCCATCTCGTCTCCCCTTGGTGGCACTGAGCTCTTCTTTCCACGCTAGACCTCATACCCCGGGCTCCCTTTCCAGACTCCTTTTCTTTATATTGTGCTTGTCTTCGATCCTAGTCTCCCTGGGCTCAATTTCCATGTTGAATTTTCTTTTGAGTTCAACCCAAGAAAATCAGAATCAAAGCTATTTTTTTTAACTTTTTTCTGTTTTTTTTTTTAATTGGTGGATTATAGTCATACATCTTAATGGGTACAAGATAGTCGAGGCATACATGCACACATCATTCATTTAGCCCTTCCTCACTTCCCACCTTTTACCCTGCCATGGAGTACTGGGTCAGATCACGAGTTTCCTGTCTTTTATAAATGATAGTCATTAATTTTCTTGCCTGGAAAACAAGGGTTAGATAAGGAAGAAGGCACATCCATCCCCTATTTGCAGTAAAGGTATGCACATACAAGGTCATCTTTTGAAATAATTCTATGTGCTTAGCCAACTGAAAACTCACATGATGATCATTTATTTTTATGTAATCATATGTGCTTTATTTCTGGTGTGTTCTGATTGAAAGCATCTCTTAGTCATTCACTCATTATTGTAAAATGACTTTATCAACCAATGACAAACTGGCAGTCATGAAGAAAGAAAAGAAAAGAAAAAGAATGAGCAGACATTGGAGGGAGGCCATATGTAAATATGTGAAACCAATAGGCAGTAAGGAAGAGGACTCTGTAGAGGGATTTTCCAAAAACATAAAGATACAAACATAAGGATTCTGATGAAATGAGGTGGCACTGTGTGTGAGCGGGGGATGCTTTTGATGGAAGGAGACATGAGGGCAATGTCATCTGCAACTGCCCACTGGGCGGCCTCCTGAGCCTTTGGCCCTGGCCACATGCTGGCAGGTTGCTGGTGCCTGTGATTTTGCTGCATGTCACCAGATGCAAGTTAAATCCTCTTTGTGTAGTGCTCTTAAAGTAATAGCAGACATATACAGGTAGTTCCATCACACTGGACTTAGAACATGGACTTTGTTTCTTCCACTTTCTCATTCTCCTTCCTGTTTTCTATCTTCTCTTTACAAAAAGCTCCCATTCGTAACCATCCCTAGGAGGTTCTGTTGGCTGCTTCAACATCAGAGGTGAATAGTTAATGACATACACATGAAAAGCAGAAATAAGCATACAGTACACATGGTGACACAGAATTAACATGGTCTATAAGCCCTTGAAACACTTGTCATATATCTTGGTATATTGAAAAGAACAAAGGTTCTGGTTGTAATATGATCTGAATGCAGCTCCTTATCTTGCCTCCCATCTAGCCAGGTTCCTTTGAACAAGTTATTTAACCTCTTGGAGCCTGATTTTATCCAGGAAACAAAAATCGTATCTCGCTGTGAGGGTTGTGAAGAGTATGAAATAAAGTTTGTATATGTCTGAAAGTGTGTTAAGCCAAATTAAATGTGTTAGGCCAAATTAAATTTTTGTAAAAAGTACCATTAATATGCCCTGGTTAAAAAAAAAAAAAGATTTTTAGTTTTCTAGATTTTTTTTTGGCCAGAACATCTTCATCAATATTCATTCATACTACAAAATAATTATTGAGTGACCAATGTGTATCAGCCAGTGTAAGATTTGATATCATTTTACTTTGGAGATTTCATGAATATGTAACAGGCTTACCCTGAAACCAAATCACTGGTTTATTAAACTGAATATTTGTGCTCCTGTTGGCCAGTTTGCTATTCCATGGTTGATTACTGTATCTGAAAACTAGTCATAATTCATCTTATAGTCCAGATTGTCCTGAGAGCTCTCAGTCCCCACTCATTTCAGTGCAATCAATACTGATGTGCCACTTCCTGTGTGCAGAGGGCAGTGCGAGGTTCTGGAAGGCAGGGAGTAGTTGAGGGATAATAGAACACTGTTCTGGTTCAAGGAACAGTAAATGTGGCTGAGAGCCAAAGCATCAGGCAAACAATGACATGAACACAATGAGCCAGTGATGTGAGAAAGCCAGAGAGGATCATTCTGGCTGGCTGGGAAGACCAAGGAGTGGAGAAGGTAGCACCTCTACCTGGCCTTGCAGAAAGAGTAGAACTTCAGCCAGGAAATTGGAAGCCAGAGACTTGTATATGCAAATAAGCTTGAGGATCTACATTGCCACACTCACCCGTGAATACGATGGGTCTGACTGAAGGTATAGCTTTGGAAGCAGAGAATCACTGAGTTTTGTAGCTGGAAAGAACACAGAAACCAATGTATTCACTTTAACAGCCCATGTTAAGAGGAAATTACTGAAGTTACATTGAGAAATGCATACTGGAGGAATTCATGGAGAGCCTCCAATGCCACCTGAAAAGGCTGTGCTCTGTGTCACAGACAATGGATTTTTTTTTTTTTGGAGTTTTTAAGATTTTTTTTTTTTTAAGGTACTGGGGATGGAACCCAAGAGCATTCTACTTCCGAGTTACACCCCCAGCCCTATTTTTTATTCTTTATTTTGAAACAGGGTCTCACTGAGTTGCAAAGGGCCTCACTAAATATCTGAGGCTGTCCACAAATCGCAATCCTTCTGTCTCAGCCTTCCGAATGCTGGAATTACAAGCGTGCACCACCATGCCCGGCTCATAAGTTTTTAAGATTTTTGTAATAGAAATTAAATGTATTTGCAGCTCTTCTTCTTAGTTTGGAGCCTTCTGGAGCCATGCTTCTGAAACCTGGACAAGTATCTTTAGGGCTTGTTAGAATACTAATTAATGTCCCTCACCCCTGCATTTCAGAGTCAGTGAACCTAGGTGGGACCTGTGCTAGACAGCTTCTTCATCACTGTGACCAAGATACCTGACAAGAACGACTTAGGAAAGGTTTATTCGGCTCATGATTTCAGAGGTTCAGTCCATGGGCACCCAGCTCCAAGGCAGAAACATTATGGCAACCGAGCAAGAAGGAAGATGGCTACTCAGCTCATGGTAGCTGGAAAGCAGAGAAAGAGGGGGTGGCAGGAGGCCAGGGACAGATGAAATCCTCAAGGTCACAACCCCAGTGACCCACCTGCTCCAACCATGCATGACCTCTGCCTCTCGCTGCATTAGAGGAATGCTTTCAACACATGAGCATTTGGGGACAAGAATCCAGACACAAACTATAATCAGACCCAGAATCTGCATTTCTAACAGGTTCTCAGGTGATGCTGACCCCACTGGCCTGAAGACCACACACTGAAAACTGCTGCTCTCTTTATACTACTACTTCTCAACAGTAGATGCCCATTTAATCGTCTTAGGAGCTTTTAGAAGTACCAAGGTTTGTCTCTAATCCAAGCCAGCTGGCCCAGAAACATTGCAAACAGGAAAGAATGACAGGAAGTGTTTCAAAGCTCCCAGGTGGTTCTCTGGATCAGCTCTTCCCATATTTTCTTTTGTGTAGGAACCACTAGGAAGCTTGTCAAGATGCAGGTTTCTTTTTCACAGATCTGGGCAAATGCCTGAGAGTATGCTTTCCTAGTAAGCACCCAGCAGGAGCCAATGCTGCTGGTCAGTGGGCCGCATTTTGAGTCACAAGGCTCTAGGAAGTTCACTATTCTTTATGTCTTATCGGATTCACACGTTTCCTTCCAAGTTTTTATTTAGTGGTTGATTCAGTCCCTCCTCTCTCTTTCTCTGTCCTTAATGCAATGTAATAACACAGTTTTTCAGAACCCTAATTTGAATTATTCCTCCTTCTACCCCCTAAAAAACAGAGAGCCTGGGTACAACCCTCTGGATGTGGTCAGTAGGCCAGCTGACCTGGTGAGGGATTCCAGACAAATGCCACTCCACAGCAAAAGCTAAAGGCAGCCGGGCGTGGTGGCGCATGCTTGTAATCCCTGCGCTTCGGAAGAGGAGACAAGAGGATCGCGCAGGTTCGAAGCTACCCTCGCTGGCTTAAGAGACCCTGTTTCCAAGTAAAATATATATTAAAAAAATAGGTCTGGGAGTGTAACTCAGAGGTAGAAGGGTTCCAGCCCCAGTACCACAATTAAAAAAAAAAAAAAAAAAAAAAGCTAAAGGCAGCGTGGATGTACCTGCCGCCAGTGGCCCGGACCGAGAGCATTCCTCTGAAGCCTCTGTACCGAGCAACTGTTGTGCCTGCTGGACTTTCAGAGGCCTCAGTGGCCCCTCCTCACACTCTCCTGAGCTTCACTTGCTCCTCCGCTCTCAGCAACTCCCTTCTTTTTTGCACAAATACTCTTTATAATAAGTATAATTCACAAAGAGAGAATAAGAAGCTTTCTTACATATATATTAATCATGAAGGAGACTGAAAGCTTGGAGTAAGGAAAGGGAGAGAGAGACCTATTAGCTGAATGTAAAATGCCTCTTTGACATAAGGTTCCTGCCAGGCGTGGTGGCGCCCGCTTGTAATCCCAGTACTTGGGAGGCTGAGACAGGAGGATCGCAGCTTGAGGACAGCCTCAGCTACTTAGTGAGGCCCTCTGCAACTTAGTGAGACCCTGTTTCAAAATAAAGAATAAAAAATAGGGCAGGGGGTGTAGCTTGGAGGTCAAATGCCCCTGGGTTCCATCCCCAGTATTGCAAAAAAAAAAAAAAAAAACATGCAATGAAGTTCCTCTGATGGGCCCCTAGGTACCTTCCATCCCCTGCCCATTACTGTAAACGCTGCCTCCATTTTCTTGCGTGTGTGTGGGGGCAAGGCAGAGTCAGAGGGACTTTTTCCCCTTTTATTTTCTTCCATGAGTTCTGAAGGTAGTTTGAAGTGCTCTTGGGAATGGCTAGGGAACTATACTTGGAGGGGTTAGTAACAGAAACATCCCAAGGTTGTGAGATGACTCTCCTTCCCCCACAGCCTTGGGTAGATCAATGCTAGGACACCCAAAGTATTTCAATCAAAAGAAGATATTGGGGCGCAGGCCGCACTGTGCTGTTGTGGAACAAAGAAAGAGAACAGTGTTTGTTTGGCTAAGCTTTGTGAATATGAACAAAAGCCCCCAAGAGTTTAGTGCCTGGAGTTCTTCTTCATGGGACCTTGTGACATCACCACTTAGGAGGGGGAGCTGATCATTTATTTGCTACGGGGGTGAGGACATTTTTGCAAGGATTCCAGGAACGACTTCCAAGTGGCCGTGAACATAGATCCATGCAGGAATTCAAGCCAATTGTGATATTCTGTGATACTTACAAATTTGGGTCACTCTCTCAATTAGTTTAGCTCCTCATCTGTGTGAGTATAGAAACAAAAGCTACTTGGAGCCCTTTCGGGTTGGCAGAGCATCTTAAAATACCCTCCCAAAGAGGCAGTGCTGTAAATTCAAAACAGACTTCCAAAATAAACTCAGCAGGGTAGCACTCTGGGAGCCTACAGAGCCAGGCCTTGTTGCCAGTTCGAGGTGTTTGAAACTTCTGTCCTCTTGATGCTTATGAGCCTCCTCTGTGGGCCTGAGGCTCCCAGGAGGAATCAGTCATTCTGAAATACAGTTGGGTCTCTCCCTGTCCAGATGTAAGCTTCCACAAACCCCACACACTCCCTCTCTCGTGTTTGTCGCTACCAATCTTCCCCAGGTCCCTTGGCACGCTCCCGTGAGGGCTCGGGGGAAGGCCAAGCCCTGGACGTGGGAAGCAGGATCAGAACGTTAATCACGGCCGTCATCTGGGGTGGTGGACGGTATCAAGTGAGATTCCTTCAGAACAAGGTCCAAATTCTGTCCTGTTTGTCTCAGCCATTTCTGCCACCAGAGCAAAGTTTTATGTTTTGGACCATAAGTACAGATCATCTGTTGTGCTTTAAAGTGGGTGTTTTTTTTTTTTTTAAAGGAGCTAATTTGGTTGTGCAATGCCACCAAGAAGAGCCACTTGTAAATTATATTTAGGTGTGTGTGTGTGTTTCTTCACTCATGGCGATGGTGAATCATATCCATCGACTTTCCATTATGTAACGCTCTGCTTTACAGGAAGGGCTGCCAGCCCCTACCACAGAGGAGAGCTCTGCGCCCCCCACCCAGACGTGTCTCTGCTCCTCCCCGACCTGGCCTCTCCCAGGGGAGGACAGTAGAGTGACCAACACTTGCATTGTTTCCTGTGGACTTCTCTGGTTTTAACAGAAGGTCCTGTGTGCAAATGGGAATGGCTGCTCACCTCAACAGGCCTCAGGTGCTGAGTGGCCCCTGGTCCTGTCGGCGTGAGGTCCATCTAAGCCTTTGACTCCAGCAGGATATCTACGAGAGCCCATGCCCTGGAGTCCAGAGGCAAGTTTGGGGCATAAAAAGATCTCTTTGGGGCACAGAGAGGACAGCGGTATCCTTCCACATGGAACTGTGGACAGATATGCAGGAATCTGCACTGTAGATAAAGACAAGGCCCTGCAGGTAAAAGGTTTCTCATTCTACCACACTGCGGCAAGAATGACGCTAGCTGTCGCTGTGTCCGGGGATGAACACAAGCTGTTTGGGTGGAGATCAGGAATGTTCTTCCAAAGGGCTCATGTGTTGAAAGGTTGGTCACAGCTGTTGGGAGATGTGGAAACCATAGGAGGCAGCGACTGGTTGGAGAAGATACGTCACTAGAGTTGACCCCAGAAGGGTGTATCTTGTCCCCCACCCCTGCCTCTCCCTGCTCCCTGGTCTCCATGCGGCAAGCAGTTTTGCTTTGTCACGCCCATCCGCCATGACGCACTGCCTCGGCACAGGCAAGAAGCAACATGTGGCCACAGACTGAACCTTCTGAAGTCTTGAGCCAAAACAAATCTTTTCTCCTTTAGGTCGTTTTTCCTCTGGCATTGTGTCACAGTGACAGACAGTTAACACTCAAGTTTGGAGCCAAACTAGGACAAATTATTTCTCTCAGATTAATTCCCTTGTCATTAAAATAGAGATCAAGATTCTCATACTCAAACTTCTGCATAGTATTTTCCATATTTAAAGGCCATTAGTCCTGGGGAGATGGTACGTGGCTGTGATCTCGGTACGTGAGAGGCTGAGTTGGGAGGATCACAAGTTCAAGGCCAGCCTCAGTCACTTACTGAGAATCTTAGCAACCTAGTGAGGCTCTGTTTCAAAAAATATTTTTTTTTTCTTAAAGGGCTGAGATGTCACTCAGTGGTAGAATACCCCTGGGTTCAATACCTAGTAACACACACATACATACACACACACACTAGTTCTATGTGCTATAGCACTGTAAGGTGACTGTATATAACATACATCAAAACAACACATGGTCCCTGTATTCATATTACATGGTCTCTCTGGAAAAATGTCTGAGATAAACAACTTAAATGGAAGAGAGATCTACCTTGGCTTATGTTTTAGAGGCTGCAGTCCACTGTCAGCTGGCTCCAGCGTTCCTCGGCCTGTGGGCAGGCAGCCCACATGGCAGGGAACACAGGTAGAGCAAAAGTTGCCCAGGAAGGGAGAGGTAGGAGGTAAAGGGGCCAGGGGGCACCATGTCCTTCGAGGGGACATTCTGATGAGCTACTTTCTCTATATAAGTTACACATCCTCATGTTTCCACCACCTCCCAATAGCACATGAAGTTATGAATCCATAAGTGGATTAATCCCCTACTAAGGTCAGAACCCTCATGATCCAACCATCTCCCAAGGGCCCCGCCTCTGGCCACTGCTATGCTGGGGACCAAGCCTTCAGCACATGAGTGGGGATCATTTCTAACCCGGACCATAACAACACCCCATTGACACATACAACTTAATGTAGCAGCTAGAAATAACTTAATTCTAAAAGTCTATCAAATTTCAATTTACTTCTGTCGAACTTCAGAATAAGGCAGTGACTTTGGCTTTGCACCAGGTTTGTGTTATCTCTAAAGCTCTCTTCCTCTCAGTGACCCTTGGATGTCTTTGTGCTTTGGATTTTAAACAGTTGTTACTCTCTGTGTCCTCATTAAAATAAAACAACTTCCAGGATAAATTAGCTCTTGATTTCAGTGGTTTGATGTACTAGATATCATTTCTCACTCTTAGAAATTTGATGCAAGTAGAGAGAGTGGGATGTTCTGCTCCTCATGGACTTTTAAAACCATCTACTAGAGTAGATGGTTTTAAGATTGGATGAAAAAGGTATGTCCACTTGTCCTAGGAAGGATAAATATCACTAGAATTTATCTTCAGTTGGGGAAAACAAGTCATGTGGTCCCACCCAGATGCAAGAGGAGCTGGGAAACGTAGTCCTTATTTGTGTAAATACTTCCCGGACACAATTCTAAGTAGAAACTGTTCTTTTATGAGCTAACTGTTCAGACTTCTATGATGTGTGCAACACATTCAGAATATAAAGGTAATTAAGACACAGTTCGTCCTCACCCTCCAGAAGCTTGCCTTAAATATGGGTATATTGATACTGTTCTTCCATGGCTCTGAACAATAATGTTTAGTCTTGATAGATGTAAGCAATAAAGAATATAGAGTGCGTGAAGAGAAAAAATTAGCTAATTACCAAATTTAAAGCTGATAAGGGTCTTTGAAGATATCTACAAAAAATTTGGTCCATGGATAAAAAAAAAAAAAATGAAAATTCTACTCTTTCTGTCTTCTAGTCCTAACCACTTCCCAATATATTGAGGTTGTTGTTGTTGTTGTTGTTGTTGTTGTTGTTGTTGTTTTGCATTAGTGGGAATTGAACCCAGAGGCATTCTACTTCTGAGCTACACCCCCAGCCCTATTTGTATTCTTTAATTTGAAACAGCATCTCAGTAAGTTGCAGAGAGCTTCACTAAATAGCTGAGGTTGGCCATAAATATGTGATCCTCCTGTCTCAGCCTCCCAAGTACTGGGATTGCAAGCGTGCGCCACCATGCCAGGCTGTATCGAGATATTTCTAATGAATGTGCAACATCTAAGAATTTATGAAGTCAACCCTGTTTTACTATGTGTTTCGGGAAGTGGAGACCCAATGTGGTGCTGTTTGTAGATAATACAGCACCCACCGTTATACCTACAGAAGACACAGATGCCATTGCTTCATTGGGAAATTACTTTGTCTCTTTAGAATGTTGTCTTATCTCCCCTTTAGGGTTATTCTTGCATTCAATGATATCTCAGCTCTTATGCCCAAAAAACTGTCAACTTCCCCTAAGTCGTAAAGCCTTCCTGGCTTAATTTGTCCCATTTAAATTCTGATGCTTCTCAGAAGTTTGAACACTGCTTTGTTTCAACATACAATATTCTCTACAATAAATATTCTCTACCTAATATTCTCTACCTAAAGCCACTGGCCACATCCACACATCAGTTCAGCTTGTATTTCAAAGTATCGTTATAGTGATCTCTCCCCAAGAACCCAAATGCACTGGCTGAAATGCCAAGTGAGCAAGACCTGTCAGTTCTGCTTGGGTTGATGCTGTCACCTTTTGCACGGAGATATAAGGGGGATCTGGTCTCTTCTGAAAGTGAGTGGTAATCTTGACCTGCAAGTCCTTAGGCAAGGGCCATGCCGGCATAGAAGGTATTATTTCCCTGAAGGATATTTCCTTTTATGGAGATGCTCCTAGCCATGAAACAATTTTTTTTTTTTCCTGGTAGAGCATCAAATTAAGGCGTGTTCTACCTCCAAGCTATACTCCCAGACCTATTTTGGCTTTTTAAAAAAATCTTAAATAGGGTCGTGCTAAGTTGTTAAGGCTGGCCTCAACCCTGCAATCCTCCTGTCTCAACCTCCCAAGTACTGGGATTAGAGGTGTGTGCTACCACGCTTAGTGCTGACTTAAAATTTTTACCTGTAGAAACTACCAGACTGATGGAAAATTCTCAGGTCCACTCTGACCTATGAGGTCAGAACTGAGGCAATTCCTGAATATTTCAAATCTCTATCCTGTAAAAATAAGAGTAGAGATGTATCATAATAAAGTAGGGGAAACTCCTTGAAGGTAAACCCCATGTCTTCATTGTCACTTTTGTCCAGTACCCCAGACTGAAGCAGCAATTTGGTGACTTTAATTTCTAATCTCAATGCATCTGGAAATGAGACCTGGCATTATCTTGTTCTGTGGTTCTGAAATTAAGAAGCTGTATAAACCCCACAATTTTGAAGCTACTCTTCCCAGACAGTAGTCTACGTTAGACCAGGGCACATTTCAGTAAACTTATTACAACAAACAAGTTCAGAGGCCTTGGAACACACACACACACACACACACACACACACACACACACACACACACACACACACACACTGGCCCACAAATAACTAGGAAGGGCTAGAAAGTCTGTAATCAATTTCCCAACATGTAGATGTTGATGCTTCTGGCCATGTGGCTGAGCTGAAATTCCCTGGCGAGTCTCAGATACCACTGCTGTCTGAAATCCATGCTGTTTAGATGGAAGAAACGGTGCTATGTGGGAAGACTGGCTCTTTAATATATAAATAAAATGAAGTTTTCTACAGTCCTGGACTTGGATATTTTAGCTACCACTAAGTTTTTACCTACGTTTCCCCAGAAAGCTACTAAGACACTGATTTATCTTCCACAGACATTTTGTAGATTGTGCTAAAATAGCCAAGTTTCTCCTAAGTTGACAAAAAACAAATCCATTCCATGTGGCTGGATTCAGGCCCACTGAGATTTCTACCAAGAGCAAAAATATCGTGTGTGTGTGTGTGTGTGTGTGTGTGTGTGTGTGTGTGTGTGAGAAAGAGTTGGAAAGAACTGGCTATATATTTCTACACAAGTATCATCAGAATACTGGCCTTCCGGTCAATTAGTTGGCATTGTTCCCTTTGCTGTGTGTAGCCAGCAGCACCCAACTTAAGCTGGTCCAAGAAACCTGTCCTTTCTTCTGGAGTCTAAATCCGAATGTAGTTTGTGTTCTTGTCCTTTCACACACAGACCCCTGAAGACTTCATCTGACCCTTTATTCAGTCAGATTAATTCAGAGTTGACAATCTGGGGCACTGTGTTGGGCATTAAGAAGTCAAATATGAATAAGGCATGTTTTTTATATTCAAAGAGTGTCTTGGTCAGGGTTCACTAGCGTTACAGAACTCACAGAACAGAACACATATATGTTTAGAGGGTATTTATCAAATCAGATTACAGTCCAAAGTAGTAGAGTCCCCAGCTGTACAAAGAGAGCTGGAGGAACCAGCAGCTAATCAAGTGGTCTAAGAGCTAGAGTCTCAGAATTGAAAAAGTCCCAAGATGGAAAGGCCAGGAAACTCCAGAGAAATGATAGAAAGTCCAGTTCAAAGATCTGAAGGACAATGTCTCAGGCCAAAGCTTTCCCGTTCTCTTATCCAGGTCCTACACCCACCAGAACTGTGTAGCCTGCATTCAGGGCTGGGACTCCCTTTCAATCTGCCATTCCATAAACCAATCATCTCATTACACACCCAAAGTCGCCTAATCTTAGACATTACATGATCCAGTCAAGTTGAAAATCCAGACTAATCATTACAAAGAGTAAATCTTAATGTCCAGAATAGGAGATGAATATGTTACCAGATTGTAGTCATACTGGGAGAAAGATCAAGTGCACTCTGGAAGGTGTGAAGACCACCCTGTTGCACACCTCCATGGGGGTCACGTTCATGATTTTCTATGTGATTGGCAGCCCTTGGGGAATGATCTGAATGCTCCTTTGGAGATAGGCAAGATAGTGCTCTGGGAAGGGTCACAAAAAAAGGCTTCTTAGAGGATGTGATACTCAGGTTGGGCCTTGAGACAATGAGTAGGTTGGGAAAACACAGAAAGATGTTGTAGGGAATGACCCAGGCAAAGGAGTAGTAACTGAGGACTCCAAGTAAGTATGGCTAGGGTTTAGCGAGATGAAGGATGAGGCTGCAGGAGGTGAAAGCCAGAGAGGAACTTCCTCTTTGTCACATCTAGAAATTCAAAATGCATGCAAGTCATGCTGGGGAGTCTTTCAAGGGATTTAAATATGGTAGTGACTTGTATTTTTGAAAATGCCACTTTGGAATCGATGTGGAGAATGGACTTGTGTACATTACCTTGGAATGGAAGAGGGGGCTGAAAAACAAGGAGAATTTTTAGGAAATAGGCCAATGGAGAAGTAATAGAAATTTGATTTAGGGCAATGAGGTGAAAATTGATTCAAGACATTTCAGAGATGGCATGCATAGACTTAGGTGACGAACAGGTTGTAAGAGATAAGCAAAGAAAGTGAACTCACTTGGATTTCAAGCCCTGGAAGTGAATGATAAATTGTTTAACCGGACTGAGGGACCCAGGATGAAGCTGCCTTTAAGTAAAAGGACAATGAGTTTGGGTTTGGATGTGTTGATGTAAAAACTGCGACCCTCCACCACCAGCCCCCCACTTCCAGAAGCAGTGCAGTGAAATCTGGAGCTAAGAGGACAGATCTCAGCCATGAAAAGCAATTTTGAACCATCAGTGTTTTGGGCCTAGTGGAAGATATTCTCCTAAATTTCCCATTTCTTCCTTTGTCTCAGCGCTAAGATGACCTCTGATGAACTTTGCTGATGATTTGACTTTTTCAAAGCCATCACTGGGAATCGAATTGGTCTTGGCTGTCAGATTGAATTACCACTTACATGGCTCTCCACTTGATTATTTCAACTCCAAGCCCCTTCCTAAGGTTTCTGCCTCTCTGTTTCCTGATTGCTTCTAGTTAAATAGTTGAGTAGACTCTTTTCTGGGCTCTGGCCCTACATAGTGCAGTGAAAAGATTATAAGTCTGAATCCCTACTCTCCCACTTTTGAGTCACATGGTCTTGTGAAAATTATTAAATTTATCTAAATCTAATTTGACTTATCTTTACAAACTACCCTAATAAAAACCTAAGCAAGATCATTTTAAAGTTTAAATGAGAGAAGGTATAATAATATCTAGCCTGCCCCATCATTAGATGCTCAACAGACATTAAGTATACTCATTCATCGGTTTTGTAAATCAAAATATATTGGAGTGGGAAGGAAATGTAGAGATGAGCTCACCTAATGGAGTCAAATTAAAGGAGAGAGAACTGGGCCCCCGATGGTGGAAGGGCTCGGACGCAGTTAAGTAGCCAGTTGGTGACAATTTTTGGGCGCCACATCCTCAGGCATTTTACCCTGCTGCTTCCTCCCAAGCTGTGCTGGAAAAGTGTCTGGATCTGCATAGACAACCACAGCTTTAATGGATTTGTTATGGTTAGGATAGAATGTTCACGTGAAGGGCTCACGTGTTAGTGATCAGAGTTGATATAATTAAGTTATGAAATTTCAATCTCATCAGTGGATAAGTCTCTTATAAAGGATGTGAAAGCAGAGCTCTTTCCTGTTTCCTGTCTCTTCTTTTTCTCTCTTTTTTTTTCTCTCTCTCTCTCTCCCTCCCTCCCTCTCTCTCCTCTCTCTCTCTCTCTCATGCCATGCCTGGAGCTCTACAGACCTGGCTTAACCTGATCAGAAGCTCTGAAATCTCCAGAACTATGAACACATAAATGTTCCTTCCTCTCTGTTGTGTGTGGTCAGGTATTTTGGATTAGGGCACTGAGATTGCTTGCTGAAACAGGCTTGCCATGGAAGACTGGCAGATGAAACTGTTAACTGTCTGTCACTGCATAGCAAACTACCACCAACTTAGCAGCTTCATACAGCATTATCTTTTATCATTTCTGTAACTCCTCTGTGCTGACACTGTTGCTGAAGAACTAGCTTATTGTTAGCCAGATGTTGGAAAGGTTGAGGGTGGAGTGATTTGACATGTCTGTTTTAAACAAATATTAAAACTCTCAAAAAAAGAAGTTACATGCATATTTCTATTAAGTCAGAGGTTATGCTATAGCTGGAACTTTGGCTCCCAGTCTCAGGGATAAATCAAAGTAGTGGCTGGACTGTATTCCCATCTGGAGGCTCCCAAAGGGAAGAATTCACTTGTAAGCTCACTAGGTTGCTGGTAGAACTTGTCACTTCATGGCTGGCGGACTGAGGTGACAGTTCTCTTGCTGGCTGTCAGCTGGTGGCTCCTCTCAGGAGCTGGAAGCCACTCAGGGTCGATGCAACCCACCCTTTCACAAGTTCTTTCCTGACTTAACATCTGACTTCCTCAAAGTTAGTAACACCTGCCAGGTAACAAGTCGTGTGTATCATGGGGCACAGTCACAGGAGTGACCTCATCACCGTCTCCATATTCCATGAGTCCAGACCCCACCCACACTTGAGAGGAGGGAGTCACACAGAGCATGACACCAGGGGACAGAGATCCTGAGCCATCTTGGAGTCCTGCCCTTTGTCTATGCTGCCATGAATTTCATTGTGACGGAGTCACAGAGCACAGCTACTCGGCCCTCAGCATCCTCTGTTCACAGTGCAACACCCCACACTGCTTCGTAAGAGCGAGCTCTGCGAGGTTCTGGAGTGACTGTGGAGGCCGACTGAGATGTCCTCAGGAGAGCCTGTCAAGCTGGCAGTAATACCAGAGGACAGAGTGGTGTTGGTGCCATGGAAGGAGAAAGAGTGTGTGTGTGTGTGTGTGTGTGTGTGTGTGTGTGTGTGTGAATAGGTGTATGTGAGAAAGAGTATATACAATGGGTGTGTGTGTGTATAGGTATGTATGTGTGTATCTGAGCAAATATAGTGGGGGCATGTGTGCTTGAAAAGGAGTATATCTGTATGTGAGTATATACAATGGGTACATGTGTGTGAATGCACAGGTGTGTACATGTGGGAGTACACACAGTGAATGCATACGTGGGTGCATGTGGATACCTATGTTGAAGGGGGTCCTTCCTGAGAGCTCATCAAGAGACGCTGCCTGCCCTTGTGGCGATTTCCAGAGTGGCTTTTCTCCTGAATTGTCGGTACACTCTGTGACATGAGTCATGCCGCCTCTTTATTAAAAATCCATCTTCTCCAGCTGAGGCAAAGCAAATATTTACCCATCTCTAACTCTGGCCTCAGCCTTGGTGAATATCGGTGGCTTCTCCATGGAGTTTGCCAAAGTCACTGAGGATGTCTACGGGAAGGAGACACTCTTCCTGTTCTCAATCCCTGTAGGGATGGAGCATTTGGAAGGCTCTTCCTGCTCCTGCCTGGAGGGACTCCTGCCCGCCACCACCTTGGAATGGCGTTCTCCTTGGCAGAGAGGTGCAACGCTCATGCCTGAGGCCCGCAGGCCTCACCTTATCCTCCGAGGTCCACCAAGATGCGGAACATGCCCCGTGAACCCACTCCTTCCCTCACACACTATAACTTCCCAGTCCTGCTGAACACTGAGCTGCAGCCAAGCCAGAAGCGTTCTACAGGATGGTGCGAGCCATCGCATGTGGGCTACGTGGTTCCCCCATCCCACTCACACCCACCAGGGCCCATTCATGAAAAGCAGAATATCCTTGCAAGCCCACCTTAAACCTCACTGCTGTCCTGAGCATTCCAAGGCAGGTGTTAGTCCACCAGCTTTGACCTCTCCTAGCATTTACTGACCTGAACCTGAGCCCCGGCTTCAGGCAGTTCACTGTACTGTGTGCTATGGGATTTGTGTCTTGTTTCTCTAGTGAGATTACAAATCTCTTAAAGGCAGCTTTCACCTCTTTCCATTTTATCTTTCCTTTTTCCTCCTTTGCACCTTTTTAATGGTATTTAACATCTGGGCTTTGGGACTAGATGAACCTGTATTTGAATCTTGGATCTGTTGCTCTCTACCTGTGAGAAACCTCTGTGACAGTCATTTTCCTCTGTTTAAATGAGGACAATAACTACCTCAGACTATTGCGGAGAGGAGTCAGCAAAATAACACATGTAAATGTTAATATGCATATGTATGCCTGGCACATGGTAAGTATTCAATTACTAAAAGTGATTATGGAATCTGGCATTGTACACTAATGACTATTTAATCCAGCAAGTAATAGTTGAACACCTTTAATGGGTGACATCAAAAACCAAAACCACAGCTGGCCACAGTGACACATTCCTGGAATCCTCTTATTTGGGAGGCGGAGACAGAAGGATTTCAGGTTCATGGGCAGCCTTAGCAATTTAGTAAACCCTGTACAATTTAGTGAGAATTTATTTCCAAATAAATGATAAAATAGGGCTGTAGCTTGAAGGTAGAATGCTCCTGAGTTCTGCCCAAAAAAGAAAATAGAGAGGAAAAAAGAAAGAGGACGAGGAGGAGGACAAGGAGGAGGAGGAGAGGAAGAAAGGAAGAGCTTAAGAAATTATCCTAAAGCCCAAGTGTGCGTGTGCGTTCGGTTGTGAGGCTCAGCGTGCGCTTCTGGAGGAGTGCTGAGCTTTCCCTACACCCTTCTGCGAGCAGCTCGCTGAAACGGGAAGCTGTCGACATTTATTCTTATCAGAGTAAAATTGCAAGTGGCCAAATTCATCGGTTTTCCCTTTTGCAGAAGCCAGAATGCCTTGATTATTGAAATGAGAGACTGCATTATAAAAGTCCCAAAGGATAGTAGATTTCTTGTTTGAGAGATGCCCACTGAGCCAAGATGTCTAGTGCCAGTTGTCACAGAGGAGAAAGCAAATGCTTCAGAGGAAGAGAGCTCCGCGCATGCTGAGTGCTCTGAGCGCCCTGCAGTGGGCTCTCCAGCCTTTCTGCCCTGCAGCTGGTCATCTTCTATTTTCCTGTCCTTTTCTGGGTTGATCATGAGTTCCAGTAAGGTCAGTCTGTGCATAAACTACCCATTAAATCCTGATATTCTTATACCTACCACACTGAGAATGTGTCCCCAAGGAACTGAAGTGGAGAGAGAGCTTTGAGTCCTGGAACCCACATGGCAGAGGGGAGCAATAGGCAATTCTGTGACCCGGAAGACTGGAGCTGCCGTCCCCTCTCAACTCTGACCTGTCCTTGGGTAGGGCCGACTTGGGGAATTTTAGACCAATGAATGTTCCATTTACTGCTTCTGATGGTTTCCTTCTACCCATGCCTTCTCAGGAGGTCTCTTGCAAGAACTTAATGAATAAATGATTCCTTAATTTCTTGAACAATTTAGCAATTGCAGTTATCTCTATAGATTGACCTTTCCCTGTGTTCCTGGCAGTGTGTTTTACACATGCTGATGTGCCAAGGAACCATATTAGGGAAATATCCTTATTATCCACAGTTACTGATGAGGAAATAAGGGTTCAGTGACATTAAATCTTGTACCCAAGAGCATAAGACAACTGCAGTATGAATCCCAACCCCCTGGTTTTATTTTAGAGTCTGTACTCTCAGGTACTTTTTTTTTTTTTTTGGTGGTGGTACTGGGGATGGAACCCAGGGGCATTCCACCCCAGTCCTATATTTTATTATTTTGAAACAGGGTCTCACTGAGTTGCAAAGGGCCTCACCAAGTAGCTTAGGCTGACTGCAAACCTGGATCCTCCTATCTCAGCCTCCCATATGCTGAGATTACAAGTGTGCGCAACCACACCTGGCTTCTCAGGTAGCATTCTATATCACTGTGAGACTTCAGAAAAAGCCTCCAAAAATACATTTTCTTCCTCTTTTTAAATCTGCATTCCCCACTACTTCTCTCTCTCTCTCTCTCTCTCTCTCTCTCTCTCTCTCTCTCTCTCTCTCTCTCTCTCTCCAGTCCCCTATAACAAAAATACTATAGATGGGCGGCTTATGAACAAACTTTCCCTGTCATGGTTCTGAAAGCCAGGCAGACAAGATCAAAACAATGAGAAATTTGGTGCCCTATAAGGGCTCATACCCGGGTTCAAACAGCCATCTTCTCTCTGCATCTTCTTATGATAGACCAGACAATAGAGCTCTCTGGAGCCTCTTCTTTTAAAGGGATTAATTTAAGCCCTTATAACCCAATAATCTCCCAAAGACCTCACCTCCAAATACCATCATGTTAGGGACTAAGTTTCAATACATGCATTTTGGAGAAACATATTAAGTCTATGTCACATTCTACCTCTCACAAACCAAAGGTTGGCTGATATTAGTTTATTCTTAAATATACCTGTGCTTTGATACACTAGGTGCTAGAAGTCCACTGACACCTAGACCTGTCATTTATTCATGCCAATCTTGTGGCAAGCACAGGAAACAGACTCATAGCCTCTTGGTCTAGCCTGATAAAGAGGGTCCAGGAAGACAGAGGACATGAGGTGTGGAAGAAGAGATGAGGAAGACTTTGGTCTGGGCTCTAGTTCTACTGTGAGCACAGAAATCCTGGTGTCTGGACAACCCATTTAGCAGGTCTGAGCCCTAAGGAGTAGAATTTGCCACAGCTATGAAGCTCAAATAACCACTCAGCTAGTGATCCATCTCTCTTAGCAACCTGTGGATCCTGCTGAAATTTCCTATGAAGTATACAGCATAATATGTATGTGAACTGAATTTTATCTAACTTCTAGTTTACAGGGAATACGGGAGAAAACCAAGGTAGATGTCTCAGTGGGCAAATAATCAGACAAATCCAAAAAGTAGGGTTTTCCATAGGACCCCTGCTGGTTTCTTCTATGAGTCAAAAACACATAAATAAAGAGGCAGGAAGTTCGAGATTAAGAGAGAGAGAGGAGCCGGGCGTGGTGGCGCACGCTTGCAATCCCCGCACTTGGGAGGCTGAGACAGGAGGATCGCATAGGTTCGAAGCCAGCCTCAGCTACTTAGGCTCTCAGCAACTTAGACCCTGTTCCCAAATAAAATATAAAATTGGTCTGGGAGTATAGCCCAGAGGTAGAAAGCCTCTGGGTTCCACCCCCAGTACCAAAGAGAGAGAGAGAGAGAGAGAGAGAGAGAGAGAGAGAGAGAGAGAGAGAGAGAAAGGAGATGTAACTCAGTGGCACAGCATTGGCTTAATATGCATAAGGTTCTGGGTTCAATCCCTAGCACCCAAAAAAAAGATTTAAAAAGAATAGATGGCAAACTATAATAGCCAAATGCAATTTGTGAACATTGAATGGAACCTGTTTTGAATGCATGAGTCATAAAACATATGTGGGAGACAATTGGGGAAATTTTGATATTTAACAGGGTCTGATGGTACGCAGGTATTATTGGTAATTGTGTTAGGTACAGAGTATTATGATTGTGTAGGAAAATTGTTCATGTTTGCAGATGCTACTGATTTACGCTTCTCTGGTGTAAAATGTCACAACGTCTGGAATCCACTTTAAATACTACAGCAAAAATAATAATAAAGTCTGTGTGGGGAAATGTTAACATTTTAATATTCCAGGCGATGGGTGTGTGTGGCACTCATTACACCGCACTATCGTGGCTATGATAAAGCTAATGAAATGGAAAATTACAACCTTGGTTTGGCAGGGTGAACGCAATGTAGTGATTTATAAGACCTATTTAGGGATAATTGCCACATGTACAATGGCCATTAGGCATATTGTGAATGTGTCAGATGCATTTTGGTCAGTCCTTTGGATTCCCAAACCACTGTATTCGAGTGTATTCCCAGGGCCGTTGTATGTGGAATAGAAAGGATCTTCTTGTGTGGCGTGGTCCAGCTCTGGGAGCACACGGAGGAGACATTGTCTGAGACCCTGAGGACACCCACAGGCTAGAGGCCTCCACTGGGCAACTTTGGGAGGCCATGAGCTCTTTCAACAGCTGATGCCCAGCCCTGTCTGAGCAGGCGGAGGGACAATGAGCTGTCCCCTCTGCCCTTCCTGCCTGCCCTCCTCCAGCCCTCGCCTCCCTCTGGGTTTTACCTGCATCTGTTACATTTGTTTACCTTCTCGCCTGGAGGCTGGACCTATATTCTCTTGCTCTTCTTACTGCTCGAAGCATCTGCCACTCAGTATTTCTCACACTTAAGTTTTGCAAGCCCGCTCCCCTTCCCGACATTTCCCACATGTTACTGATCCTTCCTTCAGGCTTTTCTTGTTGAATTCTTAGAGGACTCTCTCATCCCATTATCCCATTTTTACTACACTTAAGGATTTTATCATGATTTATTACTGCGGTTCTCCGTTTGACAACTTCTTTCTCCCTAATACCATCTGGCGATATACATACGGATTATCACACACACACACACACACACACACACACACACACACACACACCTTTGGTGAATGTTATGTCAAAATTGATTTTTGTTTGTGTACTAAGTGGTCCTTAGAAAAATGCTTGGTAAGCAAGAATTGTTTGCCAGGCGTGGTGGCGCACACTTGTAATCCCGGCATTTGGGAGGCTGAGACAGGAGGATCTAAGTTCGCAGACAGCCTCAGCTACAACTTAGTGAGGCCCTTTGCAACTCAGTGAGACCCTGTTTCAAAATGAAAAATAGGTCTGGGGGTGTAACGCAAAGGCAGAATGCCCCTGAGTCCCATCCCCAGTACCATAAAAAAAAAAAAAAAAAGAATTGTTCTCCATCGCTGGGCCATATGTAGCCTTTGGATCTTGTGGGTGAGTTTTCTTTTTCTCTGCAATCACAGTCTTTTCTTCCCAGGGGTGAGAGCAGCTCTAATCCACCTTCTCCAGTTGCCGAATTCTCCGTTTACTTCCCGTATGTTGCATCCTGGTTTGTTTGGGATAATTTAGGTTTGAGCCATTCTTCTCTTGTTGGAGCCTATAATGTCTCTTCTAAATTGAAATTCTTCCTTCAGGGAGCCAAGAACTCTGATGCTTCTAAATTTACATCTGGGTAACAGATTTGCTATGAAGTTGGACTACTGGGGAACAAATTCAATGTTTCAGAAATTTTACGAAGAGTTACATTCCTCAAGGTCTCATCCAGTGGGTTTCGTCACTGGGGACAGATGGTCTGCTTTAAGTCTAATCAGGAAGTTTCAGAAACATGACATAATGTTTATCTCTCCTAAGATTTCTCTCGTTGGTTTGGCTTCTGAGAAATACTCCGTGTGCCCATCTCTTTTGCGCTCTCTCTCTCTCTCTCTCTCTCTCTCTCTCTCTCTCTCTCTCTCTCTCTTCTCTCCCCCACTCCTGGCAGATCCTGACAAAAATAATGTTTAGAAAGGCTTTTACATTATTTTTTTTTAAAAAAGAACATATTTGCTGCTAATAATATATATTGGCTATACTTTAATATCTTTGGAAAATAAAAAGTCTTTTTTCTCTTATGAAAAATGTTATGTTTTATTCTGAGCAAATGGAAAAACTACAAGCTGGGAAGAAAGAATTATGGCGAAGAAGCCCAAAGATAATGACTTTGATCCAGAATTGTTACCAAAATTGTCCTTTACACCTCCTGTACCTTTGCCATTTAGATACAAGCTCCAGCTTCTGAGTTTCATGAGTGCGTTTCCAGGATGGCAAGCAATGGTGACATTTAATAAGATTGGTCCGAGTATGTGATACATGTTCAGTAATTCAACAACAACAAAGAAAGCATTCAAAATGCAAATCAATTTTTGGGGGGGTATAAAAATGCCCCCCAAACCAACTGCACCAGTTTCTTTTGTGGAAGTAGTGCTTATTTAACAGATAATACATGTTAGAATTATATTACTTTCCATGCTGAATAGTCTTCATTTAAATGGGGTACCCATATTTTTTCTTCCCATCTTGAAGTGTAAATATATTATGGCTACAATTTGTTTGGAGCATCTGTGACCACTACAATTTGCATACACCTGTCACCACTTTCTTTCATTCTATAGAATCATTGAATGTCTTTCAAAGTCCTCACCACCCTAAGGGGGAGAGGGAGGGCCAGGGAAAGAGATGATCTTGCTAAGCCATGAGTATAAACTTTCCTGGAGCACAGAACGACTCATATTCTCTGCGACATGAGTCACTCCCATGCAAAACTAGAGTTGTTAGCTACCACATCTCCCATGGCCGTGTTTGCTTCAGGAAGTAGGTAGAGGGCAGAGACTTCTGCAGAGGCTGGAGGCCCGTGATGGAGGACTCTGGGACCATTCACTCCACTAGAGGCAGGCCAGAGCTGGCTCACCCTCTCCTCGGGTTTTACAACTCAGAGTATTCAGTTCCCTAAGATAAAGAGCTGCTAATACATTTTTACCTACAGGACTGAGGGAAGGTTAATTTGTAAAACAAAAAAGGAACAGTTGGCTAGCAATTTTGGTGGAATGTGAAGAAAGGGGGAGAAAGAGGAAGGAAAGCAAGAGACAAAACCTCAAGGGATGTTAGCGTTCTCATTTAGAGAGAATTAATACATATCATATAACTGTGTATTTACGATTAGCTGTATATAAAACAGTAGAAAGTGGTTTATTAAATAGGCATATTTAGTAAAGAATTGATAATTCTGCTTTTTTGCAATGTTTCATTGGTAGTACTTGGTTTCCTGCATAGAACAGAACTGAATTTTCTCACTGAGATAAGGTATTCATTCACCCCTGATCTTGGTGTAAATCAAACCATCAGAATGCTGAAGGCAGGGGCCATGTCTAAGCAATTCCCGCCTACTTTATACATTTGATTCACACTACCACGGAAACTCAATCGTTCTTAGGTCTTCATTCCTTGAAATCTAGAGCTGACAAGGCTAGACACCGCTCCACCCTCCTATAGATTTCTGCATTTTCCACACAAGTTCCATGAGGTACTTTTGACATAGCCAGCAGCTGGTTCAACCTGGGTCATGCACACCCCGCCACCTGCAGGTCCTCAGGACTCCTAGTTTCTAGAAGTATCTTCTCTGGCCTGATTTCTACTTTTTTTTTTTTTTTTTTTTTTTTGCTGTCTTCCATCACAACCCAGCATCTTCAAGGTATACTCCCCAGGAAATTGTAACCTGTCCACTTTACCCAAGGGGAATCTGGCATACAGCTAGTGGCCCAAGGAACAAGACTAAGGTCCAACTTGAGAACACTTGGTTTTGTTTCTAGATCATAGGCATTTTTCTAGTTTGCCTCGAGAAAATCAGAACTGATCCTCTGGAAAAACTGGACGGTGGTAAATCTTGTCTTGAGTTCTTCTTTTTTTTTTCCTAGGGAAGTGTCAATCACATCCTCTAAGGGCGGGGACTTACCACCCAGCTTCCTGGCCAAGATATATGCTATCAGCAAACTCTACAATATGATGTCAGTAAGTAATAGCTTCAAAATTAGTGTTGAATAAGGCTGAAGAGGTAGCTCAGTGGTAGAGCATTTGCCTGACCCTGGGTTTAATCCCTAGTACTGGAAAAATAAAATAGTGTGCATCTCCCAGCTCTACTTGTTTTTTTATTTTTATTGGCTCTTCTTGAATACGATAAGCCTTTGTTCCCAAAGTAATAATTCCTTAGTTGTAAAATTGTGTCAACATAATTAACATCAATAGGGACATTCCAGAAACTTCCTCTAGTCCTTTCTGATCTCATATAAGCGACATGGACAGGCATCCTCTTCCAACATCAGACCAGTGTGTGTCTCATCCATACCGTAGCTACCGGCAGATATGAATCTCAGCCCTGTAGAAAATGCAGCAGAACTTGTTAAAGGACCTTCTCTCTGTCAACACCTCACAAATTCCTAATGTCCCTGTGCTCTTGAATTGTACCCAGGAGGGGAGTCAACATGCAAAACTGCATGTGAATCTTCAGCAAAGTAAAGAAGACAAGACAGGTGTAGGAAATACACTGCCTTTTAGTTTACTGGTCCCTGGTGCAGATGAAATGAATACCATTTATGCTGAAACAAATGTATTTGCCTTTCTCCAACACCCAGATAATGTTTTATAACCAGCTAAGATTTGGCTTTAGCCTAGGGATTTTCTTATAATTTTACAATGAAGCTATTTTTTCGGATTTACTCTGACTGTAAGTGGTGCTAAATAACCCTTTTATATTTTTGCTTTGTTTATGTACTTTGTAAAGTTTGATGGGTGTTATGGTTAATCTGGATTGTTAATTTAAACAGATTAAGAGATACCTAGGATTACATGACTTCATTCAGTGTTGATGACTGATTGGCATGTGTAACAGCAGATTGAGAGGGAAGTCCCGCCCTAAA
Organism: Muscardinus avellanarius; assembly: GCF_963383645.1. Taxonomy (NCBI): domain Eukaryota; kingdom Metazoa; phylum Chordata; class Mammalia; order Rodentia; family Gliridae; genus Muscardinus; species Muscardinus avellanarius. The sequence goes on from NC_137787.1 coordinate 188,488,524, forward strand.
CACAGGCAGCACCATCCATTGGCTGGGGGCCCAGGTAGAAGAGGGTAGAAGAAGGAAGTGTTAAGAAGGCAGGAGTGGTTCTTTCCAAGTAAAGGTGTGTCCACTTTTACCTAGGGATGTGGGACTTCAGCTCCTTTGCTCTTCTAACTGGACTCTCACTGACAATTTTCTGGGCAGTTTCCTGCCCTTTTCATCTTAAACTGAGACTGCATCATGGGTCACTCCCGTTCTGATACTCCAGGTCTTGGAGCCCTGGACTACTTACTGGCTCCTCTGGCTTTCTGGGTGCAGAAGGCCACATGGATCTATACCACTTCTGAATGTAAGCCAATTTGATAAGTTCCCTTTTATACTTGACATATTCTGTGAGTTTTGTTACTCTAGAGAACCTTCACAAATGCAGTGGAAATGGTTTTATATGGACTTATTTGGGGGAGCTCAGCAATGGCCACCAAAAAAAGGGGAATGTGTGCTTCAAGGGAGCCCCAAGCAGCATGACCTTTACCTCAATACTTGAGAAGCAGTAGTGTCCACTAGGACTACTGGAGGAAGGTTCAGAGCTGGGGCCAGTGAGCTGTAGGGTCCTGCCTGCCATCTTCTACCTAGATGACTATCATCATGTTACACCAGAGGTTATGTGTTAAGAGTCATCAACTCACTGTCTCTGCCCCTAAGGAATACTTCTTATGATTATTCTTAGTGCTGATACCACATGATCTGAGAACAAGGAAGAAACAGGGGAGGATTATAGATGGAGTCAACCAAAAGGGCAAGGGCTGGAGGGAAAGAAATCAAAAGCAGAGAGAGGGAAGGATTCTGAAATATTTGTGCAGAGTGTAACTAAGAGCTCAGGTGCTCATTAAGGTCATTGCCTTCTGTTTGGGCTCTTCAGCCTTACAGAAACATGGTAGAATTAATCTTTCCCCACACCAGCTAGAAGTGTGTCTGTAAAATTTGGTATAGCAATGAAATATGAGGGAAGTGATATATATCTCATGTGTAAGTGGAACTAATGTACACTCAGTTGGGCATAGTAATACACACCTGTAATTCTAGTACTTGAGAGGCTAAGACAGGAGAATTGTAGGTATGAGACCAGTCACAGCAATTTAGTAAGACCCATTCCAAGATAGAAAGAAAGAAAGAAAGAAAGCTAGAAGTATAGCTCAGAATGCCCCTGGGATCAATTCCCAATCCCCGCCCCCCCCCCCCGCCCGCCAAAAAAGTGAAGGAAAGAAAAAAAATCATGATTCTCCAATTTTTCTTTTTTTTTACTTTTGCTCTAGCCAGTGATGGAGATGCAGAATGACCGAGAAAAAAGAAAACTTTATTGCTTTAAGCACCTGCGATTTGAGGGATGTTTGTTACTTCAGTGTAATTTAACCCAGCCTGACTGACTCTAAAGATGCAGATAGAAGCTGAGAAAAGGCCAAAAGCAGCCATGGTAGGAAAGAACATGAAAGAATTAGAGATGAAGAAAGAGAGACAGAGATTTGGAAAGATATGGAGGGAATGAGGGGAAAGAAGGGAATGCACGAGAGAAAGGAAAGAAAAGCTTGGTGAAAAGAAAAAGTGACAAGACAGAAAGGATCAAAGTGCCCGAGGGCGCGGCTGCCTAGTATAGTTCAGTGATAACTTGTCAGACGAAATGAGTACATGAGCCCTGACGTTAACTGCATACTATGAATGATTTCATAAATGGTTGTTAGCTAGAATTCTGCTAGCTGTGCCCCAACCTGCAGGCTATTTCTGATCTCTCGCTCTCTTGCTTTTGTTCTTTCTCAAGAAATGGCACGTTGACCCTCTCTTAGTTGAAAAGGCAGCTCCTGCTGGGTCTGTCTTCAGACAGAATGAGTAGTCCCTGCTTTGCTACTGACCACAGCAATCCGCAGTTTGCTTTAGATCCTTGGGTCAGACTGAGATAGTGCAGAGAAACATCTGGAAGAGAGTGCTGGACACCAGATTGTATTAAAAAGAGAAGGAAACAGTGGTTGTCGTTACATTACAGAGAGAACAGCATCGAGAAAATTGAAAAGCTAAATTAACTATAGAAGTCAGCTCACTTGCTTCTTCAGATGAGGAGAAGTTAAGGTGCACACAAAGCATAAATAGCAGCAAAACTTTGGGGTGTTGAGCACACTATCCATTTACTTCACATTTTTTAGCCTTAGATACATGGTGAAATATTTTTCATTTTAGAACTGGTGAAATCTCTAAATTCAAAATCTATGAAGATAGACAGGCGTGGTGGCGCACGCTTGTAATCCCCGCGCTTGGGAGGCTGAGACAGGAGGATCGCACAGGTTCGAAGCCAGTCTCAGCTACTTAGTGAGGCTCTCAGCAACTTAGTGAGACCCTGTTTCCAAATAAAATATAAAATAGATCTGGGAGTATAGCCCGGAGGTAGAAAGCCTCTGGATTCCACCCCCAGTACCGCCAAAAAAAGAAAAAAAAATCTATGAAGAAAAATTGAGCTGTGCTTAAAGAATGCATGTTCACATTGACAGTGGTCCCTACCTCTGCTTTCACAGTCCTGTGACTCTGGCAGAGTGCAAAACGAATGACCGGAAATGGTCCCAATTTGATAGTCTGGGATGAGTCCCCAACAACTAGATAAAGAATTCTCCAAATTAACCAGGCTTTTCATCTTGTAAAAAAATAGTCCATTTCACACCCATTTCTCATATTGGTTAGAGTCTTATCAGATGCTTGGCACTAAAAATACATGGTGGAATTAAAACAATAGCTTCCTCTGCCCTTGATACCCAGAGAGGAAATTCATAGCTTCACAACCAGCCTCCGAGTAGGTACCCGGGGAAAGATGGCACTGAGCTGACACAGTGGAAATTCAGATCTTGGTTTACTTATTATTCGGGTCTTATTTTCATGAGAGAAAAAGAAGAAATTCATAGTTCGGAGACAAGAAAAGTGTTGGTGGTGAGTAAGGAGACGGGGAAGTGGGTCCAAGTCTTAAGAAATGGTAATAAAAGACAAGAACAAAGTGTGGGAGCAGGGAGGGAGTGGAGCTGGGAGAAGCGAGGACCGCTGGCTCTGTGCAGTGAAGGAGGGAACTAGTAATGACAGCAGTGCTGGGCACTGGCCATTGTTTCACTGAATCTAAACCAATATGGTACAGGTTTGGACTGGGGTAGAGTTCAGTGGTAAAGTGCTTACCTAGCACGCATGAGACCCTGGGTTCAATTCCCTGCATCGCAAAAACATTAACAAATACATACATACAGGTTTGACCTTGGATAGCATAGGAGTTCTCATGGTTGAGGATAAATGGTTGAGAAAAGGGATGCTGAGCAATGGGTTATGTAAGAGGAAAAGAACAAAGCAGGTTCAATTTCTGAAAAATACAGTCTTTTATTGACAAAGTCCAGTTCAGATTCCTGTGAAGAAAATTTCCCAGAGCATTGGAGTCTTGTTATACCATTAGAAAACACTCTGAGCACAAAGGCAATTCTGGGCTTCTTAGTGGAGGAAACTGTGCCCATGGAACCTGGGGGGACGGGGTAATCTCTATATTAGTCCTGTGATTTAGGACCAAATTTCAAATTATCCTATCATTTCAGTTTTGTAAGGTCCAAAGAGCTATTGGAGCAGTCCATAGTCATCTGCCTCTATACATTTTTCCAAACCCATAGAATGTACAAGACCAAGAGTAAGCTCTATTTTCAATTGAACACGGAGGGGATACTACCATGTCAACACAGGTCCATCAACTGCAACAAATCTATCACTGTGGTGGGAGTCTTGACAGTGGGGAAAGCCGTGCGTGTGTAGGGGCAGGAGACATCTGGGGAATTTCTGTACCTTCTGTTCAATTTCGCTGTGATCCTAAAAGTGCTCTAAGAGATAAAGCCTATTTAAAAAGAAAAGAATTCTATGATCATAGAGATAAAGGGGCAGCATCGTCTAAAAGGTCTACCAATATTACTATCTTCCATGGCAGTTTTCAAGATTTTTAGGTGAATGTTTTCAGAATTAGTGAATGTTCTTCATAGGAAGTGATGGAATCCAAAATGATATTTTATAGTAACTATTATCAAAAGTAGGTTAATTAGTTCTATTCTTAGAACAAATACATGTGCATTTGTGTATGCATTAACATATGCACACACACACACACACACACACACACACACACACACACACACAGCATTCCCCATTCAAAACAAATTAAAAATGCCTAGACAGGAGCAAAGGCTCCAACCCAACTCTGAACTCGGGGACTTCCCACACAATATGCTCACTGTGTGTGCAGATTGGTGAATCACGCCAGCCCCCGAGTCAAGATCCACCATCACTAAGGCTGTTTATCTTGGAGATGCGAGGCTTTGCCAGTGAACTGAGTGGGTGTAAAGCCGAGCAAAGCAAATGATAGAACAAGATTCTGCCCTGGCAGACGTGAAGGGAGTACCACCCCATCTCGCCCAAGGTGCCTTCTCATTAGTGATTGGACGAGGGTATCTTTGTGCCTCTGATGGATGGGTAACACCTTCTCTTAAGTGAAGTGTTCCTGGGGATGGATCTGCTTTCTTGCTTGCTGTGCATGCTTAGTAAATATTTAATGTCAACTCTGCATCATCCTCAGGCTCACTAAGTCATTCTCTGCTTTCTCTGGAAGTAGCCCTGATACTTCCCTGAAGGTAAACCCTGCCCTCCGAGCTCCAGCCTCATTGTGACACCAAGCTGAATGCACACAGACCCGCCATCAGCAGTAATAGCCCTTCACAGCCATTGCTCAAGGAGCTTCTGTATTAGCCTGTGGACCAAGAGCCTCGCCTCCTTCTTTACCTACTCTCCACAACAGTTCTACCAGAGAGTTCTTATTATTACCTCCATCCTGCAGAGAAACAGGATGAAGTGTGGGAAAGGGCAATTGCCCAAAGACCGGCATTTACAAGTTGGTGTGTTGGAAGTTAGGATCTACATTTTCTCGCTCTGAATCTGTATGCTTATGTAATGGGCAGATGGCTTGCTCTGCCACCGCGAGGAGGCACTGCTTTTTCCTTGATGACATCATTCATCTCCCAGGTTCCCACCTTTGGAAGTTCTTTCCTAAGAGAATGGGATGCCTCTCCCTCCTGACTCTGCAGGGGAGCTGTTCTCCCTCTGAAGCAAAATTAGAAAATCTATATTAAAGTGCCTACGAAAGCACACCATCGTTTAACCTACTGGCTTGTCATGAAGAAAGTCACCTGAGAGTCTGGCCCAATAATTTAGGGCATGTTTTCCTTTTGTTTTTTGGAACTCTGTGGCTCCCTGCAGTACTGGGTGTTATGTTTGTTTGTTTGTTTGGTTGGTTGGTTGGTTGGTTGGTTGGTTGGTTTTTTTTGGGGGGGTGCGTGTGTGTGTATTAGAAATTGTTGCCAATCTCTCCTAACTAAAAGTGGAGACTTTTTCTACTTTTCCTATCTGCAGTAATCAGCCGTCCTCCACTTGCCATTTAGATGCACAAAGCACTGAATGAAAAGATTCAGAAAGACTTCACTTGCCCACCATAAATTTGTGCAGAGTGATTTGACCAGAAATGCTCTTTGTTCTTAGTGTTATTCATGCTGTGATGCTTCCTTACCTTCTGGAGTAAAAAACAAAACAACAACAACAACAACAACAAAAACCTGAATTTAACAAGACGAGTGGTGTGAGCGCCGTGGCTGCATGTAACAGGAGCAAGATTAGCTATTTCTCAGTTGCCAAATACGTTCTAACAAATTTATAGGCAGTGGCTCAAATCCACACGATCTCTTCAGGTGGCCCTAATATTTCGAAACTTTTCCAAGAGAAAAAAAAGGTAAGTGTCGTTTACCAAGGCCGATTGAAGTGAACTTTTAGGGAATAATAGTTAGCAACTTTGCAGTCATCAGCCAAAACCCGAACATCATCAAGAAAGTGTTTAGTTATACATAATGACTCCATGCTCATCTACGGTCTTTCTGATCCCGCCCCCAAATACTGACCAATAGCTGGACTCTTTATTTGCCTGGCCTGGTGAAGCTACAAATTATTAACTGTAGTCCAAGAAAGGCAATATTGGCTATGGGGCTGCTGAGACTTCTTTAGGTTACCTCTGGGCAGGCCCGTGAAGTAGAAGGGTTTGTTTTTGTTTTCCGGACAACTGTGAGTTTGCCTTTAGTGAAAAATGAACTCTTCAGTTCGATTTTTTGATTAAAAAAAAAGGCAAACTGAGTTTCTGTTTACACTTCTTCTTGCTTCGAAGCATGAAAGAGACTGTGGAAGTTTTGGTTTTTGTTTGTTTGTTTTGAAAGATATCAGAAAAGGAGAAGATATGAAGAAAAGGAGAAGCAACAGAAACCTGACTTCATAGGTTGGAAAACAGATGGATAAGTGGTCATGGACCTGATCAGCATCAGGTGAAGACAAGAAGCAAAACTAGGTCTGGTGGTATCAGGTTCCTTCAAAAATGGGCAAAAAGAGAGGTCGAAAATAGAACGCTTGTTATATAAAACAAAACCCTAGATACCCTCTCACACTCTGTGCAACATCATGATCATGTTTTTCCCCCTTCCCACCCTGGCAAAAGAATAAATATTCATCCCATGGAGGGTTAAAAAAAAAGACCCATCATATCCTGGGGAAGCACCTGGCACACTGTATTGAACACATGCTAGTTATGTTTAACATTCAGCTTGAAACATAAAAGTGGGAGGATGGGGTCTAAGTTGTAATCACTGCCCATTGCAGTAGTGTAAATACTCTCACCAAGGCTACTTTTTTAGATAACTGCGTGAGCTGTCATGTCACGGTGTTAGGGAGAGATGCACACAACGCTCTTTGAGAAATGAAGCAAGAGAGCTTAGGACCATGGAGTATGCTAAAAACAGAAAATGTAAGTGGAATTAGCGCACTGAACTGTGATGTAAGAAACCCATTCTTTTCCCCCTTCTCTATTTCATGCGGATATTTGGCAGCCATGATAACACTTTCTGGCAACAGGTTGGAAGGTTTTCCCTGATGAATCTGATAGGTTGGGAGAAGATAAGGGGAACCTGTACATATTTATAGCCATGAGTAACTACAACTCTAGAGTCAATTTCGTCCAAGGCTTTCCCAAAAATATCTTCCAATGGTCCTTTATAGGCCCACTCCAAAGATAAGCAGCAATTTTAGGAAATCTGACAACTTTAAAGTCCAAAAGAAAAATCAGAGAGAAAAATAAAAGAATCTGGAATTTTAAAAAAGCAGAGAGAGCCAGGCATGGTGGCGCACGCTTGTAATCCCTGCGCTTGGGAGGCTGAGACAGGAGGATCGCATGGGTTCCAAGCCAGCCTCAGCTACTTAGTGAGGCTTTCAGCAACTTAGTGAGACCCTGTTTCCAAATAAAATAAAATAAAATAAACAGGTCTGGGAGTATAGCCCGGAGGTAGAAAGCCTCTGGGTTCTACCCCCAGTACCACCAAAAAAAAAAAAAAAAAATGCAGAGAGGCCCGGCGTGGTGGTACAGGTCTATAATCCCAGTACTTGGAAGACTGAGACAGAAGGATTGCAGGTTCAAGAATAGCTCAGAAATTTAGCAAGCCTTAATGTATCTAGCAAGACCCTATTTCAAAAACAAAATTTTTTAAAGCAGAAAAGGAAGACTTTAAAAATATTGAGAACTACTGTTACATTAAGGAAACAAATAAGAAGCTTCTTAAAAGGAATACTTAAAAAGTAGAAAGAAATCTTGAGAACTTTCTAAAAAATAGGAAAAAGAAGAATTTCAATAAGTGAATCAAAAGATAAACTATTTTAGAAAAACTTCAAGAATTAAGAAATGACAAATAAGTGAACAGTGAGATAACAGTATTTTTAGGAAAAGTATTAATCCAAATGCTTCAAACTGAAATGATTGAAGTTTCATAAGAAAGAGAAAAAACTATCCCAGAAATGCTACAGATAAAATTCCCAGAACTGAAGTACTAAACTAAATAAGTTTAGGACTAAACAGAACGGAAGTACTAAAGTTTCCACATTAAATATACTGTTAAATGTTAACACAATAGATAGAAAAGACCCCAGTCCAAGCACATTATTCTTAAATTTTAGAATAGTAGACATAAAAAAAAATATATCATGAAGCTTTCAGAGAGTAAAATCAAATGACCAATATTCAGAGTAGCATTGGCTTTCTCAATACCATGATGGAACGTAGTGGTAAAAGATCAATGCACGCCTAGAAAATTCTCAGAGGCACATGATTTTCAATCTGGGTGGTCTATACCCAACTGCTCATCAAGTGTGTGAGAGGATTTTCAAAGATACTTGTCAGACATTCCAAGTCCAAAAATTTCCCCCTTTTTACCTTTTGCTACCAGAGAATAAGTGCCTCCAAAACGAGGGAGGAGAACAATTTAGAAATACTGAATCCAGGAAATAAGTAATCAAACTCAAAGAACAGCCAAGGGAATCCTCCGAAAGCATGGTGGAGAGAGATTCCAGGACAACATCTCAGCAGTAAATTTAAGCAATGTTAGCACCATGTTGGAGTTGAAAAACAGAGGACTCGACAGGGAGAGAGAGATCTCAAAAGAGAACCATCAATAGCCGACCAAATGTTTGTATGTGTGTTAAGAGGAGATTTCTATATGTGGAAAAGAGTTTGGGGATTAATTAGCAATCAGCACACACGAAAAAGCTAAGCAACCTTCCTACAAATTTTTTTAAAAAGGAAATAATTACTAACTTCAGAGGCATAAAAATGTAGTCTAAGAAATCAAATGTGCTAATAGTTACCTACATCGAAAACTGTGGGGAGTGTGCATGCATTATGCGTGTGTGTGTGTGTGTGTGTGTGTTTCATTCTAGGGAAAGAAAGGGGTAAAAAATTCCAGACTAAATTTATCTTCTATAACTTATATATTATAGAAATTATTTATATATAATAGAAATATATATTATAGTGCAAAGTATTTATATAAACATCAATATAATCCAAAGAAATAGTTAAAAGTTAGGGTGACTGGTGGCAGATGAAGAGAAATTGTTGGGATCTCTTTTAAATGAGCCTTGTATAATAATTTTTATTTTAAACCATTAATCATTATACTTTTTAATTAAAAAGTAAATATAAAATAAGAAATAAAGTGATTATGAGGGGAGAGGGGCATAAAACCTTCAACAAGGTGCTATGGATATGTCCTGCAGCCAGGTCTGGTGGCACATGCCTGTAATCTCAGTACTTGGAAGACTAAGACAGGAGGATCACAAGTTCAAGGCCAGCCTCAGCAACTAATTGAGAGCCCCAGCAACTTAGCAATAGCTTCAGCAACCCAGCGAGACCCTGTTTCTGAACAAAAGATAAAAAGCAGTATAGCTCCGAGGTAGAATGCCCCTGTATTCAATCCCCAGTACCAATAATAAATGAGTAAATAAATAATAAATAAATAAATAAATGTGTCCCTCAAGGCTCATGTGTTGGAAACTTAATCCCCAGTGCAATGGTGTTGAGATGTGGGAAATTCAAGAGCGGATGAGATCATGAGGACTGTGCCCTCTTCAGTGCATCAATGTCTTTATTGCAGGAGGGGCTGGCTCTCAATGAAACAGCGAGTCCGCCTGTTTGTCCCCTCCTCTCTTTACAGGTGTGTGCACCCTTTTGCCTTTCCACCTCCCACGATGGGATAATGCAGCAAGAAAGCCCTCACCCGGTGTGGTTTCTCAATCCTGGCCTTCCTATTCTCCAAGACTGGAAGAATTAAATCTGTTGTGTGTGTGTGTGTGTGTGTGTGTGTGTGTGTGTGTGTGTGTGTGCCCTATTTATTATTCTTTATTTTGAAACAGAGTCTCACTGAGTTGCAAGGGCCTCCCTAAGTAGCTGAGGCTGTTCGTGAACTGAGATCCTCCTGTCTCCGTTTCTCAAATGCTGGGATTACAAGCGTGCACCATCACGCCTGGCTAAATCTCTGTTTTATTCTGAACTACTCACACTACCCACACTCAGGTATCTGTAATAGCAGCACAGATACCTGTGTAATAGCAGCACAGGTATCTGTAATAGCTAAGGCACAAAGCTCCGTCTGTGAATGCCTCAGTATCCCCTGAAATAACGGGAGCAAAGGATAATATATATGCCCAGAAGAATCAAACCATAGTGTCCTGTGTTCAGCCCATTAGGTCTGGTTCTCATTCACAAGGGGGAGGGAAGAAAGTAGTTACAAATTGACCTTGTCCACCTCACCATGAGATTTATACAATTTGTACAATTTTCCTATGTGCTAGGTTCCAGATAAATGGTGCCTATAAGTTTCGCCTATGTGTTACCTTTTGACATACAGAATTCCATGTACAAGAGACTTGCCAAATTCTCTTTTGAGGACCGATTTCTACGTTTGTCTCATCCCTAGATGTTGACTTTGCAAATTGAATTTCACGCAGTAAATATTTCTGTAGCACAAATACTCTATGCTAGAGAGTGCAGAGTTCCTCTATTCATTCTACATGTGTGCCCAGGTGGCTTAGAAGCTAAGGGAACTTGGTAAGTGAAACAGGAAGAACTTTTTCCTCCTGAACCCCAGAGTCCTAAGAGGAAATTCGATGTGGAAAAATACTAGACTGGAGATAGACTGACCTTCTTGTTTTAACAAAAATCTTGAATAGGCTTTTAGCTTTCATGAGAGGATTTTAACACCATTTTTTTACCCTGTTTTTTTAATATATTGACTAGCATCAGGCATACAGAAGATGGAGTGCTTAAATCTGCCTGGATATAACAGAGCAGTCTTATTCTACTTTTATCCCTCATGCCTAACAGAGCCCCAGGCACAGGGGTGATACTATGTAAATGTTTCTTGAACTAATAAATGGTGTAAGGATGGATGGATGGACAGGTGTATGTATGTATGTATGTATGGATGGATGGATGGATGGATGGATGGATGGATGGATGAAAGGATAAGCTGACTCAACTGAAATTCACCTTGCCTAAAGAAAAAGATTCCAAATTCAGAGGGGCCAGTACTGGGGACTATGCAAATAAACAGTATTGAGGACCTCCTCATCATAAGAGTATTAAAGACTTTTTTTTATTACCAAACCAAAAATCTTTGAACAGATCCACTTCTATTGCTCCTAAAGCCAGGACATGGTAATCCAGCACATTCCACTGCTGTAGGTACAATTTCTAGATGAGCCCAGACTCCCAAGGGGCTGTGGTTTTCAAAAGGCTCATGATAGCACTTTTTGTTATCTTAGTTTAGTCAGGAAGACAGAGGACTAATTACACACATGGACTTTGGGAATTCTTTTGGCAACTTTTATTTCAGTTGGAAGCACATTTTCCATTCTTTCTTTCTGAGTAGTCCTCCTGACCAATGGTTAATATGTGTTTTGTTGTTGTTGTTGTTGTTGTGTGTGTGTGTGTGTGTGTGTGTGTGTTTGTGTGTGTTTGCGGTACTGGGGATGGAATCCAGGGGCATTCTACCACCAAGCTACACCCCCAGCCCTATTTTTTATTATTTTATTTTAAAACAGCATCTCCCTGAGTTGTAAAGGGCCTCACTAAGTAGCTGAGGATGTCCACAAACCGTGATCCTCCTGTCTCAGCCCCCCACATGCTAGGATTACAAGCATGCATCACCACGCCCGGCCCAATATGTATTTTTAGATCCAGGTTTTAAATAATTTTTTGTCCTGAATCAAGTCCTGCTCCCTTCATTCTTGCCCTTGTCTGCTTCCAAGGCCATTATATTTGCTGAGAAGGAAGCTGTTTTCTTACGTGTAAAAGGCACTTTCTGCTATTAGGGGAAAGGGCTATTGTCTCCTTGCCTCTAGGGCGACTAGACCTTCTGGATGGAGGTCAGTGACTCTCAAGCCAGCTGTGTGGTCTAAACTGACTGGCTAGGGAATTGCACTCAGCTCACCTTGCTGAATTCCTTGCTTCCATTTTTAGTGCATAGGGTAAGAAGAAGCACCCTAATATACTTCAGGAAGCTTTCACTGAAAGGAATCCCTGCTTCAAGATCAGAATAAAGCTGGGCATGGCGATGCATGCTAGTAACCCTGGTACTTGGGAGGCTGAGATAGGAGGATGGAAGGTTTGAAGCCTCACAGCTAAGTCAAGCTGTCAGTAACACAGTGAGACCCTGATTCCAAATAAAAAATAAAATAGGGCTGGGGTTCAACTCAGAGGTAGGATGCCCCTAGGTTCAATCCCCAGAACCAACATATAAAAAATAAAAGTAAATGTAGGTCTACCAAAGTAGAATGCCTCCTGCTTACTAGAAATTAAGAGCAGACGTGGCCTAATTTCTTTGTTTCTGTCTAGCTGCATGAAGTGTGCATTTAACCCTCTGAGAGCTCAGTATGGAAAATGAAGCGGCACTAACACAAGCAGTCGATTGTAATACAACTACACACACACACACACACACACACACACACACACACACACACCTAGGCAGGTGAGCTAATAAATTTGCTTAAAAGCCACGTGGTCACCTATGAAAGCATCTTTTGAAACCAAAAAATACTGCATCCATAAGTTCTACTTTGGACCCCTGCCTGTACCTCCTTGGCCTTTGCAGGTGGGTCGCTCAAGGCAGCCTTCCCACAACTGTATTTATACAATGTAATTTATGAGGTCGTTACAGGCATTAGCCTGCGATGGGCCCCATTTGTTCCCTGAGTATGGATGTGCTCTCCTGCTTGGGGTTGGCAACCTGTGCGGCCCTGGCTGGCCACCGTCCATCCGCCTACGGCTCTCTCTGCAGCCTGGGTGGCTGTCCCCCTGCCTTGTTAGAGCTCAGCTAACCACATTTATTGCACTGCCTTTTTATCTTTAGGGATAAACTCCTTGGACGGAGCAGCAGGAATCGGAGCTTCCTAAACTTGCTCGTAAGAGGACGAGTGCAGTGTGCTGAGACCTGCAGGCTGCACAGCCTACTCGAGATGGACTTGTGTTTTGTTTGTTTGCTTGCTTTGCTCAACAAAAGTTTATTTCTTGCATAGAGTTAAAAGTAAGAGTTCGTTTTTAACTTTTCAACTGAAAGGGAAAGATCGGGCAAAGTTCTATCTAAGCATGAAGATGGGATTTTTCCACGGTTTGTCAGACTTGCTCTGGTTGCGCACACCGTGGTCTCTGGGCAAAGGCACAGTGAACACACATCTGGATCAGCTGGGAGCTTGTCGAAATGAGGACTCTCAGAGTTTGCCTCAAATATACTGAAGTCCTTCTTTTTTCCTTTTGTTGCATGGTACTGGGGATTGAACCCAGAGACACTCTACCTCCAAGCTACACTCCCGATCTCCTTTTTCATTTTTATTCTTTGCTTTAAAGTAGAGTCTCCCTTGGTTGCTGAGAATTTTGCTAAGTGGCTGAGGCTGGTCTTGAATCTGCAATCCCCCTATCTCAGCCACCCAACTACTGGGATTATAGGTGTGTGCCAACATGCCCAGCTATTTTTTTCCTTAATAAAATATCCCAGTGACTGAGACCCAAAGTAAAGTTTGAGAAGCACTGTAGGATGCTGTCATTCCCTGCAGCTGAGGCAGACTGCTCTGAATGGCACTGACAAGAAAGTTCATCCAAGTACACTTCGGACTTTTGGGCTGCAAAGATCCCAACATCTTCCTTTGCCCAGCCACCTCTGGAGGCTCTGGGGTGTGGCTAAATTCTCCTTGCCACCTGTTATAATCATTATGTAACTTTTTGTATCTAACCTGTACCTCACCAGGGAGCATGAGGAGCATCTTTGGAGAGGTTTCATTCCAGTATAGGACTTCAAGTCTGAATTTCCTAGACCATGTTGAAATTTTCAGAGATACTAGGTGACTTCCACACTTACCCCTAGTGTAGTAATATCTTGGGCTCAATTATTTTAGGTGAAATTTGTAAAAACAACTCTGAGTTTTTCTTATTATTACTACTATAACTGGAATGTTTTTTATGAACAAAAAGCTTAAACATCTCCTTAGAAGCATGTAAAATATGTTTCTCATAGAACAGCATACTCTAGGCAATTATGAATTTTCTCATCACACTGATAGACTATAAACCTGCATACCCCCAGCCCCAGCTGCATCCTCTGGCCTGGGAGACCCAGTTTGGCTCTCCAAGTCCTCAGAAATTCCTATGTGCTCAGTTGATTGCCAAACACATATGCAATTCCTTCAGAGATGGAGAGCGAAAATGTTTTATGTTGCCATGTTTCAGATATGCAAGGACAGTTAAGATGTGGGGCACAGGACTGTGCTGTTCTCGACAGGTTCAAAGTTTCCCTCCAGTCTCACAGTGAGATACTGCCAACAAATGATATTTTGCTGATGTAGTGCCTTTGCCTGGAATGGCTGCAGCTCCATGTGTGCCCAAGCATGGCAGTGCATACACACACACACACACACACACACACACACACACACACACACACACAACCTGTCATCTGCTTGGCAATCCCTTTACATCTAATGGGACCCAGAATTGGGATCTGTGTCCATTTTTACCCTCTCCATAAAGGAAGCGATGGAACCACCGAAGTCCTAACTCCCACTGCCTCTAAACGTGATCTCATTTGCAAAAAGAGTGACGGCAGCTTTTATCAGTTAAATCCAGATCAAGTTATACCAGAAGAAATCGGGCCCTTAAGCCAACACAACTCACTCCTTATCAGAAGAGGAAATTTGGACAAGGAGACATTGGGAGGAAAGACTCTTGTGTTGACAGAGGCAGAAATTTCAGTGATTCACCTACCAGTCAAGTAATATCTGTGGCTAATAGAAGCTGAACCAAGCAAGGAAAGGGCCCTCTCCTAGAGACTTCAGAGCCCTGCAGGTCCCTCTGTTTGACTTGCTGGAGCCATGAGGATGCATTTCTGCTGCTTAAAGCCCCCGGTGGGTGATACTTTTCTAGGGTAGACCTAGGAAATAGAGTAACTGTTCCCAAGACTTCTTAACTCGTTCCCTGGGTATGTGCCATGAAGGCACCAGTCACATGGGCACAATTAGGATTTCCGTGTTTTTTGGCACTGCCAATTCGTGGCTCTTTTGAGTACCACTGTTCTGCTATATTGACTGGTTAGTCCTGGCACAGATCTGGCACACAAAGGTGCTTAGTAAAAACCGGATGAGCAAGTCAGTGAACACATGAAGGAATGAGCCATTGAGAAGGATCGTGCAAAAAGAAGAAATTGCAAATGCTTAATTGAAAGTTTAGGCAAGGCATCTGTGGCATGAGGGGAGGGGTATAAAGTGCAGTGTGTAGATAGATATTCTTATTGTGCTGTAGGCTGGCCAGAAATTTAAAAATTAATGCACTGTACTGATTTTATATTATTTGAAAGACAACCAAATTGAGGTAAATTTTGTTGTCATCGTTGCAATTGATTGCATTTAAAAGCAAGCAACCATTTCTCCCTCTCTCTAAATAATGCCAGAAGGAAAAATACCTGTTAGTTTCGGTGAAACCCAGGTCTGATTTTACCCCGAATCTGGTGCTTGCCAATGACTTCAGTCAGCTTGACCAAATAAAATGAACCAAGGTATGCTCCCGTACTTGGGGGTGGGGGGGGGAGCCCTATTTGCAAAACAAACTTTAAGGGGCTATGCAAAAGCTATAGCCTGAGGGAAAGGAGAAGAAATGAATGTTTGTATAATAATTCCTTGAAAGGGAAATGTCACCTTAATTTAATTGGGGCTTTGCTATTACATTTCTTCTCTGTCTGTGACACAGTTAAACTCTATTATCTAAAGCACTGACCCAAGATGAGCTACTTTTTCTCAAAAAAAAAATCTTCCTGACATCATTTTTTTTAAGTGTCTTTTGTGAGTCTTCTAGTTCTGAATTAATTATTCAGAGGAAGGGAGAGAGAGTCCGAATTTCAATGGAAGGTTTGGGGCCTGCTGGTTTGAAAAGCATATTCAGCACTGTGGTGTAGATTCACTACTAGAAAATTAATTAAATTTTTAATAATACAAATTTTGAAAAGTAAAGAGTACCAAGTCCTCACTAATAGGGATACACAGAAGATAGGTGTGTTCTGATCATCAGAGACTCCCTAGCAAGGATACCGTTTATCTGAGTCTTGACTTGAGCACTGTGTAATATATTATCAAAAAATGTATGTGCTTTAAAATGCATATACCTCCCTATGTAATCTTATATTTTTTCTTTTTTTCTAATGGAACTGAGAATCAAATCCAGAGGCATTCTACCTCTGATCTACCCCCAACCCATTTTTATTTTTTGTTTTGAGACAGGGCCTGGTTAGGTTGATGAGAGTCGCACTTAATTGCTGAGCCTGGTCTTGAACCCGTGATCCTCCTGTCTCAGACTCCCAAATACTGGGATTACAGGTATGTACCACCACACCTGGCTCCTGATCTCATTTTCTTTGCATTTAATTCATACTGGCAAAAATACATAGAGTCCACCTTTGAGGAAATCTATTCCCAAACCTGGGAGCTGCACCTACTAATTTGGGTAGATGTTTTTCACCATTGAAATTTTACTTGTCTCCTCTATGGCTACTGTTTACCAGTGTTTTCAGACAAGTGAGTACAAATGCTGTCTGATCATGGTGACTGGTTGCTATGCAAACACAAAATAGCAGTCACAGTGTTACCTATGCAACGGGAGTGGCAAAAACATTGCATGAGGCTCTTTGGAAATAAACTGGTAGCCCATGTCAGTTAAAGATATTATGGGAAGGTGTGATTATTTTTGAACTTGGGTGATGCATTGCTTGAATTAAACAAATTGTCGTCCTTGAATTATATAAATTCAAAAATCCTTTTTAAAGAATTTGGAAACATATTCATATATTTATCTTAGTGGATCTCCTTTATCTTCGTCTTAGTATCAGATGTAGATAAGACAGGTAACTGAGAATAAGACACAATTCTCTCATCAGGGTAATTCTGAATCTGTAACATTCAGGAGAAAACCCTCAACAATCCAAAGGTTACATTATCTTGATGGTTTTGTAATCTACCATGATTCTCCCCACCAGGTTCTGTTCCTAAAACAAGGTTGAGATGAGAGAAATGTGTTGTATGTTTCCTAGTGCAGAATAAGCTCTCAATAATATTTCCAGTCAGGAGTGGTGGCACACGCTTGTAATCCCAGCATTCGGGAGGCTGAGACAGGAGGATCCAGGTTCGTGGAAAGCCTCAGCTACTTAGTGAGGCCCTCTGCAACTCAGTGAGACCCTCTTTCAAAATAAAGAATAAAAATAGGGCAGGGGGTGTAGCTTTTAGGTTTAATGCCCCTTTGTTCCATCACCAGGCCCCCAAAGGAAAAAAAAATTATATTCCAACCTAATGAATAGATGAAAGTTAAAATATTAAACAGCCACCTGCCTATCTTAAAAATCTAAATTCATAAAATAAAATAGAAAAGAATCACTCAACTTGAAATTTCAGGAATTGAAATTCCTAAAATAACAAAATCGATCAAACAGGACATATATAGGAGAGTACATTTAGTTTAAAGAGACAGGTAAGTTGAACGACTCAGGATAGCTTCTCATTGGTAAATTCACCTGAATACTGAATGTCCATTTTCATTGGTCATTCTCTGTTCAAATATGGGGAGGTCAATTAATTCAAAGAAAGAAAGATTTGAAGAATGGGAGCCAGAAAGTGAAAGTTCTTATAGGAAAACATGAAAGTTTAAGACAATAAAGTACTTTTTAGAATCTATAGGGCATGAGTTCCCTTTATTTAACTAAGTCTATATTTCACTGTTTTCTATCAAGTAAAATTAACCTCAAATTGAACTCAGATATTGTATCTTCTTTTTTCTTCTTCTTTATATACTTTTATTTGGTGCATTACAATTTTTTTTTTTTTTTTTTGGTGGTACTGGGGTTCCTGGAAGCCCTTCTACCTCCAGGCTACACTCCCAGACCTCCTATTATATATATATATATATATATATATATATATATATATATATAATGTTATATAATATATATACACACACATATATATACATATATATATATAATGTTATATATATATATATATATATATATAAATTTTTTTAATTTGGAAACAGGGTCTCTTAAGCCAGCGCGGCTGGCTTCGAACCTGCCGGATCCTCCGGTCCCCACCTCCCAAGCGCAGGGATTACAAGTGTGCACCACCACGCCTGCCTGCATTGTAATTCTACATCATGCTAAGGAATAGAGTGATAGGAGCATACATACACACGACTCTTGGAGCACTTCCTTCTGGGTCCCATTCCCACCCTCCTCTTCCCCCTCCGTATCTTTGAGGTTGGAATTTTAATTTTTTATACATACATAGCATCATTTCAACTATACACTCTTGTATCTCCTTTTTGAAATCAGCTTGTTAACATCTGTGGACAGGTTATGACTGAGTTTTACATCTGTCGTGAAGCTGAGCATTCAGAAAGGCCTTCACTGTGCATGGATCATGGGTAAGGTCTTAGACTACATTGCTGCGTTTACTACCCTTCAGAGTTCCATGAGCAGAGACCATTTTGAAAGCAAAAAAATAAGGTCAAAGGAATAAGTACATTCCACTATGTCTCAGAAAGGGTCAGTATTAATTGTCCTTTAACCTATATATTTGTCCAACTTAAAATTGACTTTTTGCCATATTAGCACTATTAATGTGAGGAATAAAAAAAGCTCTAAATATTTTGTTGACTTATGCTTTAATTAAAAAAAAAGTGTTCCAGAAGTTTAAGAAGATCAGCTTCAAAACTCATAAAACCCAATTAATCCCAAATTAACTTCCATTTCCCTTGTGGCTCTCTCCAGAACTGTCAAGAAATGAATGATGAAGAAAGAACAGACTTTATGTAAACAGAGGAGACTAGAAATATGTAACTATCGCCCTTCCACATCATTTCTCTTCCCCTACCTTCTTTTTTCCCATCGAATGTAGTCTTTTCTAATGTTCTACTTAATTTTAAGTTTTATTTTTGGGTTACTCTGCTAAAAAGTAAGCTTCATGAAGGTATAAGTTTTTGCATGTGTTGTTTTCTGATGCCCCCATGTTTCAACAATGCCAAGCACATGGTAGGCAGTTTGTAAGTGTTAAATAAAATAAGCATAAGGAAGAGCTGCAGATAATATATAAACAAATGACTACCCAAAATCCAAAATCTTCTGCCAATGCTTATATTAAATAGAATGTGGTGTCATGTCCTTAAAGGACTACCCAGTCATGGTTTACAGACATGATAAATGATATAATATTTCTATGACAGTTAGTAATTCACCAAATGCTTTCTCATGCATTGTCTCATTTGATCTCTCAGATGCCTTTGTATAAGATTTTCTAAAAATCCTTATTCTTACCACATCATAAAGAAGGTTACTAAAGCTTAGTAAAGTGATAGAATTTGTCCCAAATCACCTACAGTGAGAGAGCCCAGATGTGAGACTACGCTCCTCAAGAAAAGAGTTTACCTGCTCTCCCTCTACCAATGGCTTCTGTATTCTAGACTTCTTTCAGGTTCGGACAAGTTGTACCCAGAGCTGTTTTCTAAGCAGCATCCCTGTAAATAGTCATGTCAGGGACCAATAACCTCTTATCATAAATGTATTTAGGTCAGACTGCTGAATTCTGCATAACTCGAGGTAAATTACTTGGATACTTTGTTCTTATTGGACAAGACTTTACCACTTATCTCAGGTAATTTCATGTCCTTTCATTCATACCCCCCAATTTCTGGTTGAAAATTAAAATTGCAAAAGTGTGTCAGACACTTTGCTGGATACTGGACATAAAATGGTTGGACACATGATTGGGCTCTTTTCCAAGTGTCTTCAACCAGATGTAAATTAGGTTGGAAAGTATTTAAAAACAATGTTTCTGTTCTCATAGTTTTCTGAGAAAAGTCAAACTCGCCAAAGCCAGATGTTTTACCATAGTTTGAAAGCTTTTTGTGTCCCCAAGTGGCATCAGGAATTCAAAATGATTGCCTAATTTTCTTCTGCATTTAAAGATCTCCATCCTTTCCAGGTTTATGATTGTATTTAAGAGGAGGTCATGTTAAGAAGTATGCTCTATTCTGGCAGTTGGCTTTCTATTCGTGACTGGGGTCACTTTTCCCAAACTTTGTCCAATGTGTGTGGGTAGATATGGAGTTCTCCTATTTCATTGGCTGCTGATGGAGTGGTTTACTGTTTCATGGAGATTGCTTCTCCTTTAGCAGATCTTAGTCTGTCTGTGCTTCTATAGCAAAACAGTTAAGACTGGGTGATTCGTAAAAAATAGAAATGTATTTCTCACACTTATGGAGGCTGGGAAATTCAAGGCACCAGCAAGTTACATGTCCATCACTGGCATCTTCTCAAGCTGAAATTCTTACATGACAGAAGGATTAGGAGGTAAAGAACCCAAGCTAGTTCCCTCTGGATCCCTCACGACCGGATCACTTCCCAGAAGGATTCACCTCCAAATACCACAAGTTTCACCATGAAATTGGAGAGGAAATTCAAACAATAACAGCATGGAACTCACAATGGTGCATTCTATTTCATGACTTTAATCCCAATAAGATGGCTTCAATTTTTTTTTTTTTTTGGTGGTATTGGGGTTCTTGGAAGTCCTTCTACCTCTGGGCTACACTCCCAGACCTATTTTATACATTTTTATTTGGAAACAGGGTCTCTTAAGCCAGCGCGGCTGGCTTCAAACCTGCGTGATCCTTCTATCTCCACCTCCCAAGCGCGGGGATTACAGACTTGCACCACCACGCCCAGGTAGATGGCTTTAATTTAATGCATTCTGCAGAAGAAACTCAACTGGTAAGAGAAAGAAAATATCTGGTCATTCTTTCCTTACATTCCAATCATATCCTAACAACCACCACCTTAATGCTTTAGAAGGCCAAGGCTAAAGTATTCATAATCTTAAGTGGCAGTTCTGGTCACCGTGACACTGCACATCATAGACTTATCCTGACCCCTGTGGTTTGGAATACTTTTCTGTGTCTAGGATGCCAATTTTCTTACTTGCCTGAGTTCATACTACATCCTATGTGCAGGGAGACAACTAGAAGTTTTATGTAAGTCTGTGATGATACTTAAAACAAGTATGTGAATTATACTAATAATTCTCACTTCCACTCATTGAATATTAACCATGAACCAGTCATTATGCTTGCTGTTTCACATGGTTTATTTTATTTTATTTTTTGTGGCCCTGTATATCAAACCCAGGGATATTCTACCTTCAAGCTGCACCCCCAGCCCTATCTTATTTTTTATTTGGAAGCAGGGTCTCCCTAAGTTGCTGACAGCCTAAGTTGCTGAAGCTGGCTTCCAACATGTGATCATCCTGTCTCAGCCTCCCAAGTCCTGGGATTACAGGCGTGTACCACCATACCCTATTCTTACCTCATTTTAGACTCCAATAATAGTTATGGGACATACTTATCTTCAGAAAGAGTAAATGATGAGCTTGAAGTTGCACAGTGGAAATGCTATCATCTAAACGTAGGTTTGTCTGATCTCCTGCTTTATACAGGCTTCCTCTCCATTCCTGAGAACTCCATTCTCAAGAGTTCTAGCATACTCGCTAAATTGTAATGAATGGAAACATCACAGTCCCTCTGAGCAAAGTACTGTCAGTATTTGTGTACTCTCTGACTTAATACTAATAAATAAGATAGGTGCCGTTACTGTAGTTGAGGAAGCCGAGGCACGGAGTGGTTAAGGATCTTGCTCAAAGTCACCCAGCTTATAAGTCATGGAACTGAAGTTTGAAATAGGACAGACCAGTGCCAGAAGCTTTACTGACAATAAATCTATTTCACTGGCTTCTCCATCTATTAAATATCTCAGAAGACAATTTTTCCAAGCCATTAGAACTAGAAAAATTGTCTTTGAAACTACCTGTATTCATGGGTACATACAATACACTACAAACACACCCTACACATACACAAACATTTGCACCTTCACCATAGGAATCATTTAGATTTTAAAAATCATCAGCCAAATATATCCCTTCTGCCAATAGAGAATATATCTAGGACTGCCACTCTATTCCCACCCCATCTACAAAGATTCCTATGGTCACTAAACCAAACAGGACTTAAAGGAGAAAGGACCTGTTTGAAATTCATTTGTGGTCTTCCATTTTACTTTCATTGGTCCATTGCCAGATGCGAGTAGAGAGCTTATCTGGGGGGCACCTACCAGCATCAGTAACAGTGGGGGAGTGGGAAACAGGGGTGATCTAAGGCACAGAGTCCTCATGGCACTAGTGACCTGATGTTGGGTCAAGGGTGTGAACTCTCTGCCTATCTCCCATTTTGTTCTCCAGGTGAAGTACTAGCAATGAATTTGGGGAAGAGCTCTGATTTGGATGTCAAATGAAACTGACTGATTTTATGATACTGTAAAGGTAAAACCTGAAAAGGTGAAATGGCTTCTGCTGCAGAAGAACACCCATAAATCCAAGCTATCTGTGACAACCTTGTTCCATGTGAGAAGATAGATTCTTGGATTTGTTTCTAATCCTAGAAAAGATGCCAAATTTTCCACTGGACTTGGTTCAGGAGCTAGCTCTCAGTCTTTAGAGAACAGGAAAGCTTATGTATATTAAGATCATGCTGTTTATTATTATTAATATGCTTATTATATATTAAGATAATGGTGTTAAATGTAAACTTATCAATTGGCCCTAGAGTACAATTGTAAGAATGGAAGATTAAATTACCACACTATTCCTTTGGCAAAACAAAGAGACCCATTGGTTACCTCGTCATTCCGGGGTAAGGGCACAAGGCCTTCAAATGACTGGAAAGGTCAGGGTGTGCCTACAAGCCAGCCTTCTCCTGCCCCACATCTTCCAAATTTCCAGGAGGGCAGGGTGTTTTCTTTGATACTTTTCACTTTGCTCAAAAGAGAACAAACCACACAATGGAGTCTCAAAAAAAGAAAGTTGAATTAGTAGGAAAGCTTTATGAAATCTTCAGTTCATTTTAAGTTTCTGACTCTCACCAAACCCCCTGGAATCCTTGGCTGAACAGAGAAAGAGAGCATTAGGAAATGGATGGATGCTGTTAAAATGAAGTAAAGGCATGTGTTATGTGGTGTGTGTGTGTGTGTGTGTGTGTGTGTGTGTGTGTATCATCTACAAAAATAATGTAATGATGGATATATGGCCAGTAGTACACACTTGTCGAAAACAAGAGGTTCCACTTTTGAATTATCATCCTAATTTTCCTAAAGGAATGACACTAGAGGGAATGCTAAATTACTTAAAACATGGCAGGAGGAAATGCCATAAGTACCCTTATTGCCCTGGGGTATTTTAGACATGTATAGATGAGGTGAGTTTCTAATACATGTGACTAACCAAAACACAGGGACTGTGGTTCCAACTCTACAGAAAGGAGGCTGAAGGGCTTAACTCACAGATGACTGGCAGAGTGGTGATCTCAGCCTGTTCTTTTGGCATTAGTTGCTGTTCTCAATTCTTCTCAGCTCCTGCCACCGCCAGCCTGGTGCAGGCCTCGTTGCCACTTGCCAGCTGGCCCTGCCATCTCTGTAGTCTCTACAGCCTGAGAGATAGCTCTAATATCCTAATCAGATATGCCACTCTTCTTTAATTCCCTGAGGTGGTACCAAAGATCCCCATGATCCAGCCCTGCACTTTCATCATCCCCTCCAAGTCCACTCCCAACTCTCTTTCTCCCTTTGCCTCTTAGCTCCCCACATGCAGCAAGATATCTCTCACCTCTGAATAACTGCTTATTCTACTAGCATGGCTGGGTTTATTACTCATTCTTTTTGGAATACCGGCCCCCTATCTTTGCTCTTCCAACTTTGAATCATCCTGCAGTACTTAATGGAAATCTTAGTTCCTCCCAGAATCCTGCCTAATTCCCGGGTTGACTCAGGTACCCCTCTTCTGCATTTGCACAGAACTCTCCGGGTTCCTGTGCTACAACAATTCATCACACTGTGTTAAAATGAAGTTTGTGCATCATCTATCTGACTCATTTATATATTCCTTAAAGGCAACAGTGAAATATTTTTTTGTTTTGTGCAGAGTGCCTGTAATCAACTGCAGTTTTTAAAGTGGCTTTTCTCTAGTCTAAGGAAAACACAAAGAAAGGGGAGAAAGATGTCATCCTTAATAGAATCTGCCTCTTAAATCATCTGGTGGGTGGCAGGGGTTCTGAGAGAAGATATTGTCAGGATGAGAATACAGTGGGGCATGCAGAAGGGAAGGGCCTGGATCCCCCACTCTCCATCCACATGCTTGCAGACATCTACATCCAGTTCTTTCCACCCTTCTTCTGGCCACAGGGAAGAGTTGGCCTTTCTCTTGACTAATGTCGCATGCATTTGTTATCTCCACCCCTTCCTCCAAACCCATAATAATAATGAAACAAAAATGACACAGACTCATTAGGACAAAGAAAAAATAGAAAAGAAGCCTATGGCGGATGAGGAACACCAATCACGTCTGGGAGATGGAAAGAGGACTGACAAATGGCAGTTGACTTAGCAGAGGTAATGGCTGAAAGCTGTGTGTCTGTCTGCATAGGAAATGCTGACAAGAAGAAAACCGGTTAGTGCCTTGAACCCCAATACAACTTGAGGGACTCAAAGTGCAATGTGCCGGGAGGGCATGGCTGAAAGTAGGATTGGCTGTAGAAATGGCAGACTCCTAGGTCTCGTCTTTATACTTAAAAGTCAATGAATGACCTCCCTCATCTCAGCATCAGAAGGTTCCTCATCTGGAAAAGATCTCCAACTCACAAACTCTAAGACCAGTGGAGAGAGATGGTGGGTCACGGCCCTGAAAATATGGGCATCTGGGGAAAGAGTCCCTTCCCTACTCAGCTCACAGATTGCTGGCAGCCAGGCCTGCTCCCAGGAAAGGGATTATAAGATTCTCTAAGGAAAAAAATTTTGTGTGGAGCTTGAAATTGAACCCAGGTCCTTGTGGATGTTAAGTATCTTAATGACATTGCTTTAACTTTCCCTACAGTAAATAAGAAAGTGAAGTATACACCATTAGGGTGGAGAAAAAATGCTCCCAAATATGTTGTTTTAATATTGATAATTCAAAGATGATAACTAGCTTAATATCTGATTTAAAACAGCTGTTAGATCATATTCAATATCCACTAGGTATTTTTCACAAAATATGGTTTGCTTGACTCCTGCCCTTTCTGGGTTTTACCGTTGCCTTCTTGTTCTGCCTTCTCTTTGGCCCTTGCCTCCTCAATTTTATAAGGGGATTTTTGTCTTCAATTTCAGTCCATCAAGTTACAGATGACTAAAGCTGCAGACTCCAGTATGCTTCTGTTGACAAGTCACTACCCTGTAGCAGCCGTGCAAGTGTTGTCTTGGGTTTCTCTCTGTGCAGATCATAGTCACGCTGAGGCTAAATGTCTCTGAGCTACATGAGTGTACAGCTCCGAGGTCTGAGCCCACGGGGGACTCTTCCAATAGGCAAACTTTGCTCAGGATTTTCACAACAGCCAAGTCATGACACTCACCAAACTTCTCTGCAAACTTCTCCTCCCACCCAGTTTTTCCTTTCCTCTCCTCTGTCACAGGTGCCAGATACATGCTGCTGTCAGAAGGCTCCTTCTGCCTATTTTTTTCTACCTCTTTTTTATTTTTCACAGGCATTTCTCCTAATAAATCTTCTGTATTTCTAGTCATGACTTGAAGTCTATTTCTCAGAGGATCTGAACTAGCACTAGTACAAAAAGTGGTCAGAGAAAGCAGATGCTAGGTGAAGGCTTGGGGATTATTTCATCATCACCTGGAGGAGTCCTCAGGATGGAGCAGGGAGCACAGGTAACTGCTGGCATGAGTTGGTGGCCCAATTGCTGAAGATTTCAATGATGGTACCCAACTGGTCCAGTACAAGTGAATACCCTTTGCTGGTCTGATGACTTCAGATAATTAAGCATTTAACAACTGAGAATAAAAATGCTCACAACCACAGTGGAGTTGACTGTGATTGCAAATATGTATTGAAATTCTGCAGAAAGAGGCTGAGAAACTAAGAGTGGTGAACACACTAATAACGGATGAATGTGAGGGCTGGGGACTCTTCTCCTTCTGCAAATGAAGGATGGGAACAGCCAAAGAACAGACTCAGGACCTCACAGAGCTGCAGACCTCCAGAGATGTCTCAATGTACAGCCAAGGAAGGTTTGTCATGCGAAGGTCAGGGTCTCACTTAGAAAAATTCAGAACCATGACATCTGAAGTGGGGACATCCGGATGAATTCTCCTTGAAACTGAGAGCATTCAGAGGTGGCCTCACCAATCCCTGGCACAAGCAGTACTTGTGCACTGCTGGACAATGCTACAGAGCCTCTTCTCTGCAAGGCAACTGTCTCCCTTCTCTCCTGTCTGCCAGGCAGATAACTCAAGTCAAATCCTAGCATAATCTCACTGGGGACAGGCTAGGCCTGATATGGGAAGGAAGAGATGGATTGATCACCAAAACAGCTGAGACAATTAGCAGGCATATAGTGGTAATACCAATGGAATACCTCTGAGATTCGATTCTGAGGGTGATCTGATTAAAGAGATGAGAATATAAAAATAAATGAACAAGCACACACTGAATGGTGCCAATCTTTTTGGAACATAGGATTAAATACCTTGTCTAGGGCCCCAGAGTTTGGGAGAAACTCACTGCTGAATATGAGTGCTCCATACTGAATCAGTGGGAATGTCTGAATCTCCCAAGAAGATGGTATCTGAAAGCATGGAAGGCTGAACAGGACAGGCCTGCTGGAGGAGCAGATACAAAATATGTGTTAGTCAACTCCTCATCACTGTGAGCAAAATACCCTACAGGAGCAACTTGGAGGAGGAAAGGTTTATTTGACACACTTTCAGGGGTTTAGACCATGGCTGGCTGGTCCAAGGCAGTGGGGCATGGCAGAGGAACGCTGTTGAGATTACAATTGCTGGAAGCTGACAGCGAAAGAGGAAGGAACTCGGGCCAGACATGGTCCCCAAGGCCATGAGCCCGGTGACCTGAGCCCATGAGCCACCTGCTTACAGCTATCACCCGGTGAATCCACTCAAATCACAAATTTATCCCCTGATGAGGTTAGAGCCCAGATTCACTCATTTGACCTCTGAGCAGGGCGGCATTGCCCAACATGTAAGGTTATGGAGGACATGCCAGAACTAAACCCTAATACCAAGTGAGGGCTGAGGTCTAATCTGAGGACTATACTCCTCCTGAGGGCTCAGAGGATGCTACCATCACCAAGGCCTTCACCGAGGGAGGCTGAGACAGGATGTTCACAGGTTCTCAGCCTGCCTCTGCAACTTAGTGAGGCTCTCTGCAACTTGGTGAGATGCTGCCTCAAAATTAAAGGTAAAATAGGGTTGTGGGTATAACTCAGAGGTAGAATACCCCTGGTTTCAGTACCTAGTAACACACACACACACACACACACACACACACGTTGCTCCACATAGTAGAATAGCCAGAATAGACTAGAGCAAGATGGCGGCAGGAATGGCTTTAACAACAGTAGTAATTATGCAACAGAACTGATTTATTTTTGTGTTTGACTATACTGAGAAGAGTATTCAGCCTGTTGGAGAGTTTGTGGAATAATTAATGATCAGCCCAGAGAAATTTAATGAAAAAACAAATAAGCTGCATGAAAAAGAAAAAGCAGTAATAGTGTACTTTGTGGCTCAACATGAATAATAATTATTAGTGGGTACAATATTTATTTAAGTAAAAAATTATTATGTAACCACTTAGGAAATATAGAGGGAGAAGAAATGTGTTTGGGGGACCATAGGATTTCTCCCAAAATGTTTCAACCTTGTTTCTCAGAAGAGGGAGTCCATTGAAATGTCTAAAATGAACACTATTAGAAACACCATGGTAGGTATCCAAAGCACTAAAATAGTTTAATGTGTTTCTGGGGAGTAGGTCTTAGAGATGGACAGCTGATTCAGGGAATTATGTTTACTTTTATTGGTCTTGGAGAGGTATGACTTTTTAAAATTTAGTGCATGTATTGCTTTAGTAAAAACTACTAATGAAGATATTATCACTTCCACCCCAGGTAAGAACAGGAGTTACTCGCTAGCTGAGCGAGTCGCAGTCAGTCCCGTCTCAGAGCAGAGCGGGCAGCTATTCACCTCCCTAACAGCGTGGCCTCCTCAGCCTCCTGCCCTGCCCTCTTGTCCTTGCAGACCTGCCTGTCAGTGTTGGCAGCTCACTGTCCCGACTGCACCTGCCTCTGTGGCTGACCGCTTTGCTGTTTGACCCAGCAAATCCTCTTCTCGTGTTTAGCAATATGTAGTAGTCTTTCCTTTCAGCTTACCTAATCACAATTTCTCTACGTTCTCTTCCCTTCTGGTGGCTGCTTCTCTTCTCTCTTACCCCCTCCAAAGGTTCTACTTTTGCTATTTGATATGTGAATGTGCTCAGAAAAGCACTGGTAGGCTATCGCAAACCCACTTCCTAAGTAACATGAGAGGGAGTCTTCCCATTCCAATTAGCCAGCCCAGGGTCCCTCTGGACTGAGTTCTAAGGCTGATTTGCTAGAGTGTTTCTTTCTTGCTTTCTTGGACTTTAATTCCAGACCTCCTTGCTTCTCCAACTGCTCTCATCTAAGACGAGCCCACCAGGTTCTCTTGGACTATATTCTGAATCTGTGGGCCTTTGGCTCATTTATCTGCCCAGTCCCTGAAAGTGCTACTGGACCTGAAAATCCAGTCACTGCTTATCCTGGAAAAACAAAACAAAGCAGTATATGTGATTATTCCTGGGGAAAGGAGAAACAGGGACTGTCAAGGGGACAGTCAGAGAAGCCCAGAGAGGCTGCAGAAGGGAACCGAATGGACCATGACTAAAGATGGTGCTAGAGAGAGGAGCAGGGGCCAGATGACCCGGCTGGGACAGAAGCCAATAGAGGCTGACGTTGGATCAGCTTATAGATGTTTGCCTTGACAATCAATAGAAAACCACTGACTTGTTTGGAGCATAGACTATTTGTGATCAAATTTTACAAAAGGTGAGACTGAATAAAGTACAGAGAATGTACAAGATGAGGGCGAGAGAAAAAGTTTAGAATGATGGATATGAAAGAAAATAGTAGTTGAATGAAGGTGGTGGGGGGATGGAGAGATGGCATTGAAGCCGAGAAAGCTGTAGGAGACAAGATCAACAAGACTTCTACTGACTTAATTAGGGATGGTGATACAGGTGACCCTCAGGTTTCTGGCTTAAGTAATTGAGAAGCTGATGCTAATCACAGATAGAGAGGATGCTGGGAGAGGAGCACATTTGTGGGGAGGGAGTCACAAACTTTTGAGCTGGAGGTATGTTTAAGATAGCCAGGCATGATGGCACCCCTTGTAACCCCAGCATTTGGGGGGCTAAGACAGGAGGATCATGGTTGTAGACAGCCTCAGCTACTTAGTGAGGCCCTTTGCAACTCAGTGAGACCCTGTTTCAAAATAAAGAATCAAAAATAGGACTGGAGGTGCTCGGAGGTAGAATGCCACTAGGTTCCATCTCCAGTACTGCAAATAAATAAATAAATAAATAAATAAATAAATAAATAAATAAATAAATAACTTATTGATGATTGTTAGTAAGTCAGCTAGATGTACAATTCCGGAGCACAGAAGGATGGTCTGAGTTTATAGATAAAAGCGATATGGTCACAGACAAACCACTTTCCTATTATTATTACCACAATCTGTTAGTGGGGTAAAAGAACCTAAATCCATTCTCTTCCAGCTCTAGAGTTTAGAAGTCCAACATGGGTGTCACTTGGCTAAAACCTGGGTGTTGCCAGAGCTGAGTTCCTTCTGGGAGCTCTAAGGGAAGGGCATTCCTTTGCTGCTCAGGTGCTAGAGCTCACCTGTCATTCGCAGGGAAGTGGATGGAGGATAAGCTCCTTCCTCCATCCAGAAGCCAGCAGCACACTTCAGGGTAGTCACATCTCCTTCTCTCGTGCTTTCTCCTTCCCTCCCGCTCACCCCCTAGCATTCCTCATCTTGCTTCCACTCTCAGATCTCCATGTGAAACCCTCATCTTCTGGACTCCTGCTTAGAAAGACCATTGTGATTAAACTGAATTCACATGTATAATCCAGAGTAGTTTCCCATCTCAAGATCCATCACTTAATCATATCTGCCAAGTTTCTTTTGCCTCATAAGG
Source organism: Muscardinus avellanarius (assembly GCF_963383645.1). Lineage (NCBI taxonomy): Eukaryota > Metazoa > Chordata > Mammalia > Rodentia > Gliridae > Muscardinus > Muscardinus avellanarius. The sequence continues at coordinate 188,518,647 of NC_137787.1, forward strand.
TTGTATAATCACAGGTCTTCTGGAGAAACCATTATTCTATCGACCACACCTGAGAGACAGAACTCTGTCAATGTTTATTGAATAGGAGATTTTTTAAATAAATGAGATATTTTAAATGAGATATTATTTTACCTTAATCTGTACAAATCAAGCTAAAAAAAAGAGTGAGAATTAGCATAGATGAGGCAAATTATTCTCTTCCCAAAAAAGTTTTGGGTGTGTTTTCTCTTAAAGAAATTAACTTTTTTGGACTGAAATCAGAATATTATAGTGATACATGGCATAATCATGTATATAGCAGCAAAATTCACAATATGAAACCAACCTAGGTGTTTATCAATGGATGAATGGATTGCAAAATCATGAGATATACACACAATAGAATTCTACTCATTAATAAAGAAGAACAAAATAATGTCATTTGCAGGAAAATGGATGGACCTGGAGAACAGTAAGTGAGATTAGCCAGTCACAGAAAGTGAAGGATCACTCATATGTTTTTTCTTTTATGTGGAAGCTAGGGAGTAATTAAGACACCAGAGGGACTTTAGATGACAAAAGAGAAATTCAGTGGAGCCAGGAAGGTGATCTAGGGGAAGGTGGGGGCAGGGAGAGAGGCGGAATCAATGACAGAAACACTTCCATCGACGTTATGTACATAGGTGAGAATTCCAAGTCCAATCTCAATACCCTGTATGGGGGAAGGGGGAATGGGGAGTGATCCAGGGGAAGCCCACCAGGGGCTGTGTGATGTGTGTCACCATCACTAAGAGCTGCATTATGATGTGAGACCATAATGCAATAAAAGCATTGTGTGTGTGTGTGTGTGTGTGTGTGTGTGTGTGTATGGTACTGGGGTTCCTGGAAACTCTTCTACCTCCAGGCTACATTCCCAGACCTAATATATATATTTAGAAACAGGGTCTCCTAAGCCAGCGAGACTGGCTTTGAACCTGCATGATCCTCCTGTCTCTGCTTTCCAAGTGCGGGGATTACAAGCGTGCGCCACCACGCCTGGCCAATAAAAACATTTTAAAAAACCAGTTAGTAGGATCTCTATTTCTGTGGTTAAAAAAAAAATAAACAAAATCAGCCCTTTTGGACAAGTATAGAAAAGAGAACTTATTGCCAAAGCCTGTCATCTTGAGAATTTCATGGTTACATCCAATGGCACATTAAAGAAAGCTTTATTTCCTGTCCCTGTAACTCTGAGATTTACCTGAGGGGTTTTAGGTTTGTTGTTGTTGTTGTTGTTGTTGTTGCTGTTGTTGTTTTTTTTGCTGTTGTTCTTTTCATTTTGGGATGAGGATTAGGGTTGGGCAGTAGGGATCAGAATCCAGTACCATTTTGCCTCTAAGCCACACCCCCATCACTATTTTATTTTTATTTTTTATTTTGAAACAGGGTAAGTTTTTAAGGTGAATTGTGGTCCTCCTATCTAAACCTCCCAAGTACTGAGATTACAGGTGTGTGCCACCATACCCAGCTAGTTGAGGGTTTTATACCCTAGGGAGTTATCACTTCACCAGAGGATATAGATTGGTCCTCTGGTTGTAACCTGGTTAGTTTGGGCTCCTCACAACAATAGACAGACCAGCAGAGAGGTTTGTGTTTATGCTGGTGCATTTGACCCTGCCTAGGGATGGATAATAGGGTCCTGCCACAAAAATGTGGGAAGAAATTGTATGGATGAAACTCAGGTAACCCCATGGGTGCTGCCTATAATGCCATGTCCACTGGGTGACCTAAGCAACCTATACAGATATATCCACCTTAGAAAGAGTCACCTGGCACAATAGAATTCTACTCAGCCATAAAGAAGACCAAAATCCTATCATTTGCAGTGAAATAGAAGGAGCTGGAAAATATTAGGCTAAGTGAGATTATTCAGTCACAAAAAGTGAAAGACCAGATATATTCCCACATATGTGGAAGCTAGTAAGAAATTTGGGACATAGGAGGGACTCCAGACAAATGAAGGGAAACCTTAGTGGAGTGAAGGAAGAGACCTAATGGATGAGAGGGGCAGAGAGAAGGAAGACTTGAGGAGAGAAACACTTAGATGGTCACGATGTGCAAACACAAACGTATCAAAGCCAATCATTGTGCCAAACACGGGAAGATAGGGATGGAGAAGTGGGGTGGGACCTGGGAGGGGCTCAATGAGTGCTGTGTTCATGTATGCCTCTGTCACCCTGGACTTAATCAAGATGTTATGATTGCAATGCACCAGTAATTTAAAAAAAAGAAAATAAATAGGTGCATGGTAAAGAAATCCATCAAAGTAGGGGTTAGAAAAAGGATGTCACAAATACTCAGCACCTAGAGATAAGCAATAATTATTGTAGCCCTTACTCTTTTTTCCCATGCTATGCATTTATTTATTAAATGTTTGATTTTTTTTTTTTGCCTTTTCTCTCTTCTCCCCTACTCTACTATCTTATATAGTGAGTATGGGTGACATTTATGCCATTTCCTCATAGGAGGAAAACTACTGATGAGAGGTCACAATGGAACAAGAGGAGAAATGGACATTACTCCAATAATCTAGGCTTGGAGGTGGATGGGGTATCTGGAAAGACATTGGGTTATCTTGCCTTTGAGAGCGGAAGTTAGCACACTTACGATATATCCAAAGTAAACTTGCTTCAGTCCGTTCAAGATGTTTTTTGAAATGTCCAGACAGGAATAAAGACATGATAAATTTTAGGCAACAACCCAAAAGTGGGCTTTATAGAGCTTCTTGCTGCTGCTGATTTTGTTTTGTGGTGCTGAGTATCAAACCCAGGATCTCATGCATGCCAGGAAAGTGTTCTACCACTAAGCCATAACACCAGCCCTTGTTGTTATTGGGGTCCAGTGCCCATCACTTTCCAGGAGAACCTTAAGTTCCCTCTCAGGAAGTCTTCCTCTTCATTATGTGTCTGGTGTTAGCAAGGAAACTTGATTGATCTTGGAAAGGATGCAAGCTGGGCAAAATAAAGTGTTATGGATTGAGAGAATGTGGTTTGAGGAAACTGTTCCCCAGGAACCCCTGTGAGGGTCCCAGACACACTTTCCCCCAACCCATAAGAAAATCCAAAATGACCCCAAACAGAAGAAAAACCACGGGTTCTTGTCCTAAGCTAAGAATAAATATGCATAGCTTGGACAGTTGCTGAAGATTTAAAGAAGTTTATTAAAAGATAGAAATACAAAAAATAGAAATACAGCCCCATGCCAAAATGGCATGGGGGGTGACTCGAAATGAATACACCAAAGGGCTTATACGTGGACCAGACTTTTTATACCCATGACCTCCATCTTGTTTACATAATTCTGACGTAGTGAATGTCCCTGTAAGGTACCTACCTCCCCCAATAAGGTGTGGCAAGGTGTCTCCTTCCTCGAAGGTCGACCCCTCCTACCATCTTAGCTAGCTTATCCAACCATTAGTTGGATAAGGCCTAGTTTTCCTCTACTAAGATCTGTCTTTAGATAGAGACAGGACTAGTTCTCCTCTCCTATTGACTGGTTAATTGCTTTGAGCTAGGTTAATTCATTGGAATAGCTGCCTGTTTTAGGCAGAAATCAAGTCCTTTCTTTACCCATGTCTGCCGCCATTTTGACACAACTATTTTGAAATATATCAATTATTTTCTTTTGAAATATATTAATAATCAGAGCTTTCCCAAATCTTCCTAGGTCATTCCCAATACTGGCACATAAAGGATGAGTGTAACTTGTAAATTAGGTCAAGTCCAGGTATGTCTACTGCTATATCGGGAGGTAATGAAGCTTAAGATCTTTATGTCACTAGAAATGTTTGATTTAACTTCCACAGAATGAAAGTATATACAGTTTACTGTGCAGTTATTATATGACTATATTAAGCAAGAAATGAACATATATCAAAACCAAATGTTACAGAGTAGGGATCTGTTATCAACTCTGGCATCTTTTCGACAAGGACTGGAGGAAATCTTAATAAAGATGTAGCTCTGGGCTCTTTCTCCAGCTTTGTTTTCTGTTCTGCTTCTACTGTTGAGTACCACTGATCTCTGTATGTCTCTTTGTCCCAACTAATTCATTCCTTCCTTTGTAAAAAGTTTAAGCTGGGTGTGGTGGCGCAGGCTTGTAATCCCAGCATTTGGGAGGCTGAGACAGGAAGATACTGTTTAAGGACAGCCTCAGCTACTTAGTGAGGCCCTTTACAACTCAGTGAGACCCTGTTTCAAAATAAAGAATAAAACATAGGGCTGGAGGTACAGCTTGGAGGTAGAATGTCCCTGGGTTCCATCCCAAGTACAGAAAAATAAAGTTTAATTGAAATGGCAGTAAATTTTATCTTTCATGATAATTACTGAAAATTCAGCAGCTCTGCTTCTCAAACTCTAGTCCCCCCCCCATTTTTTTTTCTTGGCAGTACTACTGCCAGTACTAGGGTGGAACCCAGGGTCTCATTAAGTTGTGGAGGGACTCACTAAGTAGCTGAGGCTGGTCATGAACCAACAATCCTCCTGTCTCAGTCTCCTGAATGCTGGGATTACAAGCATGTGCCACCATGCCTGGCTATATAGAACTTAATAAGATTCCTTCTGTTTATATTGCACTCGTAAAATCTCTTCCCTTTACTTATAAACTGAGACTTTGGTCTCCGTATTTGAGAGATGCAACTTAACAGATACGCTCTCATTGCCCTACGGATCCCTTTCTCTATCTTTCTCCGAGCCCTCTTCAGTCTGTGGTCACACTCTGCCAAATATCCAACAACATCTCCTCTCGGTCCACACAGCCACTTACATTTCCCTTACACACACAGCGACAAACACCTGGTGTTATGCTGTTTGACAATCTCAGGCCCCCAGTTGGATTCATCTCAGAAAGGACCTTGACCAGGTCTGCCAGTAAAGTAAAAGCATGCATCCGATGGGATGGCTGCACATTTTCCCCCTATTTTCTTTTCCTTTTAATGGTAATTTTTTATACTTTTCCTAGATGGATGGTGTATGTTTACCTGTCTTCAGATATCAGCAAGAGGGAGAATGTAGTGTCCTACCCTCTCTGGCATGGCCAACTTTTATTTTACTTTATTTTCCAGTGGTTGAATTGTTTGCATGAAAGTGCTTTCACTGCTAGTGGGCTGATGGCTTAGCCCGTAGAGGAATGAGACATTTGGGTATAAAACCAAATCCTCTCTTTCCTTTCCCATTACAACCTGGTATAATAATTCGGACGAGAGAGTGAAATTCAGGGTTTTTAAATGGAGCCGGAGGTTTTGGAGATGAACATAAAAGATCACAGCTTAAATGGCCATTAGAAACCTTGGGATCCAAACCAGACATCTTAAAAATGAGGAAACCAAGGCTCATCATGTGGAAGCCTCTTTCCCACAGCCAGCGAGGGAGAGAAGGACTGTTCACAACATGTTGGCACCAGGTATGGCTTCTATTCCCTACAATCCTATAAGAGATTGTCATCTTAGGGATATGTCAATTGTATATTCCAGATAGTCCAGCTTGTATTACCTACATCTGCCTCATGTTTTGGTAAGACTTGAGAATAATAATCTTTTTTTTTTTGATGGTACTGTGGTTTCCTGGAAACCCTTCTACCTCTGGGCTACACCCCAGTCCTATTTTATATTTTTATTTGGAAACAGGGTCTCAAACCAGCGTGGCTGGCTTCGAACCTGCGCGATCCTCCTGTCTCCGCCTCCCAAGCGCAGGGATTACAAGCGTGCACTTTTTAAAAAAATAAAAATAAAAACAAGTTGATTGTGTTTGTACATACCTGTCACCTCAGTGCTTGGGGGGCAGAGACAGGAGGATTGTAGGTTTGAAGCCACCCTCAGCAACTTAGTGAGACTCTCTTTCCAAAATATAAAATAAAAAATAGTGAGACTCTGTTTATAAAAAAATAAAATAAATTAAACTAGGGCTGGGTGCATAGCCGGGAGGTAGTATGATCCTGAGTTCAGTCCCCAGCACCACCAAAAAATAAAATAAAAAATAGGGATAGGGGTGTAGCTCAGAATTAGAAAGCCCCTGGGTTCAATCCCCAATACTACAAAAATTAATTAATTTAATTAAAATTTCAAAAATTAAAACAAAATAAGAATGAGGGAACAAACAAATAATAAAAATCACCAAGTGGTATTTGTACTCACTTTTCCCTGGCTACCACAATGTTGGGCTCCCACTTTCCCTGAGTAGTGATTTCCACATACTCTCCTCACAGCCTCCAACATAACCCCTCATCCTTGTGCTTGCGTCTCCACCTCAACCCTACAACTATGCCTCCACCACGACGTCCCAGTGACCCTCTGCCTCTCCAACCCCACAGCCCAGACATCCCATCGCCACTCATCTACTTTCTGCATTTGGCATCAATGACTTTTTCCTTCATTTCTTCCCTGAGTCAGACACATACTGAGTCTTTGGTATTTCACTTATTAAAATTTTTTTAAATTTATTTTTAAATAATACAGTGAGAATTAGACAATAGGAGCAAAGTATATATCCCCCCATTGTCATTTTTATTGAAACAATAATTCACTAGATCTGTTTCCTTCTGGCAGAGTTTCATATTCCACATATGTTATTTCAGTTATTTTTGTGTGTTCCTGCTTATTTTCCATGCTTTTAATTGTTGCATAGTATTCAGTAGCATGCTCACACCTTTGTCTGCATCGATGTTTGGTATCCAAAATAAAGGATAAAATTCATAACCATGATATGCTAAATCTACTTGGAGAAGATTTCCAAAATGGGAGTTAAGTACAAAGTGTGGTGACCTGAAGTTGGCCTGGAATAAATCACTCAGTTCACTGAATAAATTATAATTTCATAGGAGAAAGTCAGCTGTCATATGAAATAGAGTTGGTCCTCCACTTGGGATGGGTTGATTTATGATTTTCAATTGTACTTAAGTGGTACGTATTCAGTAGAAACCGCACTTCAGTGGGTTGTTTTGTTTTGTTTTGTTCTGTTGATACTGGCAGTGGAACACAGGGGCATTATACCACAGAACTACATCCCCTTCCTTTTAACTATTTTAAACCTTTGAAACATGATCTCGTTAAGTGGCTAAGGCTAGCACTGAACCTGTGACCCTTTTGTTTCAGCTCCCAAGTACTGGCTACTTACAGACATGCACCACCATGCCTGGAAAATTCAGATTTTTAATTTGGGTCTTTTCTAGGCTGTCAGTATTTGTTTGACGCTCTTGTGATGGGGGCAGTAACAGTACGCTGCAGCTCCCAGTTGTCCCCCATCACAGGCAAGACACGAGACCCTACAGTGTGTTGCGCTGCTAAACTAATATATTTGATACCAACCATTCTTATTTTCAACTTACTCTGAGCTTGTTAGGATGTAAATCCCACCACAAACTGAGGAGCATATGCATTTCTCAAATCTGGAATGCCTTTGAAATGGGAAACAGATTGTCCAGACTACCTCTATGTCCCTGTAACTGTTCCCCCAGTCCACTTTCTGATCCTCAGAACCTATGAATATGTGGCCTCACATGGCATAATGATGTTTCCAAAGAAGTTAAGGGAGCTGAGATCGGGTGTCCAGACTGGGATCAACAAATTCACAAGGATTCTCGTAAGAGAGAGGGAAGAGAATGAGCAAAGGTACTGTGACTGTAGACGCTGAGGTTAGGAGAGGGGGTTGCACTTTGAATGGAAAGGACCATGAGCCAAGAAAAATGCAGAGAGCTTCTAGAAGCTGGCAAAACTAGGGGAGAGACTCTCTCCTAGAACCTTCAGAAGGAACACGGGGCTGCCAATACCTTTAGTTTACCATGTAAGCCACATTAAGACTGACCTCCAGAAGTGCAAGATAACAAATCTGTGTGCTTTGAGCCACTACGTTGGTGGTGATTTGTTAAGCAGCTACAGGAAACTAATACAGTCTCCCTCCAGCCTGAATGTTAAGGTTCTAGGAACTCCACAAAAATCATGCAATTCCCCCTTAGTGGCTCGGGGTCCCCTTCACAACCCCACCCCCCACCTGTCGCCCTCAGCCTCTGCTCTTGTCATGCCTGTGTTTTTCTCTACACCCAGCCCCTTTAGACTGACTTTGACCCAGGTGTGTCCCTTGACAACTCAGCTTTCATCTCTCCCTCGTCTGGCCTTAGTATCTGGAATCCCAGACCGGGTATATCACTCTGAACTCAGTACTTGTTCAAAAGAGGAGACTAGACAAGCTTCTCCAGATCCAGAACACATGGCAATTCATTTTTATTCCAGAACTTTCCCGAGATCCAAACCCATATGCTCAGTCACATATTGGGTATGTCTAGCTGGATATTTCTATAAATGCTTAAACTCAACATGTCTAAAACTGAATGTCTGATTTCCCTCAAGCTGCATCCAATCTCCTGTAGTCATCCTGGTTATTGGCACCACCTAGTCATCCACAAATCGGAGTGAATCTAGATCCCTCTACCACCCTATGAAGCACACTCCATTCCCAGGCTCCTTATATGAAGGACTGCTCAGTTGCTTAGTTTGGGATATTAGTAGTTTTCTGAGTAAAGTAGACTTTATATTATTTTAGTATAATTACGCTATCATTTAGCTCTCTTTACAATGTATTTTGGGGGGGCAATAGCAAGGATGAGACCCAGGGACACTCTACCTCTGAGCTACACCCCAAGCTACAGCCTCTGCCCTATTTTTTTGAAACAGGGTCTCACTGAGTTGCAAAGGACTCCTTACTAAGTAGCTGAGGCTGGCCACAAACTGAGACCCTCCTGTCTCAGCCTCCCAAGTGTTGGGATTAAAAGCGAATGCCACCACACCTAGCTACAATGTTTTTATTGTGTATTTTAAGTATGCAGAATACTGGACTTCATTGTGGTATATTTGTACATGCATATAACATATTTTGAGCATATCTATGCCCCATCACCTGCCTTTACCCTCCTTTCCCTCCCCTAAGTCTCTTCTTCTTGAATAGTCTCTCTATAACTTTCATATCATCTTTTATTCTTCCTGGGTTTGGTGTATGAGGGGAAAATAGGAGATACTTGTTTTTGTGAGTCTGGATTATTTTTCTCAACATGATGATCTCCAGTTCCACCCATTTTCCTGAAATGACATAATTTCACTTTCCTTTGTAGTCAAATAATGTTCCATTATTCACATTTTCTTTCTGCACTCATCCATTTATGGGAATGTAGGCCAATTTTATAACTTTACCATTATAAATTGTGGCACAGTAAACATGAGTATGCAGGTGTCTCTATAATACCCTGACATCAGTTCCTTCAGGAATACACTGAGCAGCGGTAGAGCTAGATCATATGGTAGTTCTATTTTTAGTTTTTCGAGGAACCTTCATACTGATTTCCATAGTAGCCGTGCTAATTTACATTCCCACCAACCGTGGATGAGTTACTTCTTCCTGCATCCTAACCAACATTTATAGCTTCTGTATTCTCTTTTAGTCCTTTTTATTTTAATTTGTATTGGTGCAATATACTTATACATAATATTGGGACTCATTCTGAGATGTTCATATACGAACACAACAAAATCAGGTGATTTTATTTTCCAGTTCATCACTCCTTCCTTCCCCCGAGTCTCATCCTCTCTTCTACCGGCCTTTCTTCTATTTTAATGAAAACTCATTTTCTTTCATTTTCCTCTCTAGCTTTCACATACGAGAAAAAAATACGCAACTCTTGACTTTCTAAACCTGGCTTATTTCACTCAACATGATGGTATCCAATTGCATTTATTTTCCTACAAATGACATAATTTCATTCCTTACCTCTGACTCAAACTCTATTGTATATACGTATCATATTTTCTTTATTCATTCATCTGTTGACAGACACCTAGGCTGGTTCCATCATCTCTTGGCTATCGTATATTGTGCTCTATAAATATGGCTCTGTGTGTATCACTGCAATATGCTGTAGTGTTAGTGCTTCTAGATAAATAGCAAGAAATAGTAATAGCCAGGTCATATGGTGGTTCCATTCCTAGTCTTTTGAAAAACCTCCAAACTCCATAGTGGTTGTACAATTTACAGTCACACCAACAGTGTATAAGTGTTCCTTTTCCCCACATCCTTGTCAGCATTTATCATTATTTGCATTCTTTACGATTGCCATTCTAACTGGAGTGAGATGAAATCTCAGTATAATTTTGATTTGCATTTCCCTAATGGCTAAAGATTTTGGACATTTTTTTCATAGACTCATTGGCCATTTATATTTCTTCTTTTGAGAAATGTCTACATAGTTCATTTTGCCATGCATTGATTATTTGATTTTTTGTGCCAAGTTTTCTGAGTTCTTTATATTTTGTAGATAGTAACCTTCTGTCAGAAGAATACCTGGCAGAGATTTTCTCCTATTCTGTAGACTCTCTTCATTGCTTTTGCTTCTTTTGCTGTGCAGAAGCTTTTAAAATTTGATTCTTGGTTTTATTTCCTGAGTTTTTGAGGTCTTACTGAGAAAATCCATGCCTGTACCTCCATGGGAAAGTGTTTATTCTCTGTTTTCTTCTAGCAATTTCAGAGTTCTGGTCTAATTCCTAGGTCTTTAATTTATATTGAGTTGACTTTTGTAAAGGATGAAAGAGAGGAACCTAGTTTCATTCTTTACATATGGATATCTATTTTTCCAGCACCATTTGTTACAGAGGCTTTTTTTCCCTCGAAAGTATGTTTTGTTATCTTTTTCAATAATCAGATGGCTCTAGCCGTGTGGGTTTGCCTCGGTGTCCTATATTCTATTCTGTTTGTCCACGCGCCTGTTTACATGTGAGCATCATGCTTTTTTGTTACTATGGATCTGTAGTATATTTTGAAATCAGGTATTGTGACACCTCCAGCATCACTCTTTTGTTGTTCTGGGATTGGACACAGGACCTCAAGCATACTACACAATCCCACTGTCGCCAAGCTCCACTCCGGCCCTACCATTGCCCTTTTCGCTCATGACTGCTGGAGCTACTTGAGATTATTTTGTTCCATATAAATTTTGAATTGTTTTCTATAGCTCTGTGAAGTATGTCTTAAAATTACATATAATAGTATACACCAATACATATAATACTAAAAGTGTTTTGTCAATTAAAGAGAAGAGCCAGGGTGACAATCTGACCATATTAAATGCATGATTTCTAACAAGAAAATTTGCCTCAGGCGATCTCGTCTAATCACGGGCTCTTTCCTCTCTGACCATGGGTACTTTCAGATTCTGGAAATAACAGCAAATCATCCTTTTAAGATGAGTGTTTCCAAAAGGAATTATTTCAATCCTCCTGTTACTCTGATGAATATTAAAAATGATCACTCTGAGCCGGGCGTGGTGGCGCACGCTTGTAATCCCGCGCTTGGGAGGCTGAGACAGGAGGATTACACAGGTTCGAAGCCAGCCTCAGCTACTTAGTGAGGCTCTCAGCAACTTAGTGAGACTCTGTTTCCAAATAAAGTATAAAATAGGTCTGGGAGTATAGCCTGGAGGTAGAAAGCCTCTGGGTTCCACCCCAGTACCACCAAAAAAAAAAAAAAAAAAAAAAGATCACTCTGGATCTTTAATATTTTGCACATATGCCGGAAAAGAAGGGGTGGGATTTCACGTGTGTCACCTCCAATGCTCAAAAGCATCACCAGGTCGAGATAATGTATAGAAATTGGATCCCAGGGGCTCCTCAAGTGATCACTCAATGACCCTTTTTGTTGGTGTGTTTGGGGGGGGGTGGGGGGTCATTGGCTTCCAGTGACTTATTTCTACCCTCAACTAAAATAGTGAAAATAAAGCCAGGCATGGTGACACACACTTATAATCCCAGTACTTGGGAACCTGTGATAGAAAGATCACAGGTTCAAGATCAGCCTCAGCAACTTAGCAAGGCCCTGTTCCAAAAGTTAAACAAAAAGGCAGGGAATGGGTGTAGCTTGGTCACTGAATGTCCCTGGGCTAAATATCTAGTACCACAAATAAAATAAAAATAAAATTAGCCGGGCATGGTGGCGCACACTTGTAATCCCCGTGTTTGGGAGGCAGAGACAGGAGGATCGCACAAGTTCGAAGCCAGCCGCACGCGCTGGCTTAGGAGACCCTGTTTCCAAATAAAAATATAAAATAGGTCTGGGAGTATAGCCCATAGGTAGAAGGGCTTCCAGGAACCCCAGTACCACCAAAAATAAATAAATAAATAAATAAATAAATAAATAAATAAATAAATAAAATTAATATGAGAATGTCATTTCCAAAATATTTCCCATTCAATATATATTTTAATTTATAGGATTCTATCCAAATTTTGCTAACAGATGAATTATTAGGACCTAGAAATTACAGACAATAAGGAAGTCCATAAGCCATGTTTCTTTTGAAGGGTATTATCATTTTAGGGTATATTATCATTTAGACTAGAGAGTACATAATGTGCATTTTTTTCAAAGGTGATCAACCTTATTGTTCTTCTATTTATAAAAAAATCGATATTCATATTACCAAACAATAAAGTATAAACTTATATACACTCCTTTATTTCCAGTACTTGAGAGGCCGAGAGAGGAGGAACGGAAGTTTGAGAACAGCCGTGGCAATTTAACAAGGCTCTCGGTAATCTAGCGAACTCTGTTTCAAGACAAAAAATAAAAAGAATTGGGGATGTAGTTCAGAGGTAGAATGCCCTGAGTTCAATCCTCAGTACCACAAAAAATAAAATAAAAAATAAATAGAAAATGAAATGAAACACAAACCATCTTAAATCCCCCCTTGAGACTTGGTTACTATTTACCTTTGCCTCACAATCTTGCAGCTTTTCACCTAAGTAGCAAGTAACTTAAAGGTTTTTGTCTGGGTCAGAGAAGGGGAAAATGAAATGAAAAAGCTAAAAGGTTCAAAAATAGGAAAAGCAATTTTCTATTTGTGCTGTGACAGCAAATCCAAGGGATGAGAGCCCAGAGCCACACATAATACTCCCTAATGTAATTAGGAAGTCAAAGCTATCTATTTCTTTCTGCCATGGGAACCCTCTAACTGTGCAGCTACCCAAAATGAAAGTGGCACAATATCTTTCCTTAAATGCACTGAGGACTGAGATATTAGAACCCATCCTACAGGGGATTGATGTGGCCCTTGATTTACTAGAGAATACTGCTGGGGAACATTTTGTTTTTGTGCACCATTGTCGACAGGTTCATGCTTAGAGCAAGGCTGTTTGAGGTTTCGGAAGCAAAACTTTCCCTAAATTCATCCACAGAGTAATTGCCCTTCAAATGAAGCTACTAAAGGTGTGGAAAGTCCTTACGAGGCACGTGTACTGACAAAAGACTCGGCTTCGGCTATTATCCTATCATCCAGTGCTTCCTCGGCTCCACCACACCTGGGTTCTCTCCTCTACAGGTAGGACTAGTAATCCAAGTGCCCAACCCCTCACAAGAGATTTCCCCAAACAATACCCCATAAGTGCAGATAAGGCCACACCCAGATGAGCACAGTTGTGCAGAAATACAAGGGATTATTGACACTCCTGGAGCCATAATGGTGCCCATCCCCTTAGGGTGTTGGCAGTCCCGTGAGCGCGTGCGCGCGCGCAAACACACACACACACACACACACACACACACACACACACACACGCCTCTCTCTCTGCGTTTCTGCTCAGATCACAGAACCCACATCTGCCACAAGCTTACTGAAATATACTTCACCAGGCCTACTACTTCTTCCAGCTTTTGAATCAACCAGCTGAGTGAACCAAACAGCTGCGCGGGGCTGATGCCTGTGTAACTTCCCCAAACACCAGTGCAGATGCAAACTGAGCCAAAAGAACGGGAACAGAGGGGAAAGGAGAGCACATGTCTCGGAAGCTTTGCTTTTCACTAGGCCCACCGATTTCCTGCAGGCAAGGGCCCGCTAGTTCTTCAAGGATCAGACCTAACCTCCTTGGTGTCCTGAGGTCCTGATGTCCTTGAGATCCTGATGTCCGATATGCTCCATCAGCAGGTTCCCTCACTCTCTTGTCTCAATCCCTCAGCATCCCACCTCTCCCTCCTTCCTCCAACCCAGGTCTCACTACCTCCTTCACTTTCAGTCAAAATCACCTGAAATTTTGTGAAAGAGTCATGTCCTCTCAGACCTCCACGCTGTGGTCAAACACATTCATCTCTTTCTGTGGGACTCTTCTATCCTTGCTGACACCATACTGTTCTTGACAGCACTCACTCAGCTTTTGATCCAGAGACTCCTCTGCCACTGCCAGAGCCAGCCGGCAAAAGTATGGGTTCCGAAGAGAGGTGTGAGGATGAAGAATTCAACTCTTAAGAATTTGATTCCAAGAATTTTTTAATTCTAACATGGGGGGGGGCAGCCTACTATCTCTACTGGCCAACCCCTGCTCCTGGGTCAATATCTCTACTGGTCGACAATGGATTCATTTCTCTTGAGGTATTTATACAGTTACAGGTCAATCAATGTCCTCATGCTATCACCACCACAATACAATAAAAGACCAATCCAAAGCGCATACATTACAGGTAGGTCAGTCAATCAATACCCACGTGCCGTCACCACCTGATCTTCTCTCAGACTTTTTACTTTGAACTTTCCATGACCCCAAACCTTGTTGACTCTGGGTGAAGGACAGTCAGCTAAATCAGAAATATTCTTTTAGGGGAAAACCTTAATGGCTCCCCACATACCACTTCTACAGGAGACATGTGTCTCACTGCCTGGCACTTACCTGTCCAAACTCCCATCCACTGTGCTCCGTGGTCTAGTTGCCTGGGTCCCTCCCTGGTGGACGAGGAGACCGTGTCTCCCACTCTGTGCTGCAGGGACTGAGCACGCAATGGAACTCAGTGGATCCCCATTGCAAGGAAGAAGGGAAAAGAAGGGAATGCAGGGAGGGAGGAGTTCAAAAGTGGGAGCAGTACATTTAGCTTTGTTATGATGAAACTGAATGTCTTGGTAGAAAAACCAAAATAGTTCTTTGTTTCTGTGGGAAGGGAAATAGATCTATGTAGGCATGTGTGTATGTGTTTACATATGTATATAGCTATAGACAAATGTATGTGTATTTGATGTGCATACCTATTCATTGCATACATGTTTATACCCATATTTGCACACATGGATACATACATATGAGTATATATACATACTTATTTTATGCCTGTATCCAGCTATATATGTGTACACACACACAACCTATATGCTCTGGTCTTCTTGACTCATTTGCCAACCCATCCACAGAGCCCATACTACACACAAAAAAAATTAATATGATCACAACTTAAAGGGACAGATAAGGACTTTTAACCAATTTTCAGTGACTGGCTATTGATGTTTACTTTTGGAGCCACACACACAGCATGTGCAGCTGGTGACGCTGCGTGGGCCACCTGCTACCTAGAGCTTTTTCAATCATGCTTGATTATAAAGATGAGGGAGAAAAATGCCAGACAGCTCCACCTGATCTGTATTTTATCATTCAGTGTGTGTTCAAGCAAAGGAGTTCAAGCCATGGGTGTGAGCTTCTTGTAAGATGCATGGGGCTCTGGCCACCTGCCGCAGCAGGTCCCTGGTGTAGTGTCCATGTGCTCTGTTAGCATGACAGAAAACAGACTCCAACTGGCCACAGTAGGTGACAGGAGCTAAAGGCTCAGCCCTTCCTGAATGCGACCCGTGTCCTCTCTGATGCTGACAATGTTCCGAATAAATTTTCCAGCTCCCTGGTTCTGTGCAAATAAATTGGTAAAAAAGAAACCACCACCAGTAGTGATATAAAAAACACTTTGTGAAGGCCAGCAGGAGGGCACGCCCTTCCCTTTGGACCACACTTCTCATGTTCTGTGTCTCACCTATATAATTTTGTTTGTTCATCATAACAGAAGAAGGAGGCCAGAATACTTGTTTTCTTAACAAATGAAGATAAAGAAATTGGAAAGATAACATTAACTTCCCAGAATTATTTATGATCAACTTGAAAACTCAGGTTTCTTACAGATCAGATGTTTATTCTAAAATAAAAGTGCAGTGTGAGCCAGGCGTGGTGGCACACACTAGGCTTGTAACCCCAGCATTCAGGAGGCTGAGACAGGAGGATCATGGTTCAAGGACAACCTCAGCTACTTAGTGAGGCCCTTTGCACTCAGTGAAATCCTGTTTCAAAATAAAGAAATAGGGCTGGGAGTGGAGCTCGGAGGTAGAACACCCCTGGGTTCCATCCCCAGTACCACACACACACACACACACACAGTGCAGTATAGTAGAAAAACAATGGGCGTAGGGAGAGAAAGTCTTGTTTATCCAGGAACATCGATATAACCCCAGGCTAGTTGTTTATCCTCTCTGCACCTGATATTCTCTTTAATGAAATGGAAACATCTTCTCTTTCCATGTCCAAGGAGTTGGCATGCTTGGAAGCACACCAAGAGCTAGACAGTGCTGCCCCTTTGAGGACAGCCAGGACTGTGGTTGCTTGTGACTTCTGCTCTTTAGGGACTAATCAGATGTAGTTTGAAGTGTGAGGCTTGACATAAAGTATCACTACAAATATCACCTTCTGATATCCTATGCAAAGGAGAGCAGGTTACACATTCTTAAATCAGGACCAGATTTCATCTTTTGTTGTAACTTTTCTCTAGTAGTTAAATAGCTCCTGATGCTTTGATTAGAAATAATCACACAATGTTTTAATGGGAGATGGGCACTTTTATTAAAATTAAGTCAAATAAAATTGAAAAAAGTAATTTATTTACTTGGAAATCTGGGCTCCTAGTAAAGTCACGCTACCAGATATGAAAATGGAAATGATTTAGCTCTGACTAAAGGGTTGTCACTAGCACCCTATAGCAGAGCAGTTTTCAATTTACATGAGGGTTAGGTTCCAAAAGATCATCCATAAGTTGGTTGTTTGAAGTTGGTCGTTAAGTTACTTGAACAAAAACAAAAGCATAAACAAACAAGAAAGCATCATCCATGTTCAGCCAGCCTCCCCATGGTATAGATCATAGTGTGGACAAAAATGTAAGAGCGCCGGGCGTGGTGGCACACGCCTGTAATCCCCGCGCTTGGGAGGCGGAGACAGGGGGATCGCGCAGGTTCGAAGTCAGCCGCACTGGCTTAAGAGACCCTGTTTCCAAATAAAAATATAAAAAATAGGTCTGGGAGTGTAGCCCAGATGTAGAAGGGCTTCCAGGAACCCCAGTACCACCAAAAAAAAAATGTAAAAGCAATAATTCTGCTGTGTTTTATATTACAAGGACTTTCGTGAACTGGTGTGGGCTTTTTATTCACTGTTCTGATGGGTGAATTATTCACGAATGATAACAGAAGATGCCACAATTAGACATTCTTATTTTCAGGACAGCTGGGAAAGGTGCCACCCTGCCCATGCTGAGACACTGAGAAAGGGGGATCCCTGGGCAGTTGCACCGAGCACTTGGCACAGGACCAGAGGGGATCACCCACCCGCCCAGCATCTGCTGTCACCTCGCAAGAACAAAAAAGTTCCACCCGCGCATCGGGGCTCAGAGCAGGACATTTCTATATATAGGACATTCATAATTCAGGTGTTTATAGGTCAGGGAATGACTGTGATTCATTTCCTAATCTTGATTCCTTGCTATTCCTCGCTATAGCTACAAGCAGATCTTAATGATAAGATCTAAAACACAGAAATAACCTGACCCCAGGCTGATCAGCCCTGTTACTATGGCAGCTGGGTCACCTAGATTAACATTCAAATCTCCGATTGGAAGAAAAGATCAGGAGAAAATATTACCTTCAGAAATTGAGGAAGAAACAATATGAAAGACTATTATCCAGGGGAAAAAATTGGAGGATCCAAAGAATCTCCCATGTTCACACTTCACAAAAATGTACCAGCTATTTAATTATTTATCTCTGATCTGGCCACATCTCCCCACCTTTCCAGGGTTATCTTTGCTACTAGAATGGATAGGACCTTGGCCTGGACTAATCCATCACTAAAGACACCAGGTCAAACCTGGTCCACCTGTCAAGTATCAAATCCAAGCTATCTGAAGTAGACATAAGACTGAATCATTTGGAATCGAAGATGGGTTAACACCAGAGCTTAAGAAAATTAGTACTCCAAAGGCGAGGCCCATAGGAAAGCAAAGGGAATCGAACCCCTTGGTATAGACAGAGGGTTCCCAATCTTCTAGGTGCCCAGGAGAATGGGCAGCCAGGTTTACTGTCTATGGTTTGGCAATCAGGAAAACCAGGGTTCTGAGAAGAGACTGGGAGGCATCTTCAGACACCAAAGGTTAGAATTACCCAAGGATTCACCTTTAGAGCTTCTGATTTGGTTGATTTACAGTGGGCTTAAGAAACTGTGAGTCACACTATGAAAAGACTGTACTGAGCTGGGCATGGTGGCGCATGCTTGTAATCCCAGCATTTGGGAGGCTGAGACAGGAGCAGTTCGCAGACAACCTCAGCAATTTAGTGAGGCCCTTTGTGACTCAGTGCGACCCTGTTTCAAAATAAAGAATATAAAATAGGTCTGGGGGTGTAGTCCAGAGGATGGAACCTAGCACTGCAAAAAAAAAAAAAAAAAAAAAAAAAAAAAGATTGTACTGAGCAACAGCACTTGATGACTTCAACCCGAAACAAGTAGGTCAGCTGCAAAGCCTCTATGGGAGGAAGACAAGTCAGAGAGTGTCCGGAGGCCCAGAATCAACCAGCCTTTTCACCTAAAGGTTGGGACCAGCCAAGGAAGATGCAGATGAAGACCAGAAGTCAGTTGACAATTCTGAGCTTTGGTCCCAAGACAATTTAATCAAAAGATACTCAGAAGCTATTTGGAGGTGATAACTCTAATCTAGGCTGCTGCCTATTTTGCTACACAGGTCACAAGGTTCCTGCCATTCTTCATAGCTGAGTGGTGACAGAGAACGGGAACTGTTTCCAGAGAAGGTGGCAGTCCAAGATGCAGTGCAGAGGGTGACTGGAGGTTGACTCTCAGGAGGAGGTCAGGAGAAAAGGAAAGAGAAAGCCAGCAGGCGAGGAAGGATTGGGAGCACCTCCCTCCGAGAGCATCTCCCAGTGTTTTCTTCCTAGACTGGCCAGCCTTGGGGTGAAGACACACCATTGTGGAAAGACAGGACACTGGAAGAAAGGCATGCTTGCTGGACATTGGGCTGGTGGGGACACAGACTTGTCGGTTTTTACTAGGATAAAAGCTGACCTGGTGGACGTTTTGTATAGCAGCAGGGGAGAGGGCAGGCTCCATGGCTAACTGAGTTTGCATGTTGAAATTATCATTTCTAGCTTGATGGGCAAAAATACTTGAATCTCAGTAAGATGCTTTAATTATAGTATCTACCTCTTAGGGGGATTTGGGGTAATGTGATAACGTGACAGGCAGTTATAGATGGAGGCTACCTTGATGGAGATTGTCGTGTTAAGGAGTTTGCTCTTTGTCCCCTGCTTTCTCTGTTAATCCCCTTCTTCCTCTCAAGTGCTCTGGACCACTGACTCAGTCTCTTTGCAGATGCACACACTGTGATCACTGTGTTTTCACACCCCAACCCAATCCACTTCAAAATGAAGCTGCATGAAACATGCATTGATACTCTGTCTTTCCCTTGCCCTCCATCTCCTCGACTGCCCCTTCCAATAGAGTGCTCTTTCCAGGGCCTCTGAAGACTTAATTGTCCAAACTGCAGGTGCCTCTGGTAGGTTCACAGAGGACTTGCACACTCCTTTCTTCTTGGCCTCCGTCTCCTTGCTGCCAAGTCCACAGCTTCACCCGTCCCTACACTCCCCAAGCAAATCAGCCACCTCAGTTTGCCTCAAACCTCCTCCCTTCCCTCCACTGTCACTTTCATTCAGACTCCTCCTCTGTCCCCTACATTGGCCCCTATTGTCTTCAATTCCCCCATGCGTCATGGCGGTCTCCTCAGTCATAGAATGAACACCCTTCCAGGAAGTCTCCCTGCATTCCCCACCTCCCACACCCCTCAAAGCTCAGTGAGTTCACCAAATCACAAGCAAGATTGAATTTCTAGAATGTCCATTTACTGCATTTCCTGCTCCACCCTCACCTCTGTTTGTCCATCTTTGAGTAAATGGCTTTATTAGTGGCTAAGTCATCTAGGCCAGCAGACTAGGATTCATCTTTGACTAAATGCTTCCCACAACCCCCATCTGGGTTTCAGAAGACAGACAGGGCTACCTCCAAAGCACACCCACCCTCCTGTGCCACAGTGACCCCTTCCCACACTCTCTGCTTCCTCTCCTGCCTGCCCACCAGCCATTCTCTACTCTACTCGGTCATCAGGATCCGGGCTGCTCACCTTACTGTTTACTGCTCTAAATGTCTTCTGCGAACCTCTCTGATGAGTCTCAAAACTCCCTTCCTGGACATTGCAGTCTTCCATGATCTGACTCCTCATGCCCCCTCCAATACCATTTGCTATTCTATCAGCATTCCTGCAGCTACAGTCTAAACAGCTGACCATGTAACTTAGAGGAAAGATTTATTTTCTTATAGTTTGGGGTTCAGTCTATGTGAGGCCGGGGGACCATTGGTCTCAGGACATGGCGGCAGGAAGCAGAGACAGGGAGAGCAAGTCTGCTGTGTTCACATCATGGAGGCTGAAAGCAAGATGAGCAGGGGGAGGAGGAAGCAAATATAATCTCCAAGGCTGCAGCCCCAGGGACCCATGTCCAGCCACACCCTACCAGGTACCACCCAGGTAAATCCATCACAAAGAATTTATCTACTACTGGGATTATAGCCCTCAAGACTTGATTATATTAACTGCAAACACCAATATGAGCTCTTCAAAAGACCATTGTATACCTAACCATAGCATTTGGGATCACTCTCCTCCATCTTGCTATGTTCCAGCCCCACTGTTCTTTGGGTTTCTGGAGCAGGTCAAGTTCCTCACCCATCTGAAGACATAATGTCCCTTGTAGTGCCTTTCTAGAACAGTCTTCCCCCCACTCTGTGGATGAATGGGTCCTTATCGGCCTTCAGGCCGTTCTGTCAATAACATTTCCTTAGAAAGGTATTCTCTGAATATCCTATCCCAACTCTCTTCCTGTGGCCGACAATTCTCAGCTTCAGTGCCATATTTCCTACATAGCACCAATTCATTAAAGTGGTTTTGTTCTCAATGTCAACCCACCATATCTCCTTAAGAATCTACATTCCATGAGAATAAGAACCCTTTCCATTTGGTTCACTCAGATATGCCTGCCACAGTACCTGGTTCATAGGTAGGCTCCTTAAATACTTGTTAAATGGCCAAACAAATTAAAGTGATCCAAAACTCAAGTGATCTTCACAGATTACCCAACACATGCAAACCCTGTAGCCCACAAAGCCCCTATCCAGGCATCCATATTTTCTCTGAACATCTGACCGTATAATGTTGGTACTATGGCCATATCAATTTCCAGGCAGTCTCTAAGTGGAACATCAGCTCTTAGTATGTTACTTCTCCTTGGAACCTCTCACCTGTGCTTGTTCTCTCCAGTAACATGGACATTATCTCATCTTTAGAGTTCAGCCATCCTCTAGTCCACCCACGGGTGCCAGCTCACGCCTGTATTCTCCTTTTTTAAAAACTTGTGTAAACTTGATTCGCTCATATATGCCTGCCACAGTACCTGGTACACAGGGAGTCTCCTTAAATACTCGTTAAATGGCTTTTTTGTTTTGGTTTGGGTTTTTTTGCACTACTGGGGATGGAACCCAGGGGCATTCTACCTCTGAGCTACACCCCCAGGTTAATTTTTTCTTATTTATTTGGAAACCGGGTCTCACTGAGTTGCAAAGGGCTTCACTACGTAGCTGAGGCTGTCTGCAAACCGTGATCCTCCGATCTCAGCCTCCCAAATGCTGGGATTACAAGTGTGTACCACCACACCTGGCTTAAATGGCCTTTAAAAAAAAAAAAAAAAAAAAAAAAACTTCAAAATGCCCTGGCTCCCGACTTGAAGTTATTTATCTCTCCCAAACCCTGTGCTCCACTGGGCCACGTGTCATACAGACATATTATTTGTCAGTGTATCACCAGAATCTAGCACCTTACATAGCATATAATTGGTGCTCAGAAATTTTCAAATGAATGAGTGAATGTGACTCTTTGTAAGACTCTTAGAATAACTGTTTTAGACTATTCATTTTTTAGTCTTACTGCAATCAATATGTTGATAATTTTAGGCTGGAAATTCAATATGACCCACAGGGTGAATTAGCATGATGTAAGCCATGGTACTTAAATTATACATAATAGCATAATTATACCTAGTATCAGATAATTAGATGTGATAAGTGACTTTAAAAGGCTTTAGGTGCATTTTCACTAATGGTTGATATTTAGTAATTTTGGACATTTTAATATTGTCAATTGATGTGTAACTTAAGGATGATCCATTTTAGTTGTGAGAGCTTCATATTCCACCATGTGTTGTTTTTCCTCTAATGGCACAGCAAGTATACTTTTATACATTTATTACACTGGGCAGCATCAGTTAAAGGTAACTAGAGGATAATCTCTAAGGATGTCTGCAGCCCCAGAAAGACAAATACACACACATGGCTGTGTTTGTTTTAGCCTAGAGAACATTAGTTTTTAAGTCATTTCAACCTTAATGTTTCCTTTGCCACGTCCCACATCAGTTCCATAAAACAAGAACAAACATAAAGCACCCCTTTGTGCCTTGCAAGGTGAATGAAGCCCTGCATCTCTGCTGTCCTCTGTGAGAACAAAGAAAACCCCTAAAGACTGAGAAATTATTCTGTGGAGGCTGAGGTGGATCCTGTTGATGTAGGAAACAAATATCTTTTCGTATACCTTATAACTCACCAATGGTTTCTGTAGAGAAATATTAAGGTTTCATTATATTTGCAGTGCAGTGGAAAGTCTTCTGTGGATTATAAGACTCTTCAGCCTCTACCCTTTAATTTTTCTTTGCCACTTAATATTATTTGGCACTCCTCTGTTGTTAAGGGAAGAAGAGTCCACTTTAAAATGTTCAGAAAGCCACAAACAACAAAAAATGCTAGCAAGGATGTGGAGAAGTGAGAACTCTACTATATTGCTGGTGGAATTGCAAATGTGTGCAACCACTTTGGAAAACTATATGAAGGAACCTCAGAAGAATGAGAACAAACTTACCATATGATCCAGCCATACCACTTCTGGGTATCTACCCAAAAGAATGGAAACCAAACTACAAAACTAATGCATGTGTATCCATGTTCATAGCTGCACAATTCACAATAGCCAAACTATGGAACCAGCCAAGATGTCCATCAACAGAGGAATAGATTACAAAACTATAGGATATGTATGCAATGGAATTTTACTCAGTCATAAAGAAAAACACAATTATAGCATTTATAGGGAGATAGATGGAACTGAAGAACATTATGTTAAGTGAGATTAGTCAGTCATAACAAATAAGAAATTGGATGCTCTCCCTAATATGTGGAAGGCAGGAAGAAGATGGGTCATAGGAGGAACTCTAGACAAAGAAGGAGAAACCATAGATGAGCAAATAAAGTGACCTGAAGGGATGGAAGGGGGAAGAGGGAAATTCTCTAATGCACATGATGTACATGAACAAACATATCAATCTCAATCACTAAGCCAAATACGAGGAGGGAAGGGAAAGGGAATGGGGAGGGAATTGGGTAAGGGCTAATTGGGTGATATGTGCATGTATGCTTCCACCATCTTGTACTCCATTAAGATGTATGACTACAATGCACCAATAAAATGTTAAAAAAAAATGTTCAGAAAACTTTATGGAAGGTGCTATTATTTCCAGAGCAGTAGGTGGGATAAAGGCAACCTAAAAGAAATATTGAGAAGCTGGGCAGGGTGGCACATACCTGTAATCCCAGCACCTAGGAAACTAAAACAGGAGGATCACAGGTTCAAGGCTAGCATGGTTACTTAGCAAGACCTTATTCAAAAGCAAAAAGGGATGGAGGTTTTGCTTAAAGATAGAACGCTCCTGGTTTCAATCTCCAGCACCACAAAAATAAATAAATGAATAAATAAATAAATAAATAAATAAATAAATAAAATATTGAAGCATCCCCAGCCACAGTGGGAAGCCACTATCAACTTTAAGTCTAAAGAGGAGAAGGGAGGAGGTACAGCTGGAGACATGAAAATGGGGCCCTATTATAACTGAAAAAACTATGGAGGTCACAGAAACTTCCAGGAATGAGGCTCAGCATGAGGAAGGAAAATAATTCCTCCTGGTTGTCCAGGGGGTTCAGCCCAAAGAGGATCCAGTCCTGGGCATAGAAAGGTGGGGCTGGGAAAGAGACAAAAGGACAATGGCCAGCCAGGCCCAAGATTCTAATAACCAAGCTTCCCCCTGTACATTTTCTCCTGATCCTCTCCATTTCCAACATATCTGTTGCCACCATCTAGTTGTGAAGATCCATCTTTGAGAATCAGTGGCTTAGAAAGATGCAATTTAAATCGAACGTCCCTCTCAAGTCTCTTTTGTGATCTTTGTTATTCAGATTGTTTACAAAGACCAAGGGTCACCAATTACTTTGCCCCTGGAGCTAGACTGTGGAATGCCAGGAAATTGCTTTCAGTGATACTGCAAATTAAAAAGCAGAGTCACAGAACCTCAAAAGACACTGATTATCCAGCCTGCTCCTTAACAGGAGGGAGGTCAGATGCCCCGCCCCTACCCCACCCTTGGCACTCCTATCTGTAAATTCAGCTAAATATTTTTCTCTAGTTTCCATGACACATTTTATTTCTTAGATTGTTTTGATAGTCTACCTCTACTTTTAAAATTATTGTTCTTTGCACACACAATTATTCTGCCTCGTGGCCTACCGTTTTACCAGTCCAGAACCAACTGAAGACTAAATTCATAATCTCTACAATAGAGTCCTGTTTTTCGAGGAAGGTTCTCCATTATGTGTCTCTGGTTAAAAGATGGTTTCTGTTTCTTGGTTATTGAGTTTCTGTGTTTATTCCATTAGCACATCAAGCTCGGCTTTATTTTTATTCATTTTCCCGGATAGCTACTGATAATGTCTTGAAAGTTTTCTGCTACAACTGGTTTTCTTCCCCTTTGCCCCAAAGATAGTTTTTCACGTGCTCAAGCAGTTCTTGATTAGCTATTTTTTCCAACCAGTTATGCTCACTTTCTGTGCTTGCTTTCTAGTATTTAATTCTCTTGATAAAAGTCACATGAACAATGTGTTTGTGTTCTTTGATCTGCACATGAACTACTACTTTATTTGAAGTCTTTATAATTCTCCTAATTTTGATTCCAGTATTGTAATGTTTCTCTAGAGAATAATATCATTGCGTATTTGGATTATATCAGGATCCAATTAAACTAGTTAAATTATTAGTTACCTAAACATTTACCTGACTTTTGTCCTTCATTATTTTCCCTTTTCTGTGGTTGGGATTGCATTCCCATTCCTATAATAAATAGAAATGTTTATCAAATTCAGATCCTGCTGTGAGGAAGATTTTAGTAGAAATAAGACTCTCAGAATGATATCTCCTGTCCAGGCCTCTCTACTGAGCCTGAGACTCACAATAGGTTACTTTCCTTTTAGCATTCGGCAGACATTTATAAATGGTTAATTTGATGTATTCTCTTGACTGGGTCATAGGCTGCCCAGATATTTGGTCAAACATTATTCCAAGTGTTTTTGTGAAGGTACTTTTGGAGATTACTATTTAACTCAGGCAGATTCCTCTCTAGGGTGGGCCTCATCCAATCAACAGAACTGAATAGACAAAAAAAGACTGACTTAACTGAGCCAACGTAAATGCCCCTAACTGATGTATTCAAACTAGAATACTGATTTTTTCATACCTTCAGACACAAACTAAAAAGTTCAACTCTTCCTGGGTGTCAGGCCTATTGGCATTCAGACTGGGCTACACCTTGGTCTCTCCTGGGCTTCTCTTGCTGGCTCACCCTGCACATCTTAGATGTGAGCCAACTCCTTATAACCAATCACACACCACACGCGTGCACGTGCACACACACACCACACACACACACACCTATAAGTTCTGATTCTTTGAAAAATTCTGACTAATACAACATCTCAGAGCTGGGCATGATGGAGCACACCTGTAATGCCAGTACTTGAGAGGCTGAGGCAAGAGAACTGTAGATTCAGGACTAGCCTCAGCCTCTTAGTGAGACTTTGTTTCAAAGTAAAAATAAAATGAGCTGGGTGTATAGCTCGAAGGTAGAAAGCCCCTGAGTTCAATTTCCAGGACCCAAAATAAAAATGCATGCCTTTAACCAAGCTTCAGACTCCACTCTGCCATTCTCTTCTTTCTCTTCTCCCATAGTCTTCCCTGTCTCCGTGAATGGCAACTCCATCCTTCCAGGAACTTGGGCCCAAAACACTGGGTACCATCCTGGGCTTTCTTCTTTCTATTGAATTCCACAGCACTCCTTCAGAAAGACCTATTGGATCTAGCCTCAAAACTATGCGGGCTCTCCAATTTTTACCATCTCTGCTGCTGCCCCTCTGAACCAAGTCACCATTGTCTTGTATCCATGACAATAATCAATAGCCTCTTCATTGGCCTCCTGCCCCCACCTCTGCTTCCCATTTTCTATCAATACATGAGTCAGATCAGTTGCTCCTTGGCTGAAAAGCCTCTGCTAGCTTCCCATGCGACTCACATTCAAGACAAAACACCTCACTAATTGCTCCCGAAAGGTCCAGCCTCGTTTGCACCATGGTGCGCTGGCCTCGCTGGTCTCTGCCTTTCTTGGAGTAAGCCTGGACTCCTGCTTCTGGCATTTGCACAAACAGGGCCGTGCTAATTAACTATGCTGGCCTTGACCCTTTGATCCTCCTGTCTCAGCCTCCTAAATGCTGGGATTATAGGTATGTGTCGCCCAGCTTCTCAATATTTCTTTTTTTTCTTTTTTTTTTTTTTTTTTGATTATCTCTTCCAGGGATCCAACATAATACTCAAATATCACCTTGTCAGAAAACCCATCCTTAGCTGCCCTTTGGAAAGGTAGCCCCTCCTCCTGGCAATTCCTACCTACCTTATATTCTCCTTGGCAACTATCAGCACCGCACATAGTTCACCTGCACTGGGAGCAGACCTCTCCCCCGACTGGGATGTGGGCCTTCCCAGAACCAGGGCTCAGTCCATGTGTTTCCTGTGGAATCTCTAGCACTCAGATCCCTGCACGATGCAGAGCAGGCACTTAGGAAATATCTGTGGAACAAAGGAATGGACATGCGCATTGAGGGCCCTCGATTAAGGTGGAGTGCACAACTGTTTGCAAGACTTCTGAGGAAAACGCTGTGATCGTGAAGAGGAGAGATGGCTTCCAGCTAGAGAAACCAAGGAAGACTCTTCCCCCTACACCCCCGGGAACCTCTATCCTCAAGGAGCAACTCTCACGGCTCTAGAACAGGGTGGAAGGCAACGTCAATAGAACACGAAGCTGACAGCAGCACCGTGGTGAAAGGCTTGGGTTTCCTGCTGGACCACCCTGAGTTCAAACCTGAACCACGCTGCTTACAAGTGTGGTGTTCTGAGACTTGTGTCTTCATTTTCCTGAACCGGAACAAATGAACAGTGATACCTGCTTCCTGGGATTCATGTGTGGAGGGAAGGGGTGATATGTGTCATGTTTGGCTGGGGCCTGGCACGCAGACCACTTCATACATGGTAGATCCTAATAAACAAGCAAAACCGAGGGGGGGCATTGTGGAGGTGGGGATTAAAGACAGCAGAGTCCTCAGAGGTGGCAAAGCAGGCGGGGTGGAGCAAGATGGCCTGATGTTGTTGAACTTGATGGGGACACAGAAGGAGCATGAGACCATGATGAGAAGGAGAACGGTTGTGGTTCACTGTGGAGGACCTTGACTAGCAGCCGCAAGAGTGGTGTTTATGCAAAGCTACCCACAAGTCATCGGAAGTACTGAGTAGAGGTGTAGCGGGAGGACACCATGGACCTCGGCTGATGCTCGTCAGTATGAAGGTAAGACGCGTGGGCAAGCTGTGCCTGTGACATGTGGTTTAGAATAAAGCTCATCTGGCTTCCAGCCTCAGGTCCGCAACATTCCAGCAAGTTCTGAGACCACTCTAGATCTCAGTCTTCTCATCTGCTTCCTGGAGATAGTATTGGTATCTGGATCACACAGAAGATTAAGTGAGTTGTGACATATGAAAAGCTTGGGCCAATCTGACGTAGAGAAAGCCCTTGCTCTGCTATTTTCAGAACTCTACTAAGGTGGTGACATTGGGATAGAAAGAAGAAGATAAATTCTTAAGACATTTTACGCACAGCTGCAATAGGACTCAGATCTCGCAACTGCTTAGAATTTAAGAGAATTCCAATACGTTCCTCTTGCATGCCTACATCAGTCAATTTCTCTAATTACAAGTAAGGGAGTCTGTCCCATCTGGGTTAAGCTATTAACTCCATCTACCTACCTTGTAAATTATCTGGCATGCCAAAGAATGAGGTTTGGAGACTATTTAACAGAAACAGCACACAAAGCATATTGCAAACACCCTCCCGTTGCCATGGAGAAGGTAATTCACACCTCTGATCTGGACAATGGAAGCCAGAACCTCTACCCTTGCCTCCTGGAAAGCAGAAAGCATCCAGCTGCCACCTTTGCCAGAAAGCCAATGTTAAGTGGCACCCACTCATCGGGCACCATTGGTATCCTCTGTGTGGAAGTCTTTCTTGATTCAAGTCATGGGAATAGCTCAGGTCAGACTTTCACCAGAGCTGTAAGGAAG
This sequence comes from Muscardinus avellanarius, assembly GCF_963383645.1. Taxonomy (NCBI): domain Eukaryota; kingdom Metazoa; phylum Chordata; class Mammalia; order Rodentia; family Gliridae; genus Muscardinus; species Muscardinus avellanarius. Next base: position 188,547,398 of record NC_137787.1, read on the forward strand.
GGCAGGAAAAAGTTTCCTGAGCTGGAACTCACAGTGTAGGACATCCCACAGACATCAAAAGGGAATTTAAAAGATGCTTGGAGGCCGCAAATCATGACAAATAACAATGCTTGCTGTTAACAGGAATTGGGAAACCAGCGTATTTACTCAATGACGAGGTGATGTTAAAATGTTGAGGTGGGACTTCGGAGTTCAGTGCAATGTTCAATGGATATGTGTAGCAGATATTTGGAAATGTGGGTCTAGAATTCAGGAATGGCATTATGGGAAAAGTTTACAACATTATGAATGGCCCCAGCTCTCCAAGTACAGGAAATTGTCTGGTAAGCCGTGTGTCTGTGTGTGTGTGTGTGTGTGTGTGTGTGTGTGTGTGTTTTACTGGAAATTGAACCCAGGACCATTTTACCTCTGAGCAACACCCTTATCCCTTCTTATTTATTTATTTTTGTTTTGAAAAGGGTCTAGCTAGGTGGCTGAGGGCCTTGCCAGGCCTTGATCTTCTGGTCTCAGCCTCCCGAGTAATGGTATTATAGGCATGTGTGACCATATCCAGCTTCTGCTAAGCTCTTAATGAGAGATTTTTGTACATTTTGTACTTTTCTCCTTGATTTTATTTCTCTTGTTTTTGGACTTTATTTATGGTTAGTAATGTAAAAATATACAACGAAGCTCAGAACATATGATGTTGTGTTTAGTTAAGGGACAAATTTATCTTCCTATTAGCTCTGCAGCGGTCAAATTAATTAAGAGCCTCTAAAATTCTTTCATTTTGATCTTTTAGTCTTTATGGAAAGAATACAGATTACTAATTATTTCTGTGCATTGAGAAAGATCAGATAATTTTATACTCAGTACTCATATACCAGTTTGGGGACCATGTATGTGGATTTTGGAGAATATTCTCCTTCGTGCACTGAGTTAATTTCATTTGTCAAATAGATTTTCTGCCTCATAGGATGGTTGTACCCATCAAGGTTTGATCAAGAAGCAGCAGTTCTGTACAATAAAACTGTATCGGACAATACTGCTGTACAATAAGGGAGCCAGGGGATAAGAACTTGATGCAGTTATGGAAGCTGATGGGCAATCTCCACAGGCTGTTGACTCTTCTACTGTGGAACATAAAGTATAGAGACTTTGGTTCTCCAGACTGTGAAAAGGCAGCATAAAGCAGGGTGGGGCTGAGGTCAAGGGCAAATGGGAGCTGTATGGATGAACTAGAGCCCCCCACCCAAGGTCAACTAGCACCTACAAGACAAATTGGAATCTGCCCTGCCTGTCACTACGTCTAACCCCCTTGCTATGGGGCCTGCTGGATAAGCTGGTCCTTCCAGCAATGAGTGGCACATGCATCTGCTACTGGCCTGGGAAAGGAGTTGGAGGAGTGTTGAGTTGGGATGCTGCCTCACACCAACCAGTAAGCTGGCACATCAGCCCTGGGCCTGGGGCAGAGTATAGGAAAGATAGCTGCCAATCCACGCCACATCTCATGGCCATAGTTCTTGTGTCCAGCAGCAACCCAGACCATACAAGGAAAGGAATCAGGCACGATTAGTCCCAACTTAGCTAGGTTGACAAACCACCATTGTAAGAATTTCTACTCACAATATTTACATTTTATAATGCATGGCTCTGTATAGGATAGTAATTGACAATAGACAACCAGAAGTCCCAGTTTTTGTGACTTGACTACTTAAACATCTTAAAGGATATTTTAGCTACATCTCTTTAAAATTAGTGATTTATTTAATTCCTCAGACAATGCTTGCAATTGAGTATCTTATTTAATATTCTAGCACCTACAGACATCACTGAAAGAGGAATAAAGCCACTGTCGAGTATTCTAGGCTACAAAGCCTATTGCACTGCAGACTGCTAAAGAAACATGTGCCTCTGTCCTCCATTCCTGGAGGCCAATTCCAGTTGCCTCAGGGATGTGGATGGAAACTTAGCTAACTGTCCTTCACCTGAGGTCCCGCAGCAGGAGGCTCTTCCCTGTCCCCTTTCCAACTCTATCTTTGTTTACAACAGTTCATTATTTACCATCCACCCTTATCTTTTGTTCCCTACTTATGACCTCAGACTCTCTCCTCTCTCTGAGATTATTTCCCCTCTCTCACTCATTAAACTAATGGACTAGAAAAAGGAGGGGGTGCTTTCCCCAAAAGCCACTTCTTCCTTGAAGTCCTTGAAGGATGAGCTTTTAATGATCCATCACTTTCTTCTTCGGGAAAGGAGGCCGGGGTCAGAGTCTCCCACACAGGAGAAGAAAAGTGGGACTTCAAAGACCATCTTATCTTTAGAAACATGTAAGGTCTCCGATGTGATTCTCATCAGAGTTTCTAATTATTTCTTTTTCTTTTTGTCCTTCATGTTACATGGCAAATCAATCATACTTATAAATGTACTTCCCAAGGTTGACTGTTTTGTGCTCTGTGAGATAGAATAGCTTCTTTATGTGTATTACTTTGAAAATCACTTCTAGACCTGCATCTATGTGCTAGATTGGCACACAGATGGATAAATTAATACATGGATTGGTGGTGGTAGATGGGCAGAGAAAAAGATGATATAGATAGATGATAGATAAATAGATGATAGAATAGATTAATATAGCCACAAGGAGAAAGGAACCACATGAGATAATTTATTGACATTCCTTTTTAACACCAATGATTCCACTTTTTCAAATCTTTTCAAATCTAGAAAGATTTGTCGACTGAGAAGGGTTTATTTATTAAGTAATAAAACTCCTTCAGAAAGTACTAGATTTGAAATTTTTAAATTATAAGTCGGATAATTTATACGAAATAAATGTAAATTTCTATGTTAGATTAATAGATGTTAGAATACATAAATAAATAGATTTGAGGTAAATATAAGTTTATATATAAACATATTCACGTTTTTATATATCTAGATGACTGAGATGTAAGAATGTAAGTGATCAAGGGATGTTCCTAAACACTAGGGCCAATATTTGAAGGCAGAACTTTTAAATCCCATTGCTATACTAGTATTCCACACAGAGAAGTAGGTGGTATGAAACTTGTATGAAAAATGCTCTCATTTGATCAAAATGAGTATAATTGAAGTAGGAAACTGTGATACAAATGATGTGATTAGTGGGTGGCTAGATTTATGTTTTCATCTGTTAAAAATACCATATACTATAATGGTTTTGTAGCTAAGCCACAGTTTAGGCCTGGACATTTGACACCGGAGACATTTAATGAATTATTGTTGGTATTTTTCAGATGTGATAATGGCATTATGATTACATATATTTTAATGTTCTTTTTTGGAAATACTCACAGAGATGTTTACAAGTGAAGTGGTCTGATGCCTAAGGTTTGCTTCAAAATAATACTATATTGGATGAAAATCAGTGAAACCTGACTAGCCTGCCAGATGTGGTGATTATTGAGACTGGGTGAGGTGCTGATGAGAACTGACAATACTGTTCTGCTACTACTGTTAGTGTTCAGAGTTTTCATCACAGAAAAGTACCTCTAAAACACACTGCCACTAGAACATTGATGTGTTAAGTATAGACTCAAGAGTTTATATACTAACTATATACATATATACATACATATATAATATATATACTATTATTCTAAAATGAGTGAGAATTTAATTCCAGATCTGCCCCTTACTAGCTCTCCATGGGTATGACAGATGTAAAGCATCTACATCCTATGGTTATAAAAATTAAATGAGATAATACATGTGACCGACCCCCTTAAAGAACACCCTAAACACATTTTAAAAATTAAACTGCAGAGTGAAAAAAAAAAGACAAGAAGTACCCTTGATGATAAAGACAAAGTGTTGTCGAAATCACACAATCTGGTATCCTACACTCAGCCGAGAAGTGATTTGGCCTGGGCTGGACAACCTAGCCTCTGTCAAATACAGCAAATTTTGCTCATTGCTGTTGGCCCTCTATGGCTCCTCTTTTTTTCAGTATTCTCTTCCTTCCTCATATCTCCTTCCATCTCTGATCTTGTCCTTACCTTGCAGAAAGGAGATGTGGTTGGAGTAATGTGTAGACCAAAAGGACATGTCTACAAGCTATAAGAAAGCGTGTCTGTACCTCGAAATCAGGGTCTAGTACTTTACTCATAATGTGGACAATTTATGGACACAAAAGGTCAAGAACCATGGATTTACAGAAGATATTTGGGGGGATCCATCAGAATTTTTCAGTGCTCATTTGAAGCACTGCTAAAAATACAGATGTGGAAACAAATCTTAGGGTTGTTAATTGGCATATAGATTGGCAAATGTAAATGGGTTAATAACCTGTAAGAGAAACGAAAGTCTTCAGAATATTATCTGAGCCATCCCCATGTTCGGTGGTCTGACTTCTTCTTTTCCACTTCCATCTCCATCCCTCTGTGCTCCTGAAAGAACACCTCTACCTCACGGCTGTGCTGTTGCCTCCGTCCCAAAAACTGCTCTCTCAGGTGTCTCTAAGCCCTGCTTCTGTTAGTGTCTGATATTTATCTTCTCCCAGTGCTCTCCCCTGACAACTGATTGAGCACATCACTACCCCTGCATTGATGATCCCTTTTCTATGCTTTACTGTTCGGCATATGTTTTATCGTTTTTAACACACCACTTAATTTATTTAGCTAATCAGTCATCAATTATTTAGCTAATAATCATCACCATTACTTCTATGGAAAGTTTATTTCCATAAAGGTATAAACTTGTACCTGTTTTATTCGTTAATAGTTTCCCAGTGCCTACAATACTACACTTACTACAGTCGGTATTAAATAAATATCTGTTTAGTTGAATGAATAATGAATTAATGAGTGAATTAGTAGATCGACAAGAAAAATAAGTACAAAAAACATAAAACAGCTGAAATTACAAAATTATAGTTATTCATTTTTTTCATATCCCTTCATGATAAAAACTTCCAGCAAATTAAGTATAGAAAGAACAACAGCATACTAAGGGCTATATATAACCAGTCCACAGTTAATCTCATACTAAATGGAAAAAAGTTAAGAGCATTTTCACAGGAAAAGGGGAAGGGGTTGGATATACAGAATAAAATACACCAAGCAATGCTGTGCATGTTTGTATCACTTTGAATCTCATTATGATGTGTAAGCACATTGCACCAATAGACGTATTTCCAGAAGCATTTTCTGTAAAATCTGGAACAAGATAAGGACTAACATTTTTACCAGTTTTATTCAATATAGTGCCAGGAGCCCTAGCCAGAGTAATTAAGCAAGAGTGAGGGAAATAAAGAGCATCCAAATTGAAAAGGAGGAAGTCAAATTACCCATGTTTACAGACAACACAATCTTATACATAGAAAGACCTAAATACTTCACAAAAAACCTGTTAGAATTGATAAACTCAGTAAAGTTGCAGAATACAAAATCAACATGCAAAAAGTAGCAGCATGTCTAAACACCAATCATGCACTAGCTAAAGAAGAAATTAAGAAGGAAATCCCATTTGTGATAGTTACCAAAAAAAAAACCCACTAGGAATAAATTTAGCGAAGGAGATAAAAGTGTTCCATAATACAAAGAAAATTATGAAACACTGTTGGAAGAGATTGAAAATGAAACAAAAATATGAAAAGATTAACTTTTGATGAACTTGAAGAGTTAATCATATCATTAAAATATCTATATTACAGCCGGGCGTGGTGGCGCACACTTGTAATCCCCGTGCTTGGGAGGCAGAGACAGGAGGATCGCGCAGGTTCAAAGCCAGCCTCTCTGGCTTAAGAGACCCTGTTTCCAAATAAAATATAAAAATGGGTCTGGGAGTGTAGTCCAGAAGTAGAAGGGTTCCCAGGAACCCCAGTACCATCAAAATAAATAAATAAAATATCTATATTACAATACCAAAGTTGTCTACATATTGAGTTTCCATAAAAAGTCCAATGGCATCCTTTAAAGAAACAGAAAAGAATCACAAAATTCATATGGAATCACAGAAGAACTCCAAAACCAAAGCAGTACTGAGCAAAAATAGCCAACCAGGGGGCATCACACCTGGCTTGAAAACAAGATACAGAGGTACAATACCAAAACAGCTCAATTGCTCTTAGCTTCCATGGTTAGTGAGCTCCCCTGGGCACTGGGTCTATTTCCTAGGTTCTAACCAGCTGACTGAGGATCTGATTTATGTCAGACATTGGCCACAAGTCTTTTCTGGTAGATAATGACCGTGTGATCTCTTCTTGCAGCCAACACCACAAGATCATTTTCTCAATGCACTGTTTCCCTTACACATCAAAGACACAGGTGGGTTTCAGCCGGAGTTTGTTACAACCTCTTATAAGTTTTAAGGTCTAGACTTGAATTTAAGGGCCTTGGTCAATTATTAAATGTCTTAGAAAAAGGCTTATCTAAAATATTAAGACATCCATCTTAAAAATTTACAAAATAGGGCTGGGGATATAATTCATTGATAAAACATTTGCTTAGCATGCTCAAGGCCCCAAGTTCAATCCCTAATACCACAAAGTAAATGAACAAGTAAATAATAAATAAATAAATAAATAAATAAATAAATATTTACAAAAGATATTCAAAGGAAGTCCCAGGTACCCAGAGGAGGGCACTGCCCTTGTCAGCTAAACACAAGTTAGCTTCTAAGAGCAGATAAGTAAGTCAAGATGTTAGCAAAGTGTTATCAATACAAGAAACTCCTAGCCTGGTTTTTTGAACACATAAAATTCATTTTCTACAGAAGCACATATTTGTGTATGATGTTGAAATTTACTGTTTAGGGAGGAAAACTCTACTTTTTTTTTAAGAGTGTAGAAAAGTGTGTAGTAATTAAATGATTCATCAACTAATTTACAGAATCTTTTCTTTTTAAGGTGTAGGAAGTGGGTTGCTGTCTTTACCAGGTCAGCCCAATTCCAAATTTCCTTAGGTGCTGGGCCCTCCAAGTCAATGCAGTAACCTACAGAGTCATCCAGTGGTTTCTGCAGAGTAAGTAACATTCTGCACATAAAACAAATGGCAGAAGACAGTGTCCCCTTGCACTTTTTACCTTCACTATTACTCCTTCTTAACTGTAAGTTGGGATCAATAGGACCCACATTTCATAAGAGAATCCTTTCAGTGTACTCTACCTATGGCATTGCTGTTGGATTATAGCTTCTACCAATTTCTCTCCTGTAAGAAGAGCACTCATTCAGAATAAGATCTGTCAGAGGGCGACAGCTGTTTTTTGTTGGATGTAGAATTAAGTAAACAGTTAAGACAGTGGAGCTTTTACTAAGATGATTTAATAAAGCTCATTAATGTTGTTGATTTACATAGCTGACCCAGATAGAATACGAAATTCCACACTGTGCTGCAGTTCTGTGTTGTCGAAATATATCGATGTACTCTAGTGCATTACTAACATTAAATTTCAATTTTAAATTTAATCAAACATGTTAAGACAAAAGAGAGAACACAAACAAGAAATATTGGGGAATATTTTGCCTTTACTTTCCTTTGTTTTCTAACCCAGGTAAAGTACTCAGTGTATCTCATCAGAAAAGTATTAATAGATTCACTCTTATGAAACACACACACACACACACACACACACACATTCTGAGATTAGATATCAAAGCTATTAAATCAATCAATATTAAAGCCAATGAGTAGTCGGAGAAGGGCTGGAGTGCTCAGTAAACATCTCTCTTTCTCACAGTTGTATAGACTGTAATGAATCAGCAAGAAAACACTTGACCCAGCAAAATTCACTCTCTGACTTGTGCTGTATTCAGTTCTAAGAGAAGAAAGAAGCAAACTTGGATAATTTCTGCATTCTGCCTTCATGCCCAGTTCTTTCACCCTGGGTTCATTACATGGTGACTAAGGGTATCAGAGTCTGCTTGATAAGCATGTGATTCACTTTTCATATGTGAAGACCTCTGAGCCCTTCTTCAGCTTTATGGTAGAGGAAAGAGAGGGGAATTACATTAGTTATTTGGTATCACTAGCTCCTGACAGTTGATAACAAGGCTTTGACTATAAAACTTGTAAAACATATGAATTGAGCTATCAATTGTAGTAATAAAAACAATTGGCAATACTTACTGAATATTATTCTATGAGCCCTAGCTCCTTTAATTCTCTTAAAAATTATGTGAGAGTCAGACATGGTGGTGTGCGCTTGTAATCTCAATACTTAAGAAGCTGAGATGGGAGGATTACGATGGATGGCCAACCTCAGCCACTTAGTGAGGCCCTCTGCAACTTAGTGAGACCCTGTTTCAAAATAAAAAATAGGGCTGGGAGTATAGCTTGGAGGTAGAATGCCCCTAGGTTCCATCCACTGTACAAAAAAAAAAAAAATCCTATGAGGATGACTAGTTTTCTGTCACCGAGATGAAGGGTTCTAGGAACAGGGGAGCCCAGGCAAGGTTATATGCTAATTGTGGGAGAAATAAAACTTAAAATTTGAGGATTATTGCAGCCTGCGCAACACTATGATACCTCTTTGATAAAAGTAATACTGATAATACTGTAATATTGCAAAGGTAAAAAAGTAGAAAGATCATAGGAGAAGGGTGAGCAGATCCAGCAATGTGGATTCAGGTCATAGTAGTTTGACCTTGGGCAGGCCATTGAACTTGTCTAGGCTTCAGTTCCCTCATATGTAAAGTGGATTGTCTCCCTAGGGTACCCTTTGTCCCTCTTTCCCTCCACTCACCACCTTCTCCCCAGGCCCTTGGGTCTTCCTCTTCTCTCCCTTGTATGTAGGTTGCTGCAAAGCCCAACTCATTATATAGCTAATGAGCTCATAAAATTCTCCAAATGATTAGTTGTTCTGTGCACTGTAGAATGAATGCTAAAAACTAGTTAATAGATGAGAGAGAGGTCAAGGGGAAGCCTCAACTCATGGAGAGAATTCTTTATTGAATTAGTTTCTGTATAGATTTGCATTTCCCAAGGTGGATTTTTTTGTATTAATAGAAGTTACCAAAAATGTTTGAGAATAAGCAAAATTAGACATTTACTTCTTGAGTGACTTCCTAGAGCCTTTCGTACATGAATATACAAGACTCTCAAAGGGGACAATGTAGTATGCAATGTTTCCCAGACAGACCCAAAGGGGAATGTTTCGTGATCTTCCCAGATCATCTTATAGGACCAGAATCTAGCAGAAAAAATTATGGGAAAGTCTTGGACTTGGGAAGTACAGTTACTGAATATGGGACTCAGTGATTGAGCATTTTTTTCTGCAATTCAGGCAATGGAGTAACGTACAATTTATTTCTCTGTGGAACTGGAACTCGAGACTTTTGAGGAACCCGCAGCCTGGCCCAGATCATACAAAAAAAACGGAACTGTTCCTAGAACTCTAGAAGTGAAAGCCAATCCATGAACTTATCAGTCTCCTAGGATGTAGAAACCTTAGTCATGAGACCTTACCTTGATTAGGAGCAGTGCAGAGAAGTCTCAGCGGTAGATGCCTGTGTGTCAATGACTTTAAAAAGATTTGAGGGAATAATGACAAGACTAGAGAAGAGTCAGAGGAGAAACACAAGGTAGATCTGCTACAGTCAGATATGCAATGGCCCCTGAAAAGCTCACCAATTGGTGTTTGAAGTTCATGTAATTGAGTCCCGAAGGATGTAATCCCAGCAGTGGATAAATCCATGATAATAGCTTTGTCTGGGTGGTAGCCTGGGACAGTAGGGTGTGCATCGAGAAGTTTAGTCCCTGGGGCTGCAGCCTTGGGGGTTCTATATGGTTCTTCATTCTCATTCGCACTTTGGCTCTCGCTCTGGCCTCCATGATGTGAAGAGCAAAGCCTTGTACTCAACTTCTGCTTTCTGCCTCCATCCCCTGAGATCCATGGTCCCCAGCCTCACAGGGACTGAACCCCAAAATCTCCGGAGAAAACCATGAGCAAATAAATCCCCCTTCCTCTAAGCTCTGTGGTCAGTCTTTTAGATCAGAGCAGTGAGAACTAAGACAATATCCAAATGTGATAAGGCTGTGACCAGCCCCTACTAATATCTACCCACATTTCATCTCTGAAGCTAGAAAATGAGCAGGTGTGCATGGTTGGGAAAGTTGTGCGCGGCACAGCTCCGGGTTGCGCATACTTCAAGAATGTTGACTATGAAATGATAACCGTGACCTGAATAAACTCCTGAAGGTTTGAACACACAGCCTCCCTGGCCTAACACGGTGGCCTTAGACATGAACCTCAGCGGTATATTTGGCTTTAAAATGTCACCAACACTCATGCGTTAAGCCATGCAGCCAAGCGCAGAGGCAGGGAATGGCTGGGGACGTGAAATTAGGGGACTCTCACAGGTCCCTGACCCCCTTCCTTCCCTCATTCTCTCTGCTTCTGGCCACCATTGAGTTCAGTTCTGCTCCTTCTGACACACTGTTGACACCATGATACCTGCTTTGGAGTCAGCTGGCTACAAACTGTACTTCTGAAATGAGTCAAATCAACTTTTCCTCTTTTCTGTTGTTTCTGTATGATATTTTGGTCATAGCAATGGAAAAATACTCAGCAACTCTGTCATCTTAGAATGGCTTCTTAAAAAATATTATTTTTGAACTGTAACTGTTTTTTCCATTAAGCAATTTCTTAAAGGTAGCACCACCCCCCAAAAAAAATAAAATAAAATGACCACTTATCAGCCATTAGACATAAGAAACTAATTCAACTTCCCATAAAGATAAGATTTGGACAACTTAATTATATTTTAAATCAAATGTCTGCATTTCCTTTTTAATAGTTCAGAAAGTTTGCGATATTTCTGGTTACCAAGAAAATCTCACCCCTTGTTATTTTTCTATAGTCGAGTAAGGGAATCCACCGAAATTTCACCTGCCAACTTTCTGCCCAAACTTGCCAATTACCGAGTAAGAGTCTCTGCTCAGGTTTTACAACTGGACTGTCATCCTCAGCCACTAAGTTCCTTAGAGACACAGAACTGTCTCAGTCTGGCACATCTCAGTTTCTGTACTTGTACAATGAAGGTAAAAGAAGAAAGCGACCTCCCAGATTGAGTACGAAGTGGTAGATTTTTTGTAAAGGGCTTTGCAAAAGAAACCATGTAATAAATGCTTAACAAATCTTTCCAGTGCTGAAGGCATAAAGACAAATTAGGAAGCCTTTCCATCTCCTTTGAGAAGGGTGACACAATCCTCATTCTGGTGTCAATCTAATTAAGGCAATAAATACTTGCTAGTTGATTTGGTATGAAAAAAGAAACCTGTACTAATTGCCCATTTCCTAAAATGTATTGTTTGCTACAAGTTTGGCAATCCTATCATTAGCTACTTTCAATATTTTAAAAAACCTTCGAAAGAAAGACATTCGTTTCTAACCCAAAGAAGAATTTCCCATTGTATTGAAATATGAAATTCTGAGAATAGAGAATTTTTTAAAGTGCAGTCCAAAGTGTTAACTCAGCAGTGTTACATAATTCAAAGTCTGTATGTAGAAAGCGAAGTTATAAATGCTTAATTATGTTAAAAATAACTTTAAAGATTTAAATAGATTAAAAATATCATCTGTGTTTCTTAGTCAGGGATCCAGCAAGTTGAGAACTTTTTTTTTTTTTTTACTTTTGCAGCCTGACGGTTAATGTGTGATGAAACCTGATGAAGGAAGCCTTTGTAGCACATAGTTTGTGCTTTTAAAAGCCTAGAGCCTGATTTTGCCAAAGTACAATATGGATGTGGATAGTTTTCTATTCATTGATGGCAATTTTTTTCTGTCGATATAGACAACTATTTTCCACTATGAATACATATAATTAAATAATTCTGCATAACAGATTTTTAATTTTTTTTTTTAGGCCAAAGCCAATACTGGAAGAATCACAGTCCAATTTCTGGGGCAGGCTGGGTTTCTAGCTGCAGCAATTTAACAGCTCAAGCATGTGGAATTCTCAAGTATAGGGGAGGCTAGGGGTGGGGAGGAGGAGACTGTCAAAGAATAGGGGAGCGTGACATGTGGGGCACTATCTGATGTCTTGTGAGAGTTCTTACTTAAGCTTCCACAAACTTTAAGGAGTCCAAATATTTTTATGTCTCTCATCAAATCCAAGTATTGTAAAATGGGATAGAAACTAGACGAAGAGAGAGATTTCTCTCAATCCTGGGAATCGGTGATTGTAATCTCCCCCTAATCGTCTCAGGATTGGGCTGCTTTACAAAATAAAATCATTACATTAGTAAGCTATCAGGCTTGTTGGAGGAGCTGGCACTCCCAGGAGTGTGTGGGCAACAGCTCTTGAGAGGCAGGCTGGGGCATAGCTGGAGCTCACGTTGGAGAAAGTAGAAAAAAAAAGAACAATTTTCATTTTGTTTTACTGGAGCAGAGGAACCTGCTACCCGAACTCCAAAATGTAAATGACTCAGGAACACTTAAATATGGTTATTTCTTCTTTTCTCCTGGAGCCTTTTCAATGCACAGGTCTATCAAGCTCTGGTTTGAGATTTTTGACAAAGAACACAGAGACAGGAGACCAAAATGATGTCAGGTGATGATATCGGCACTAGACACTGTTGCTAAGGTGAACCTGTTTTTCTCTGGAATAATCACTCATTTCTGGTAAAGGAATACATCCATGACACGTTTCCTTTTCTGTCGCAGATAAAAATAAAGCCAGATGCTATCCCTTTGCACAGATCTTTTTTTTTTAAATAAAGATAAAATTTTTATTACCAAACATCACACATGTCCTTGGGAGACTATTCAGAACATGTTTTTTATGTTTGAAATTTCAATTTGTCGGGAAGATGTACCGAGATCTAAATGGATCTCCAGATGAGATCATTTAATGGATCAACCAGATAAGAGATAGAAGTTTTTTTAATTTAGCAAAAAAGAGAGATAGGATAATATCTGAAGGTATATATATATATATTTAAAAAAAGGTCTGTAACCTTCTGGCTGTTGGCAGAGAAAGGCAGCAAAGGAAGGCTGGGTTGTGAGTGAAAATAGCCAAAAGCCACCACAGTAGGAGTGTGAGTGGTGGGTTCTGGCATTGGGACAGCAAGAGCCCAGCAGCAAGATTAAGAAGCAAGAATGGCACTTGTTGACAAACTAGAGGATGGAGTGCTTGAAGGCCGCGCTGACCCTCACAAGAATGCTCTCCATGGTTGCTCCTGAGTTTGTGGCCCGTGCTCAGAACATGCATCTCTTGAGGTCCTGTGGCCCACACCATCACCTGCGCAGACCTCTGCTCACAGGGAGCGCTCTCCACTAGGCCTCTGGGCTACCCCAGTGGAGAAAACTCTTCCCATCAGGCTCCACCTCAGTGGCCTCGTCTCCTTACTTGGCCTACTTTCCTTTTTTTATTTTTTATTTTTTGCTTTTTCTTAACACATCACCATAATTTACTAAATAATTTATTACAATGAGAGCCAGCGCATGTCAAGAATTTAGACTCTGAACTGAGCATGGTAAGGCACGCCTCTAATCCCAGTACTTGGGAAGCTGAGACAGAAGGATCACAGATCCTCTTAGCAACTTAGCAAAACCCTGTTTCAAAATTTAAAAAAAAAAAAAGTACAATAGGGCTGGAGGTGTAGCTCAGAAGTAGAATGCCCCTGGGTTCATTCCCTAGTACCAGAAAAAATAAGAGTGGAGTCTAAAAGTAGACTACCTGAAAGAAATCGCCTCTACCCTTGGCTGGCTGTGTGCTAGTAAGGCTGCTTGGTGGGTTTTCTCCTGTGTAAAACTGGAATAACAGTAGCATAATATATCTGATAGTGCTGTGCTAGACACAGAAGAGGCACCATGTAAATGTTCAATGCACCTAATTTAACTGTCTCTCTCTATCCCCACTCTAATGGGCACTCCCCAGAAGCACTTGTCCTGAGTAATATTGAGTGAGGAAAAAGATGAGTAACATTTTTCAGAAATTAATGTTTTCTTTGAAATTCAGGATTTGACCCAGGTTAAGGCTCTTCACAAGGGTTGGTCCACACGTAGGTTTCTATCCAGCCACCAAGAGACCTCACTGGTTAAAAAAAAAAAAAAAGCCTGGGCAACTAGTCTCCCAAGATGGGCCTGAGAAGGACCCAGAACACTGGTCCAGCCAAGATGTGCTGAAGTCACAAGGACTTACTTCCAGAGTCACTGTGGTCCAAGGCATGAAGGGAAATTAGCTTCGAGAAATGGCTGGTGTCTCCCAAATTAATGTCAACACTAAGGACTTCAGTAAAGTAAAAAAAGAAAATCACACTGAGTAACAGATGTTGAATTGAGCAAGGTAAGTAAATATGGACATGATTAAATAAACAGGAAAGACAAAAAATCAAATTAAAAATGATGTATCTGAGCCAATATATCCCAAAATGTATCCACCAGAATATCAAACTAACCTGATGTGTTTTAAATAAAAGATTCAGACTTCTGGGAAAATGGTGACCAAGGGAAGCTACGCATACCAATCCTGCTGACACCTGATCTCCACTGCCTTAAAAACAGCGCTCTACAAAGCCAGAAAATACTATCATAGAGGAATAAAACTATAGGTACAAGACTGCAAGGGGGAAAAAAGGTTAGAAGACCGATCAGAGAGCAGAGAAGAAACCCACCCGCCTCGCGGTCACAAGCACCACAGCACTGCTTTCTTACCTCACTGCACCCGACTCCAGAGAAAACAGGAAAACAACCAAGGACCTGAAATGAGCATCTGCAGATCATTGGAGTTATAAGCCATCAGTTCTTCCTGTGCGAACACCAGCCACAGCTTCCAGCAGTGGCTGCCGGGCTGACCACACTCTCCAATGATCCAGGGCAGCACTCAGCACCAGAAAAGAAACCCGCCTGCCTCGAGGCCTATGGCACCGGCGCCATCTTGCCTCGCTGTACCCAACACCAGAAACAAACAGGAAAACAACCCAGGCCCTGAAGTAAGCAGCTGCAGATGATCAGAAGGGAAAGCCATCAGTTCCACCTGCACAAACTCCTGCTACAACTTTCAGCAGCAGTGGCTGAGCTCACCACCTTCCAGAGATTCAGAACGGCTTTCAACAATACTGTAAGTGAAGCCACGCCTAGTGCGGTGCCCCCAGGGACTCGCACAGCCCCGATAAACTTCCTGGGTCTGAGACTTTGAGGTTCAGCCCAGAGAAAGTGAGGCTAGAATCTGCTGTTGGACATAGCAGAGGCTCAGACACTCAGGCTCTGCATCAGTGGAAAGTATGGGGAGAGACCTATGCTCAACATTAGACCCTACTAGTAGGATCTCCAGAATCACCACAGACAACCCAGTGTGGTGAATAGGGAGAAGTCAGACCATCCCAGCCCTAGCTGTAGAGAAGAGACTCTTACATTGAGTTTGGTCTGAGAGGCATCTGCCAGTGAAGACAGGGAGAGACCGAGACTCCACATCTGGGGAAAGCATGGAGGGTGACCAGTGCTTAACATTAGATCCAGCCCCATTGATACTGGCCATTCACATAGACTAAGAAAGGCTCAGAGAGCCAGGCTTACAGCAGGAAGGGTGCTGATGGCTCTCGATGTCTTCACAGAGAGACTTCAGAGGCCCAGTATACTCAGTATTTATATATTTGTAGAGTTGCACTCATTTATTGTTGGTGTTGTTCTGGTTTTTTTCTTTTTGTGTGTGTGAGTGTGTGTACCTGTTGTTTTTACCCTTTCCCCAAACCCTCTCCCAAGCTTTTTCACTTGTATATACCTACTCTCTTCTCTTTATCCCTATTTATTTATTTATTTATTTATTTATTTATTTATTTATTTATTTTGGTGGTACTGGGGTTCCTGGAAACCCTTCTACCTCCGGGCTACACTCCCAGACCTATTTTTTATATTTTTATTTGGAAACAGGGTCTCTTAAGCCAGCGTGGCTGGCTTCAAACCTGCATGATCCTCCTGTCTCCACCTCCCAAGCGCGAGAATTACAAGCGTGTGCCACCATGCCCGGCTAACTCTATCCCTTTTTTTCCCCCTCTTCTTTTCTCTTCTGTGTCTTGTATTAAATCCACTTCATACACTATACTAAAAACTCTACATTTGTTACTAGAATACCACTACATAGTCACTATCGCTAATTTCTATTCTGTACTACCTTACCAAACTCATACTCTCATTCTGTTTGATCCTATCTGTGGCTTTACCCTATTCTTACATTTACAACTTAATTTCCCTCCTCACTCAACCTTCACTGTTGAATATAACACAACTTGCCCTTGGATATACCAGCTGAAACCTAGAGACTTAGAGAAACCTATCAAAAGCAACAGATACAAACATCTGAAATCATAAGGAGGAATAACAAGGAAGCAATGCGCTCCCACAACACTGAAATAACAGAACCTGACAACACAGAACTGCAGGGATCTTCAGAAAGTCAAATCAGGTATGTAGCAGTAGAGATAATATAAGACTTCTGAAAAGAATTTAAAGAGTCTGAAAGATAAAATCGTTGAAGTGAAGGTATCAATTCAAACTATAAACAATTGATTAGGCCACATGGAGAATAGAATCTCGCTCCTAAAAGATGATCACTCCAAAAATGAGTGCATAGTATATAATTTAGAAAAAACAATTTGACAGCATGAATTGGATATGAAGAAATATGAGCCCATTTTAAAAGAGCTAACCTAAGAATAATTGGCATAGAAAATTTTAAAAAGTGAAACCAAAGGGATGAACAATCTTTTCAAAGAAGTAATATCAGAAAATTTTTCAACCATAGAGCAAGAGGTTGATACACAGGTATAGGAAACTTATAGAACCTCCTTTAGATAAGATCAGAGAAAAGGTTCCCCATACCACATAATTGTCAAACTGACCAATGTAGAAGCCAAAGAGAGAATCTTAAGGCAACAAAAACAAAAGATCATGTGACATTTAGAGGCAAAACAATTAGAATCACTCCAGACTTTCCCAACCAAGTCATGAAAGCCAAAAGGGCCTAGAGTAACATATTTCAAACTCTGAAATAAAACAACTTGCAGCCAAAAATTTTCTACCCAGAAAAACTATCTCTCAAATTAGATGGGGAAATAAAAATCTTCCATGGAAAACAGAAGCTGAAGGAATATCTTTCAAACCAGAATTAGAGAAAATATTCAAAGAGATTAACTGCAAAGAAGAAATAAGTAATACACATCAGAACCAGAGAAACAAGAATTTCCATCCAGCAAACAACTAAGCAAAGAACAAACACCACCTCAAGCAGAAGTTAAATCTCAATATATTATAAATAAAACATTATCTCTAAATAATCACATGAAAAGTAAATAGCCTCAACTCCCAAATAAAAAGACATAAAGTGTCAAAATGGATTAAAAACCAGAATCCATCTATCTGCTGCCTGCAAGAAAATACTTTACAATTAAAGATAGTAACAAACTTAAGGTAGAGGGCTGGAGCAAGTTAATCCATGTCAACAGAACTCAAAGACAAGTAGGAATAGCAAGGCTGATTCAACATACAATAATCAATCCATGTAATTCATCATATAAACAGAACCAAAGACAAAAATCACAAGATCATTTCAATAGATGCTGAAAAAACATTCGACAAAATCCAACATCCATTTATGCTAAAGCACTGCAGAGAATCGGAATAGAAGAAATAAATCTCAATATCATAAAGGCAATCTACAATAGGCCTACAGCCAACATCATATTAAATGGGTAAAAACATTGATAATTTCCCCTAAAAACAGGAACAAGACAAGAATTTCCATTATCATCACTTCTCTCCAATATGGAGACTCTAACCAGAGCCATAAGACAAGAAAAGGAAATCAAAGGAGTACAAATAGAAAAAGAAGAGCTCAAACTTTCACTATTTGCAGTTTACATGATACTATACTTAGAAGACCCAACAAACTCAACCAAAAGTCATATAGAACTTATCAACAAATTCAGCAAAGTGTCTGGATATGAACACAATCTTAAAAAGTAGCAAACTTTTCTGATACCAACCAAAATCCACTGAAAAAAATCCAGAAAGCACTTCAACTCAGGATTTTCTACAAAAAAATTACTTAGTAATTAATTTAACCAAGGAGGTAAAATAGCTCTACAAAGAAAATTATAAAACATTGATAAAAGAAATTGAAGAAAGCCTTAGAAGATGGAAAGATTTTTATGTTCATAGATAGACAGAATAAATATCATCAAAATGGCCATACTTCCAAAAGTGATCTACAGATTCAAACAATACCCATTAAATTACCAAGATATTTTCTCACACACATAGAAAAATCAGTCCTTAAATTGATTTGGAAAAACAAAAAAAACCAGAATAACCAAAGTAGTTCTCAGCAACAAAAATCAGGCAGGAGGAATCACAATACAAGACTTTAAACTATACTACAATGCCATAGTAATAAAAACAGCATGGTACTGGCACAAAAACAGACATACAGACCAATTAATAGAACAGAAGACTCAGGAACAAATCTACACACTTTGACAATTTTTGACAAAAGGGCCAAAAACATACACTGAAAAAAAGCCTGTTCAACAAATGTTGTTGGTAAAACTGGTTAACTATATGCAGAACAATGGAAATAAATCCCACTTTCTCACCCTACACAAGAGTCAATTCAAGATGGATCAAGGACTTGGAAATTAGAACAAAGACCTTGAGGCTTTTTGAAGAGGGAGTAGGTCCAACACTGCAACACATAGGCACAGATAAAAACTTTCTCAACAAGACCCCAAGGCACAAGAAACTAAAAGGCAAATCAATATGTGGCATTGCATTAAACTGAAGAGCTTCTGTACAGCAAAGGAAGCTATCAAGAACCTCAACCCAGAGCCAGCAGAATGGGAGAAGATTTTTGCCAATTACTCTTCTAATAGTGCGCCAATATCTAGAATATACATAGACCTCAAGAAACTCAGCACTAAGAAAACAAATAACCCAATTTTAAAAAGGGCAAGGGAACTAAATAGATACTTAACAAAGGAAGAAACTCAAATGGCCAATAAATGCATGAAAAAATTCTCAACATCATTGGCAATCAGAAAGATATAAATCAAAACTACCCTGAGATTTCATCTAACTCCAACTAGAATGGCAATCACTCAAAACACAAACAACAACAAATGTTTGCAAGGATGTGGAGAAGTGGGAATTCTAATAAATTGTTGGAACTACTTTGGAAAACAGTATGGAGGATCCTCAGAAGAATGGGAATGAACTTACCATATGATCTAGCAATAGCACTTTGGGGTATTTACCCAAAAGAATGCAAACCAAACTACCAAACTAATGCATGTGCATCTATGTTCATAGCTGTGTAATTCACCATTGCCAAACTATGGAACCAGCCAAGATGTGCATCAACAGATGAATGGATTACAAAACTATAGGATATGTACACAATGGAATTTTACTTAGCCATAAAGAAAAATACAATTACATTACAGGGAAATGGAGGGAACTGGTGGACATTATGCTAAGTGAGATTAGTCAGTCACAAAAAAATAAGAAATCAAATGCTTCCCCTAATATGCAGAAGCTAGGGAGAAATGGATCATAAGGGGAACTCTAAATGAAGGAGATTCTATAGATGAGCAAACAAAGTGACCTGACTGAGGGGATGGTGGGGGGATTCTCTAATGCACATGGTGTACTTAAACAATCAGTGTCAATCACTAAGCCAAACATGAGAAGGAGGGAAGGAAGGGAATGGGGTGAGAACTGTGTAAGGGTCAATTGGGTGATGTGTCATGTATGTCTCCACCATCTTGCATCCCATTAAGATATATGAATACCATGCACCAATAAACAATTAAAAAATAAAAAAAGATCCATGGCAAAATAAATTTGCAAATCCAGAGAGCTAGAAGACACCTCCTTCTGGAGAATCACAAGACATGCTCCCAGAGTCAGGTTCTGAGGAGTCTTTCACCAAAAGAAAGGTTTTTAAATTTCAAATTTCCAAATTTACTTAGCCATAGATCCCTTTCTTCAAGAGGGTTTGGAGACAAATGTCCAAGGATCTGGCTTTGGAGACCAGTGCTTAATACTCGAAGCTCCTTGGGGTCAGGTTGAGGCCTCACTTTTTACCTTGAAGGTCTCAGTTGGAACCAATATGTCAAGAACACCTGACAAGTCCTGATGAAATGAGCAAGTGGAGAGAGGTCACGGCAGTCCTAGAAGAAACAGAGAGAGGGTGATGGGAAGCCCTCGGTAAGGAACATTACAAGCTAGTCAGTCGAAATCAGTTGCACTGACTTTCTATATTTATTTTATTTATTGATACTAGAGAATGAACCTAGGGGCATTCTATCTCTGAGCTGCACCCTCCACCTTTTTATTTTATTTTATTTTTATTTTGAAGAAGGGTCTCAGTAATTTGCTAAGGCTAGCCTCTAACTTGAAATCCTCCTGCCTCAGTTCCCAAGAACTGGGATGACAGGTGTGCACTGCCATGTCTGAGAAATTGGCTTTTTTTTTTTAATGGAAGCCTGGCTGTCACAGGTGGGGGGGACATACATGGCGCACTTTATCTAGCTCCTGAATCTCCTGAGGATGGTCCATGCTCTTATTCCAAGATGACCAGATCTTCTCCAGTAAACAGCCTACATACCCACTGCCATAGAGGCTCAGCTATACATAATCTTGCCAAGAGCTTTGTTTTTTTTCCCCTCAAACTCACTAATTCATAAGCTTTAGAGGAAGAGGCTATTTACATAGCACACTTTCTAGAGAACAGGGCGGTGCATCCAACCTCAGTGGTAACGGTGTAGTGTAGCTATACCAAAGCTACACTCTTGGTTGATAATTGGACTTTTTGACTCTTGTCTGTTTTTCAAACACCTGGGAGCCCTTTAAGAAGTCTTCCTTCAGCTTTGATGCCTGACCTCTTGGCTCAAAAGCAATCATCTACTCATCCTGTACCATATTTTGTTCTTTCCAAATTTTATTTATTTAACAAGTAAATCGTTAAATGCATTTAATGATTTACTATAAATATAAATATATTTGGCATCTTACTATATTGTCAGTCCCAGTACCAACAAAAACATGTGAAGGTCTCTGCCTGTGGACTGCTTGCATTCTCGTGAATGAGATGGATGTTGGCGGATAAGGTAGGTTGTAGATTCTGATGAAAAGTGCAGGCAATTCCAGGGGAAGCAGGGTGAGGTGACCACTGTCTCCTTCCATCTCTCTGTCGTGGGCCCCGCTGAGCTTGACGCCTTACTCAGAAGATGGGTAAAAACTTGTGAATGGAGAAATCTTTCTCAGAATCCACCAGGAGGGAAGTCATGCCTTGTACTTGTGGCATTTCAAGGTTGGAGGGATCTTCTCTCTACCAGAAACGCGCCTTTCATACGTGGGGAGAGATGGGGCTCTAGGGTGCTCATTATAGGACAAGGTACAAATTCTACTGAACACAAGTGAATGATTCACGCTGACCCCCCATCAGCCCAGGGCGATAGTGGAGATGCGCTAGGAGAGGCATGATTCTATTGAAGAGAAATAGTAGGGAAAATACTCGTGGTGCTTCCTCTCTGTGCTTATTTTCATGATCCACCATGTGGAAAGGTAAATCATTACTAGCAATTTCTCTAGCAGGACCAGCATGCTGCTGGCTTATCAGATTGTCTGTGGCCCACAGGCACCCGCAATACTGGAAAACCAGAGTTTTCGCCCACATCTCGAAGGCATGTAAGATTACAGATAATCTCAGCTTCAGGGCTGGGCATGTCTAGTTACTTCTGGCTTGACTTTATCTCTGCAATTTCAAATGCTCTTCGGCCTGAGGACAGGAGGAATGATGAAACCATCACTCTAGAAAAGAGAGGAGATAGAGATAGAGATAGAGAGAGAGAGAGAGAATATCAAACAAAATTGGACAAATAGTTGAAACTTTCGCCTTAGTGCTGTATTCCCAAATTGTGCTAGTAGACACCCTGGGAAACTATAATGTACTCACAGGGGTTCCATGGGATATTTTACTTTCTCAAGATAAACAAGGCAATATTTGTCATCTATCAGATACTATGCAAACTAAAGATCATGGTAACTTGCAATTTCTGTACTAGAATCATAATGTCTCCTCCTTTCTCTTCTTCCTCCTCTTCCTCCTCCTCCTCTTCCTCCTTCTCTTTCTCTTCTTTCTGCCCTTTTTTTGATTGAACCCAGAAGAATTCTACCACTACGATACACCCCCAGCCAGCCATTTTTTAAAAAATAAAATTTGCATTGGAGATTGAATTTAGGGACACATGCTACTTTTGAGCTACACCTCTAGAACTATTTTATTTACTTATTTAGATTGATTGATAGATTGGCTGATGATTGACTGACTGATGATACTGGGGATTGAATCCAGGGGCATTCTACCTCTGAGCTAAATCCTCAGTCCTATTTTATTTTATATTTGGAAACAGAGTCTCACTAAGTTGCAGAGGGCATCACTAAGTTGCTGGAGCTGACTTTGAACCCGCAATCCCCCTGTCTCAGACTCCCAAGTACTAAGATTATAGGTGTGTGTGCCACCATGCCTGGCTTGCTTTTTATCTTAGCAACTACTGACAATCCACCTTCCCAAAGATATAAAAATACCATCAAAAAGAAGGCAGTACAAGCCTTCCTTCTTTTACATGTTTTATATTACTTTTTCAAACAACTATTAAGTTGTTAAGACATTCAAGTGCTTAGTAAATGGAATAATTAGGTATTTCTTTTTTTGTGTGTGGTACTGGGGATAGAACCCAGGGGCCTTTTACCTCCAGGCTACACTCCCAGACCTATTTTATATTTTATTTGGAAACAGAGTCTCTTAAACCAGCTGAGGCTGGCTTCGAACCTGCGCCATCCTCCTGTCTCTGCCTCCCAAGCACGGGAATTACAAGCGTGCGCCACCACGCCTGGTTTAATTAGGTATTTCTTTTGGCCAAAAAGCATAACGAAAAAAATTACTGAACAAAAGTTCAGTAATAAGAGTGTCATGAGCCTAGCATGGTGGCAGATGCTTGTAATCCCAATACTTGGGAGGCTGAGACAGGAGGGAGGATCGGGGTTCAGGGCCACCTCAGCTACTTAGTGAGGCCCTCCCCCTCCACAACTTAGTGAGACACTCTTTCAAAATAAAGAATAAGCCAGGTGTGGTGGTGCAGGTTTGTAATCCCAGTATTTGGGAGGCTGAGGAGGATAGTAGTTTGAAGACGGCCTCAGCTACTTAGTGAGGTCCTCCGCAACTTAGACCCTGTTTCAAAATAAAGAATAAAAAATAGGGTTGGGGCTGGGCGTGGTGATGCACGCTTGTAATCCCAGCATTCAGAAGGTGGAGATCAGAGGATCGCAGTTCTCAGACAGCCTCAGCTATTTAATGAAGCCCTTCGCAGCAACTCAGTGAGACCCTGTTTCAAAAAATAAAAAGACTAAAAAATAGGACCAAGGGTGTAGCTTGGAGGTAGAATGCCCCTGGGTTCCATTCCCAGTACTTAAAAAAAAAAAAAAAGGATTGGTAATGTAGCTCAGAGATAGAATGACCCTTTTTCCATCCTTAGTACTATAATAATAATAATAATAATAATAATAATAATAATAATAAAATAGGGCTGGGAGTGTAGCTCAGAGGTAGAATGCCCCTGGGTTCAATCTCCAGCACCACACACAAAAAAGAGTGTCATGAAAAAAAATTGGAAATCTCTGCCTCCGTTCATTACCACTGTGTGTTTCTGTGCATATTCGTGCATGTGTGCATGTGTGCACCTGTGTTTAAACCCAGGGTGCTCTAACGATGAGCTACATTCCAGCCCTTTTTATTCTTTGAGACAAGGACTCACTAAGTTGCTCAGACTAGTCTCAAACTTGCAGTCTTCCTCTCTCAGCCTCCCAAGCACTGGGATTGCAGGCCAGCGCCGCATGCCCACCCCGTCTGCTCTTTTCTGACATTTGCTAAGCCCTACTCGATGGACCCTCGCCAGGATTCCAGAACCTGAGGATAATGATTATGCGGCCGCTGATGGGGTAGCAGTAATGGTCACTGCTAATACACCCTGAGCACAACTGTGCGCTGTGGGCTCTGGTGAGGGTTTCTCAGACATTTCATTTGCATACTTTATGTAATTTACTTCACTCTATTTTCATGAGCCCAGTCAATGTTAGTCCTGATTTTCCCCAAAGTATTCTGTCCGGGGACCTATTAGAGAAAATTTAGAAATTTATTAACATTTCTTGTTATAAATTTGATAGAAAACCCTATATGTTTTCTGACAATTAGAAAACCAGTTTTCTATTCCCTGATGCATTTTCAACAAGTCTTCCATTTGAAAAATACCCATTTCTTCTATAGAATGTAAGTTTTCTTCAGAATCCTAAAAAGAAATCAAGAAACCAAATGAATTCAGTGGTGTTCTATGCTAGTCATTGTGGGGGATCCAAGCAGATCTCAGAGCCTGTTCTCTTCTCTCAAGGGGCTTATGGTCTGGCTTACCATAGGTCAAC